>NW_028297125.1:85000-429889 GCF_055798465.1 Pogonomyrmex barbatus
GACGACGACGACGACGACGACGACGACGACGACGACGACGACGACGACGACGACGACTGTCGTATATGTCAAGGGATACGAAAAACGACAATGGCTGTGGAATTTGCTTCTGGACGATGAGCGCGTGTACATCGAGACTCTGGATGCTGATTACGAAGACGTAAATTCTCTAAACAATCTGGACGCTGATAATACTATGCGATGCGGATATCACTATACTAATTGCGCATTACAAAATGTATTCAAATTATTTAATTGGTGGTTAGATAACCATGAATAAAATAAATATGATATACGAATTATGTTTTTTTATTCTTTTTCCTCGCCATCCAAAACACAAATTGTTAAAACATATTTTTATACTCTTCTGTAAAAAATCTTCTTTTTACAACACATATAAACACATGTAATTCAAAAAAATCAAAAATCATTACGGATACGAAAAGAGTCTGAAGGAAGGGAGAGAACCGCAACGGAAGAGATAATACGAGAGAGATATTTATTTTTTTACTCGGCGGCGGCGGTGGCGGCCCCAATAACAGAGAATATACATAAAGCAAATTCATGCATACATTACTAAAACATATATACCAACACATTACATACATGAAAAATGAAACAGGAAGCAAAAGATAAGTCCACATTAAACAAAAACAATGAAATTCAATACCTTTTCCCATTTAAACAAAAGGCGTTATAAGATAAGAGTAACATAGAGCGTAAGCTAAGGGCCAAGAGCCTTGTTGAAAAAATCATTCAGAATCATTCTTTTTCTCGTACGAGACGGACTCATTCTACCATATCAAACCAATCCAATCTACCGTATCAAACCAATAAATAAAAATGCAAAAGGAGGAAAAAGAAAATTATAAAAAACAAATAAAAGATCCAGAATTTGATTGTGCTGTAACTAAAAAATTAATTAATAAATAAATATAATAAATATAATAATAAATTTTATTTTCTTTTTAAGACACAGAAACAACAAAACCAAAACATAAACTATATCAAAATGCTGGAGATCCGGAACTAAGATGCATCACAGGCCCAGACAAATTCAATAAACTACGAATACAATACTATAGTTATATATTTTATGAAATCATATCACCTAAACGAAAAATATGTGGAGACTGCTTTAATCCAACCGAAATAGGCGCAGAAAATTTTAAAAAATTACCCCTTCCAAATTGGCATAGCTACGCGATTATTAATGATAATAATATAAATGAGAAAATACGATGTATAAAATGCCATAAAACACTTCTAAAATTAAGAAAACTATTAAATTGCGAAAAATGTATTAGAAATTATATACTAGAAAAAAACCAATAACGGAAGAAATGTACTTGTTTTAACATATAAAATAAAATAAATATTCAATAATACAATAATCATTCAATAAAATAAACAAAAAAAAATACGAGAGAGATATTTATTTTTTTACTCGGCGGCGGCGGCGGTGGCGCCCCCCCCTTCTGACGTCATGTCCACGCGTCCAATTTTTTATATCATCTTCGTTATTTATCTTTTCGTAATTATTTATCACGGTGCTGAAGGCATCAATCGTCGATTCAATCGCTGTTTACGTTCAATGGTACTGGGTCGCCCAACACGCGCCGTCCCCCCCTCCCCCCTCTCCGGAGCTCCTCAGTTGCGCGCAGTTCCCCCCGCACACCCGCACCCTCCTCAACGCTTCTGAGTTAGAACTGGCCCTATATTCCTACTAAGGGAGTTTTGAATAAAGTCGCCGATGTGCCCTCTCGCGCCAGTCCAAGCTCGCTACTGTCACGCAACCAACTTGCTGCTGGTACCACCGAATATGGAAACAGGTAGAATCCGCACAGCACACAACATCGATTATTATTATACGCGAGAGCAAATTGTATCGTCACATATTACACAGTTTAAACTTCCGCGAAACACCCGCCGCTGAACAATAGAGAATTTGCGTACCGTCCGACCAACGCGCCGAGATTATGCAATAATACTACGACGCTCCGACCGCCGATCATCTGGGTATCGCGAAAACGATAGCGCGAATTGCGGAATTATGCTATTGGTCGGAAATGTTCCGGGAAATTGCACGCTACGTGCGCGCGTGTAAAAACTGTATCGCGCACAAAGTCGAACAGCAGCGACCGTCCAGATTGCTCCACGCCACCGATAAAACGACCTTGGCAACAAGTGATGATAAATCTAGTAGGGCCGCTATCTCGATCAAATAATGGTTACACGTAGCTATTTAACAAGCAGGATCATTTTACGAAGTGGGTGGAAATGCGATCGTTATGCAAAATCACCGCCGACATCGTCACAAAGAGCAGAAGTTATCATTTACCATCACAGACTGCCCAGAAGAAATGTTAGCAGACAACGGGACGCAATTACGTTCCGAAAAGCTGCAGCGGATATTGGCAAGCTTAGGAATCCGTCAGAGATTCTCACCGGCATATACACCACAATACAACCCTGTGGAACGCACTAACCGCACGGTGAAGACGATGATTACACAATATGTCGACAAAAATCATTGCCGATGGGAGCATGTAAGCGAACTACAATTCGTTTACAATATCGTCGTAGATGC
The DNA here is from genome assembly GCF_055798465.1 of Pogonomyrmex barbatus. NCBI lineage: Eukaryota > Metazoa > Arthropoda > Insecta > Hymenoptera > Formicidae > Pogonomyrmex > Pogonomyrmex barbatus. Next base: position 87,591 of record NW_028297125.1, read on the forward strand.
TACAGGTTATACGCCGGCCTATTTAAACCACAGCCGAGAACTAGTTATACGACCGTCACGGGACCCGACTGGACGACCGCCGCTGCATATTCTGAGACAATAAATCGCTACCTCTAAGAGACATATAAGGTGGTGCAGATAAACCTAGCCAGAGCCTTTCAATGGCAGACCCACCATTACAATTTCAGACATTGAGATTGGAAACCAAAGATCGGTGAGAAAGTGTGGAAAAGAATGCATTTTCTATTCAAGAAAACCGATGAACGCTAAATTAGCGCCACGTTACGAAGAACCATACAAGGTGCGAAAAATAATATCACCCGTAACGGATTACGGATTACGGATTTGAAAGACGCACGAGGACGCTGGCACTGGCATATACATGTGCGTAATTTGCGCCCCACTCCAACTGAGTACACGTGCACTGACGAAGACTCCGAAAACGAATTAGCGGGGGAAGAAAACAAAGAGACTAGAACGACCGCTAAAAAACAATTTGGAAAAGAAACCAACCATTTTTCTTTGTCACCGTCGAGGATGGAGAAGCAATTGAAAGAGCTCGAGGAGATTCTGGCAGAATATGCCAACCCAGAATACGATCTCGAAAATCCCGAGATCGGGGAAGAGTGGGTTCGCCTATGACGACCACCCACTCCAGCCACCACAGCAATGATTGCCACTACTATGACCGTCGCAAAACCAGCCATCAACCGCCCGGAACAACCGCCGAACCACCACCACACGATGTCAGCAATCGGCACCCGAATACAAAGGTCCGACCAACAACAGCAACAGAAGATGTAAGCGCTGCTGACACCGCAGCCTTCACGCCGCTGCAGCCACGAAAGCGCCCAGCAACCGAACCGACGCCACCGAAACCGCAACAGCCCGAACAGGTCGTGGGACTCGAGCCGCCGCCACCAATCCCCGTAGAGGTAGTATCTGGGGTCATCATTGACGTGCCTTACTTTGCTGTGCACGTCAGCCGCCGTTACAGGGCTCGCCACGACAACGAGCGAAATGGCTCATTCAGCCATTTCATTTCAACTACAACGGCAAGCCGCGAATGAGCCACCGAATGGATTGAAATGTGCCTCGAATTCAGGCACTCAGAAGGGGTGGGGAATGTAATGATGCACCCCGCCGCATCATTCCGTTCGACCCTCCATCCTGCGGACGAAAAACGACCGATTACCCGTCAGCTTAAAAGCGCAAAAGCGCCAATAAACTTTTTAATTATTTCAATAATAATCACGGCTCAATAATAATCACGGGCCGTACGAGGAATCTGCACTATTTAGCACGACGCGGCGAAGATACCCGAACACGCCCGAAGAAGCCCGAACGCGATACTTCAAATTCTATCGAAGTAATAAACAAGATTGTTTATTAGTCATTTTGTTGTGAATTATTACGGTAGAATAGTACTCGCGGATCGATCCGAAATACTCGGAAATCAACCGAATTATCGATCTGTGGGGTATAAAAAGCCCGATCCGAGAAAGACAGAGAAGTAGAAGAGACAGATTCTCGGAATCATCCACCGGGCTCGCTCTAGCGAAACCGACTTCGATCCCGACAAAGAATCCGCCGAGATGTTGCGAGTACGCAGCCTCAGCCAGAAGTTACTGGCCGGAATCGATCTTTGTCTTCTACCCGATTCGCCGAATCCGCTTGCCGGAGACACTTGAGGTAGCGTATTCGCTGCCTCAGCCAAAAGTTACTGGTGCCGATCAAAGCATCTCCTCCGTTATCCGTTAAACACAACGTATGACAAATCGCCACGCCAGGTGTTTCTGGCCGTTGTGCCCTGTGGCTGAACACGCCGACGCTCGCCGCCAAAGGCCTCCGCTTTCCTTGCTTCCGAGAATCAACCCGCGGTCCGCGCTCGCGACGAACTGCTACTATATTTGTGCCGCTCCGATCATCTCCCACGACCGCTGTAAACATCCGCGTCCACTATCGTGTCCGCGCCGCTCCGATCCTCAACCGCGTCTATCGTAAATATCCATATTCACGTCCGCGCCGCTGTAAATGACAATGCTACCTGTTAATTACTTATCATCGCTGTACATAATCGCATCCACCCATTGTATGATAACCGTTAATTGTGCCGTTTTCTTAATAAATTGTAAAATAAATTGTATGCTGTGATCGTTGTCATCATGATTGGATATTAATTTGTCATTTAAAATCCCTTACTGAATAAATAACTGACATTCAAAGATAATTTATTCGTCTTCCCGTCTTTTCACTCCGAACCCAGACAAACCGACGAGCGTATCCGCGTACTTATAAAAACTTTGCAAATTATGAACGGCAAAGGCGGACCGTTTTTACACTGTATATTTTTAACTTAAAATTACGCGCAGTGAGAAAAAATAATTTTTCTAAATATGTAGTTATATCAAATATTAACTATCAAGTTACGCTATTTCATTTTTCAGCTATAATAAATTGTATTTATCAGTGTTTCTTTCCGTTTTATTTGGAGATGTCTCAAAGATCTCTTTGAATTAATATTAGATGTAACAGTACGGTGCGGTACTACGCGGACCCTGCGCGGACCCTGCGCGGTCAGATAATGTTCGACGGATGCGGGGGCGTGACTCAGGAACTCGGAAATGCTCGTCGGATGCCGGATTCGGAAAAGAAGTTGCAGACGCCTGGGATGGATTTATAATAAAGTAATTAGATTTATTCTAATTTAAAAGTTGGTAGTTTAGTGAATACAAAGTGTCTCTCGTAGCGCAACGTCGTTCGGATAGGTTTTGATAATATTCGCTGAATTTGAGATTGCCGCAGCGCGATCGAGTAATGAATGCGACGAGGTGTATTCGCATAATAGTGCGCGGGTCGGATACGCGGCGCGTTGCTAGGCAATCGGGCCCGTGTGTTGCCAAGCGTTCGGACGCATGGGTTGCTAAGTAATCGTAGACGCTTTCGCGACACGTGTTGTCGCGTATGTCGAAGAAAAAGTCCGAGAGCACTCCAACTTTTGATGGACAGGAATACGGAAATATCGCGAGCGCCCGATATTCCATAGAAAAAAAGTCCGAGAATGCTCCGACTTTCCGGATGAGAAGGAAACGAGAATATCGCGAGCGTCCGATATTCCGTAGAAGAAAAGTCCGAGAATGCTCCGACTTTCCGGATGAGAAGGAAACGAGAATATCGCGAGCGCCCGATATTCCGTAGAAGAAAAATCCGAGAACGCTCCGATTTTCCAGATGAGAAGGAAACGAGGATACTGAGAACGCTCGGTATCCCGTGGAAGAAAAACCCGAGAACACTCCGATTTTTCGTGAAAGGATAGAACGTGAATACTGAGAATGCTTGGTATTCGGTGCGAGAAGATTCTCACGTTGTTCGGAATTGAATCGGTGATTTCGGAAGCGGACGGATCGGATGATCGGACAGGTATGGTTATTTTCTGCAAAAATCGTCGTTTATATATCTATTTTGTGCTGACGCATGCGATTTGTTAACATAATTTAAAAACAGTTGATCTATCACACCATTGATGCGTGACAGACCAGCCGCGCGCGAGTATTCTTCAGTCGCCGTCGAGGATGTTCGGCAGCTCCGGAAGACGCGGTCTGCATAGCACGCGCTAGTAATGGAGCTTCCACGGATGCTTGATTACATTATTAAAAATAATTAAAGGATTAAAAACATGTAAACCAAGTAAACAGTTGTTCAAGTTCTAAGGTAAATAAATACGAGCTCTCCCAAATTCAAATACTGATGCCGAAAGAATGTTTTCCATGCCGACGTAAAAACAAAGAAACGTAATAAACTTTCTCCGATTCACGTTCAATCTACATGCGTATTAAAATTATGTTTAAGGGCGAGAGGACAAACGGCTCAAATTATGAAAATTGATCGACATTTAGCTCTTATGACAATCGCAAATTTATATGGAAGAAATGCAACAGAAGATACATGTTTTTTGTGTTTGTTTGCTGCCGATGAATATGCCTCTACGTCCTCCGTTTTGTAATTGAGTTTTTCAAAAACCAAACTAATTCCATTTTTTGTTAATTTCTAAATTTTAATATTACAGCATATGTTTACAATTAATTCTATGATGCTACAATTAAATAAGTTATATGGAAGTTTAATTACTGAGAGGTCGAATTGTAGCTTGGATTGCTTGGTGGCCGTAATATTGCTTTTGTATACTCGTATATAATAGTACACTCGTGTATATTTTTTTGTATTTCTTATGTTTTTCATTTTTTTTTTTTGGTTAGTTAGCGAATTTTTATGAAATGATTTTTCATATAATGGACTGGCAAGATATTCCACGTCCATCTCTAATTTCTCTGCTGAAATTAATCGTATGTTTAGTATGTATAAATATTAATTAAACCTTAAACTTTATAGAATCGTAGCGCGATAATTTTTTACAAGCAAATATGGAGAATATATATTCAAGAATTTTTCAGGTTTTGGCCAGACGATGTTGTTTTACATCATTCATTCTCAGATCAGCTCTCTAACGCAACTTCATGCGATGGAGAACATATCCTATGAAAGTTTTTTCAGAATCAATTTCTCATTAAAACTGTGTAAGTCCAACAATTAATATTTTTCATGCAAAATTTTTGATGTAAAATTTGTTCATTTTTCAACTCAAATCCACGTCTCGTAATGTTGCAAAAAAATGTCATCACTTCTTTGAATTTTATATTCATTATGTTTAATTTAAATTGAAATGAAGGATTGATATACTTAATTCTAGAAAGTCTGTAATTATTTCGCAGCTGTTATTGTCAAATATGCATTTCTTTCATTGTCTATTTAAACTCTTTACGAAAGTAAAGGATCTTGATATAGATTTTCAGCTTAAAACCAAGCTATTTCTTAGTAAAAAAAAATGTATGCAAGAACGTATGATTATACACGAAATATATATTAATATATTAATTTATATTAATTTCTTTCTTTTGGAAAATAATAAGAGTAATAATGACAGAACATAAGAAATAAAAGATTAAATTTCACATTGATTCTTTTACAAAAAGTTAAGTTGAAATATGAGATAAAATTGAAATATATATAATCATTTATATATATATAATATATATATATATATATATATATATATATATATATATATATATACATATTTATGATTAAAAATATATGTGATTATATATGGACAATTTTAAATCCAAACTTTATTTCTCCAAACTTTAAGCTTTTGTAAAAGAAACAAAAAAATTATTGTAATTATTTTTTAATAATTATTTTTATTTATTATTATTGTTTTATTTACTATTACTCATTATTATTGTTATTTTCTTATAAAAAGTTCTATTTGTAAAAAATTATATGTCATACATAATATATATTATAAATATATGTGTATATTTATATATATATGTATATATTTTTTATACTTATATATATTTATGTATGTCTTGCATAAAAACTTTCTTATCAGATTCTTATCTTAATAAACTTTTTATTATGGATGGAGTCCGCCGTAAGGTAGGACACACTATTGCCGAAAACTGAAGTTGCAGACTGTCGAATGGCCTTCAGATATAGAAGTAAACTGCAAATATACAAAGAAGCAATCTGGCAGTGAACAAGCTCTGAGACGAGCAATGGGCTTTGCTACTCTCCCTTGGAAAAAGTTACATGTTCTAATGCAGCTTTTACAAAATGAGTTGACGCCTCTCGTCTAAAAATAATTTTGAAATTTTGTGGAATTGTCTCCACATTCAACGTACTGCTCCTCGTGTCTGAAGAGCTTAATTGAGACGAGCAGTGAGCTTTGCTATTCTCCCTTGGAAAAAGTTACATGTTCTAATGCAGCTTTTACAAGATGAGTTGACGCGTCTCGTCTCGTCCAAACACAACTTTGGAATTTTGTGGGATTTTGTGGAATTTTTTCCACATTCAGCGTACTACTCCCGTATCCGGGAAGCTTAAACAGTGTTTCACGGCGAGCAATTGTAATAAGAAACGTTATGTTTCACCAGCTACATGTAAGGTGGCCTATCAGGGACGCGATTATCAATCATTAGATTGAAATAAATTCCGGCTTTTATGTATACTTGACAATAATAGCGGCAAATTTATTATATGACTTCAGAATTGAGTATATCAGTACTTCATTCCAATTAAGGCTGCGTTCCAATATTCATTGCTAGTACTGAAGTTATATAGTTCATGTCACATATATCATAGACTTTCAGTACTGGCAGTGATTATTGGAACGCAGCCCAAATATAATCAATATGAAATTCAAAAGAGTGGTGATTTTTTGAGAGTGAACATTTTTTGCAGCATTGCGAGGCGTGGCTTTGAGTTGAATAAATTTTGTATAAATGAAAAATATTAATTGTTGGACTTACACAGTTTTAATAAGAAACACATATGCACATATTCTGGAGAAACTTTTGGTTGCAGGATATGTTCTCCCTCGATACATAAGCATTAGCACCGCAGAAGTTGCAGAGCTGAAAAGCAGACTGAGAATGATGTAGAACAATGTCATCTGGATAAACTCTTTAAAATATCCTGTATATGTACTTATCAGAATACAGAAATTACTAGAATACCAGATTACAGAAATTTGTCTGTGCGAAAGAATTGTGCTTCTATTTTATATAAAGTTTTAGATTTCCTTATTATTTACGCATACATACGTGTCACTTTGGCAGAGAAAGAGAGATCTACGTGAATAATCTCGCTTTCCATTGTGTAAAAAACTTTTCATAAAGACAATTTGCAAATGCATTATTGCAACTGTAAATATTATGATTAAATATAGTTTTTATTATGTGTATATATTACTTGACTTATACTTATTACTTTGCATGTGTATATATTACTTGACTTATACTTATTACTTTGCATGCAAAATCTATAATACTATAATAGTAGGCAATTCTAACTCTTTCGCGCACGTATACATGAATATTAATTTAAATATTTTATATATTGTTATTTTTTATTTTTACATTTTATTTTTTGTTTACATCCTTTTTTTTTAATACTGTCACGAAATTGCTTTTTGTGAAATGTTTATTTCTTCATTTCTCTTTTTATCCCTCTATTCCTTTGGAAATGTAGAAAATTGTCAAATAGTTATATTATTATTATATTTCATAAATAACTTATTAGACAATTTTTTTTACATTTCCTCCTGATGGAAGAAACTATCACCTTCCCGCGGTTTCCGTCGAGCAGAAATATAAACATGTTTGTTGTGTTTAAATATTTTTTAATATTAAATTTTTAAATTATACTATATTACAACTTTTAGACATTTATTATTTTTTTCATACATGTATAATAATGTTCTTTTAAAATAATGTTATTAATGAATAAAAATATTTAATATTTTTAAAATTTTATTTTGTCCACGTTTCTAGCCAAGAGTGGATTTCCTATTTCATAAACTCTAAGCTGTACAATGCTTCTTTATACATCTTTAATTATTCTTTCTGTTTAATACCAAATTCGTTTGAATTTCCTCAAATTTTAATATAAAATTTTAATATAATATAAAATTTATTTTATAATATAAATTTTATAATATAAATTTATTTTAATATAATATAAAATTTTAATAAGAAAAAATTATTCTTTTTATTATATTTTAATTGAATAGCCGGTAAAAAATTTTTTATGCAATGACATATAAATATATATGTAAATCTAGATAAATATATAAAATATATATAAGTATATATGAAATATGTTCATCTTATATGTACAGGAGGGTTCATTTTAAGTGATATGGTCGATTATCTCGCGAATCGATGATTTTATAAAAATTTTTCGAACGAAAGTTGCATGGCTTGAAGGGGAACACATGATGGAAATGTAGATTTGATCTTGAGTGACCTTGTCAAACTCAGGTCAAGATCATTAATGTTTTTTTTAAATGGAAACTCCTATTTTTTATTACATATTCTTGTAGCTTATCTCGAGAGCTTTCCGAAACATTATAATAAAGTTACTTTTCGTTAAGTACTTGTTAAGTTATAAGACTAGACCGATCACTAATCCGGTCAATTAAGACAAGACCGATCACTTACATTTTGGGTTAAGGTGATATGATAGGGATAGAATTTATGTCTTTATAAAATTCTCCACACAGTGACAGGAATTCCTAAATTACGTTGCAGTTCTCTAGTCAAAATATAAGGATTCAAGTTTATCATTGCTAGTTATGCATAGCTATCAATGCTAATACACGCGGATTATTAACGTCATCTTCAGCATTTATTTGCTTGCGGTTTCTCTTACGGATTCTTCTATGCTCTCGTAATAAAATTCTTTTTATCTGCATTGCATTTGGATGTTGTCTAAACGGATATCTGTTACAATTCAATCTTTCTGCAATAATTTCGTCCAGCTTCATTAAGTGCAAGAATAATATCAACGATTTCACAAATCTACACACACACACACACACACACACACACACACACACACACACACACACACACACACACACACACATTATATATTATATTATATATCATTATATATTTCATTACATTATATTATTATTATCTTGATTTTAAATAATAGCATAAATATGATAATTATATAAATACATATACAACTCCATTTTCGAATAAGAATCAATGAAATAAAATGTAATCAGGAAACATTTTAAAAATCATTTTAAAAACAATACAATACATAGTTAAAATATCACAATTAAGGTTAAATTAAAAATGTACTAACAACTTACTAATTAGTAAACTAAAAATAGATATGATAAAAATGAAAATGATTCAAAACTTATTTCTTTTAATTAATTCCATTATTTACAATGATTTAGGAAGCTTAATCAAAATTTGTCGTTATTATGCTATATGCATAAAATATTGAATAGAACTACATTCTACATTTTAAGAACTTCCATCAAAAGCAAACATAGTTTGCAATGGGATATGATTAAAAAATTAGAAATAAAACATTAGAATATCATCAAATAGTTTTAGTAATCTTTTATTTTTACATCATTTATTTTATGTTTAATATATATTAACAATATGTATAATTTTATATATTACTTTTACTTTACATTATGGCCAATTAACATATTAAACGTGCAGAATTCATACTGCATAATTAAATTAAACAATATTTTACTTTTCCTCTTTATTTATAAAATAAATAACAAAATTATAAACTGAGTAAATATCAATTAATAAAAACTAAACAGAAGCTCTTAAATATCATTTAGGACATAGCTTTTGCTCTTTATAAATATTTTTTCTCAGTACTCTATGATAAAATATATGCTCCAATATAACAAATTTATTTTATGTATGACCGAAAAGCATGTAAAATATACACAATTCATCTAAAAAATACACGTAGTAATAATAGTGATATTATATTTACATAAGGCTTACAAAAATGTATCAGATGTACATTGTCTACAAAATAACAATATTGACGTAATAATTGTGAAACTCAAACTTTTTCATATAATATTCTTATCTAAAATATATAATATAAAATAGTTTCTTTATAAGTTGGTTTCACATATTTTATAATTGTAACCTCAAAATGTACAAATGTTACATGTCTCTAAATCATGCGTATTAGAGAAAGGTAAGACCTCAGAATATTCAGGAAATATAAAATCAAAATATATCTTATATATGTACGGTCCAAGAACTATTATTATAAAAGGCATGATAAAATGTAGTACGGCTGTAAATTGACAAGTTCTAAAATATCATGCAAGTTTCTATGCAAGTTTATGAACTCCTTAAACATTTTTTCTAAGTGTTAATCATAAAAATTTTATTGTAGGTTATAGTCAATGCAAAACATAGGAATAACTTTGTCATGTAGTACTGACAAATCAAGCAATGATATCGACACAATGATTAATCTTAAAATTTTATATATAATATTCCTATCTAAAATATATCATAATACAAAATAATGTTTCTCTAGTAATACAGTTGATTTCAAATTATATCTTTCATAAATGTGACTTCGAAGCATACAAGTATTATATGAGTTAAAATCAAAGCGATGTATGTATGATATGATTACACGATATTTAGAAAAGAACAAGAATATAAAATTGCGTTGTACTTTACATATGGTTTGAGGATTCTTATTATTAAAATATAAAAAATAAAATATAAAGTAAAATCAAATACACTATTATAAAACAACACCATCTCAAATTTTATTTCATTGAATAATTTTATTAGAATAATTTTATTAGAAATTTTATCTTATCTTTATCTTTATCTTTATCTTAAGAAACATTTCTTTAGAATAATTATTAATAGTACGTATAACCCTATACGATATATTTGATTTACATTAAGGCCAAATAATATTCTATACGTATCGAACTCATTCTGTCAAGTTCTTATTTTCTTTTTACAAAATAAACAACATTGTTGTTTCAATAATTTTTCTCAAAATTATTTGGAATATATTTATCTACAATCTGATGATATAATTTAATTTTTCAAATGCGTTTCATATATTATGATCTTAAAGCATACAAATGTTGCGTCTCTGAATCATGCATCGTACGTTACATAATACGACTTTAGAATATAAGAAATATAAGATTAAAACATATCTTATGTATCTACCTAGGATAGACTATCATTATAAAAAACATGATGCAATGCAGTATGATTATAAACTGACAACAATATTTTAAAATATCACTTTTGTAGAAATTTACAATTTCATTAAACATTTATTCTAAATATTTATTAGTTAAATGTATGACTTTCATGATATGTTTTACTTTACATTCGTTACATTTACATAGAATATTATATATATACATCACGGAAATCACTATGTGTATTACTACTGACAAATCAAGCGATGATATCGAAGTAATGATCACTTTAAAAATTTTACATAACATTTTACATAACAAAATTTTATTTAACATATGTTTTCATCTAAAATATATTGTAATACAAAACGGTTTCTTTAGTTTCAAATGATTTCGAGACAACATTTATGAAACGTATAATTTGAAACCAATTGTATAACTAGAAAAATCATTTTTGTATTATTAGGTGTACAAAAAAGTTCTGAGCTTTAGATTTCATACAACCGAAATAACAATTTAAATTTTATATATCTTCCCGCCATTTTGCGGTTTTAAAGCGTTGACATTTGGCCTTCTAAAATGCCATACGGTTTGGCGTTTGATGCACATAACCTCAAAAATTAGTCGTGTTCACGATGGCAATAACAAAAGAGCATATTCGATTTTCCATCCACTTCGAGTTTCATCTGAAGAAAAATGCTGCTGAAGCCACTGCAATGATTTGTGCTGCATATGGAGAGAATACTGTAAGTCATACTACATGTAAAAGATGATAAAAATTTCGCCAAGGAGATTTCAGTCTTGAAGATGAACCGCGTGCTGGACGCCCTCAAAAGATTGAAACGGACGAATTGCAAGCAATGCTGAATATAAACTCTGCGCAAACTGAAAAGGAGCTTGCAGAACAGCTTGGCGTTACGCAGCAAACCATTTCCGTACGTTTACATACGATGGGAAAGGTTCAGAAGGAAGGCAGATGGGTTCCGCATGAATTGTCCAAAGACAACAAAAATCGTCAGCGTGACACTGCACTCACTTTCAAAGTTCCGGAAAAAAGATTTTCTGCACAAAATCATTACAGGCGATGAAAAGTGGATTCTTTATGATAATCCTAAACGTAGAAAATCATGGGTTGACCCCGGCAGACCGCTACCAACAACAATTGACCAATTTGAGCGATGCATTAGAAGAAAAGGCCATTTACTGGCCAAGGGTGTCGTAAAGTGATCTTGCTTCATGACAATGCTCGACCACATGTTGCGAAAGCGACTCAGGACCATATGTTTGCGTTAGGCTAGGAACTTTTTCCGCACGCGGCGTATAGCCCAAATATGGCGCCTTTCGATTACTACCTATTCCGGTCGCTGCAGCATCATTTGGCTGATACACATTTCGTGAGATTTGAAGAGATACGAAAATGCATTGATGATTTTATCGCTGCAAAGTCGGTGAGCTTCTATCGTCAAGGAATTCGCAAACTACCCGAAAGATGGCAAAAGATCGTTGATGCAAACGGGGAATATTTCGCTGATAAATATTTTTTTGTTTGTTTTTGATAAAGATTGAATTTTACAAAAAATAAGCTCAGAACTTTTTTGTACACCTAATATAATACACTTCAGGCAAGAACAAATTACGCGTATAAATGAGATTAATCATTCATTGCATCAACGTTATCACTTTATTTGCCAGTAGTGTGTAATAATCCTTAATAAAATGACTTGTAAATATATATATATATATATATATATATATATATATGTGTATATATATTTGTATGTAGCATTTTATTTAATTGTAATGTAAAGCAAAACACATCATGCAGATCATATATTTCACTAATAAATGCTTGGAATAAATGTTAAAAAATATCGTAAACTTCAGAAGTGATATTTTAAAACTTTTGTCAGTTTATGATCATATTGTATTGCATCATATTTTTTATAGTGTAGACCTCGGAACATATGTATAATACATCTTAATTTTATATTTTATGAATATTATGAGGTCATATCATTTAATACGATGCATAATTCAAAGACATACAACAATGCTTTAAGATCACAATATGTAAAAAACAATTGAAATGTTAAATTGTATCATCAGTCTTTAGACAAGTATGTTACATAAAATTTTTAAAAAAAGCATTGAAATAATATTGCTTACTTCGTGGACAAAAATACTTGATACAATGAGTTCGATTTGTATGAAATATTATTTAGCCATGACATAAATCAAATACATAATATAGAATTTATATAGAATTATACTGGTATACATCATATAGAATTATACTGTAATTATTAAAAAAAAAATCTCCTAAAATAAAAGGCTAATAAAATTGAATGTACCGAAATAATATTTGAGACGGTTGTTCTCAGTTCTTAATATTGTTATATTTCATTATTTTCAGTATTTTAATAATAATAATTCTCAAAATATATATACAATACAACGAGACTTTAAGTCCTTATGTTTTGCAAATATTTTTCATGTCATTTATATATGATGATTTTAATTCATATAACACTTGTATGTTTTGAGATAATATTTATAAAACATATAATTTGGAACCAATTGAATTACTAAAGAAACTGTTTTGTATTATGATATTTTAGGCAAGGACACATTACGTACATATAAAATTTTGAGATTTTTTATTACATCAATATAATGGCTTTATTTGCTAGTATGTATATACATGATAGAATGATTTCCGCATGAATTTTATTTAACTGTAACGTAAAGCGAAACGCATCGTGAAAATCATACATTCTACTAAACACTTAGAATAAAAGAGATCGTAAACTTGCACAGAAATTACATTTTCGTACACAAAATATAAAATTAAAATCTTCTATCTTACGTATATTTCGGGAACTATCATCATAAAAGGCATGATGAAATACAGTACGATTATAAACTGACAACAAAAATATAAAGATATCATTTCTGTAAAATTATGATCGTATATATTTTGAAAGTTGTTATTATAAAAATAAAATGAAATATGAAAACATTATACACTGACAATAATTATTTTAAATCTTATTTCAGTGCATATAATTATATTATATTAATTATAATTATATTCCTTATTATTTCCTTATTTTAAGAAATTTTTTTTTAATAATTATTAGTAATACGTAATTACTAATCCTATATATTTACATGTTATAGCCAAACAACATTCCGTATCGGATTCATTCTGCTAGTTTTCTTTTCACGAAGTACACATTGTTTCGATGATTTTTCTTTTATGAAACATAATTATCCCGAATCTAAGTCTGATGATACAATTTAATGTTTCAAGTGTGTTTTATATATTGTGATTTTAAAACATAGAAATATTATGTGTCTTTGAATCATGCGTTGTATTATATGATATGACCTCATAATATTCATAAAATATAAAATTAAAATATATTATACATACGTTCCGAGAATTATCATTATAAAAAACATGATGCAATGTGATAGAATTATAAATTGACAATAGGGTTTTAAAATATCACTTCTGTGTGCAAGTTTACGATTCCTTTTACTATTTATTCTAATATTCTATTCTATTATTCTAAGTATTTATTAATAAAATGTAAAATTTTTACATACATTTTGCTTTACCTTATGGTTAAATAAAATATTATACATGTGGAAATCAATTTATCAAATGTATTCTTGGCAAATCGTGATTATATCGATGCAATGATTAATTTCTAAATTTTTTATATATTTTATATAACGTGTCCTTGCCTAAAATATATATATAATAATATAAAACGATCTCATAATACTCAGGAAATATATAATTAAAACATGTCTTATATATATTTCACATTATCTATAAAAAGCATGATGCAATGCAATACAATTCTAAACTGAAAATGAAGTTTTAAAATATCACTTCTGAGCAAGTTTGTGATATTTTTAGTAAAATATATGGTCTTCATAATATGTTTTGCCTTATGTTAAATAAAGTGCAATGCATGCGGAAATCATTTTGTCAAGTATATTATGTACTACTGATAAATCAAGTGATGATATCGATGCAATTTTATATATACAATGATATAATGTGTACTTGCCTAAAATATTAAAACGGTCTCGCTTTTCCGCGCGGAGAGCGGTCAGTCGGTTACCAGGAGGAGAAGCGAGGACGTTGGAGACAGAAAGGTGTGATTAAATTGTTAGGCGAGAATGATAATAAATAACGATGTTTATTTGACTAAGAGTGATGCGATGGAATGCACCGAATCGTCGCGTTTAATGTTTGTGGCCGTGGACGGGCGAGACGGCGATCGGCGCGCGGATAATGCGTGAATACAAAATAAGAGATCGCTCGGGCGGTCGGCGCGATACTGATCGCGGCGCGCAGTTCGGTGGCGCGGGGCGCGCGCGGTGGCGGCGGTGTCGCACGTGTTCGTCGCGGGCCTTTAAATCGGCGTGGATTTAAACGTGCACGCGTGTATTGTCGCGGGTATTGTCGCGAGGGTGGATATTTCGCGAGGTCGGCGGATCGTTGAGATCGGAGAACGGGTGTGCCCCTCGTCTGTTTGCGTGAACGCCGAGTGAACTCGGCCAGCCGGGGAGGGCCCCAGCTGTGTGCGGAGAAGAAGGTGGCGGTGCCGAGTGTACTCGGCCGACCAGGGAGTACCCTGGTGCTCGGAGAGGTAGTATCGGGGAGAACCCCGGTACTCAGCGGTGAAATCTCGGAACGGCAGAGTCGGGTCGAGCGAACTCGACGCGCTGGGGAGACCCCAGCAACTCTCGGCTTGCCGTGCGAGCTACGGAGACGGCTTTCGGCCAGGCCAAGCGAACTTGGCGCGTTGGGGAGAACCCCAACAAATCTCAGGCTTGCTGCCGGTTTCGGAAGATCGTTTCCTCGAGGCGAGCTCTCGGAAACGAGCTAGGAACAGGAGTAAAACGGAGAGTGATTTCCTGTGGAGAGCGATGCCTTTTTATATCCGAGATCGACCTCGGTATTTTCGGTCGGATCGGTCGGATTGGTCGATCTCGGGGTTAGCATCCCTCTCCCCAGGAGCGGAAAAAAAGGATCGGGGGGATGATTGGTTTTTTGGGTAGGGAAGGAATTCGGTGGGAAGGTAACGGCGCGGTGCGGGGTGGTTGCGCGCTTGTGGACGCGGTCGTGGCGCGGTGCGGGACGCTCGCTCGGTTGCGTGGCGCGGCGTCGGTGCGGCGCGGGACGCGTTCGCGCTCGGTGGTACGGTGCGTGGCGCGGTGCGGGGTGCGTTCGCGCTTGTTGACGCGACGCTTGGCGCGGTGCGGGGAAATACCACGAAAACATACGTGTTTTCGTGGTATTCTCCGACGCTTTCGGAGTTCGCGTGTACAAGTATTAAAAAAGGAGGCATTGCTGCCTCTTTGCGGCCACTGCCGCACTCCGCCTGATGTTCGGCGGTCCCTGACGGATGGTCGGTCGGGGGAAATCCGGAGGAGGAATGGAGCGGAAGGATGCGCTCCGTTACAATATCATAATTCAAAACGGTTTTTTTAATAATTCAATTGATTTCAAATTATACGTTTCATAAATATTATCTCAAAACATACAAGTGTTATGTGAATTAAGCTCATGCAATATATAAATAATATGAAAGATGTTTGCAAAACATAAGGATATAAAGCATTGCGTTGTATCGTACATATGTTTTGAGAACTGTTATTATTAAAATAAAATGGAATATGACATTATAAAATGACAACAGAGAATAGGACCATCATCTCTCTGGAGTACCATGGAGTATCGTGAGGATTCGAGAGAATATATATATATATATATATTATAATATACATATATACATGTATATTATAATATACGTGTGTGTGTGTGTGTGTGTGTGTGTGTGTGTGTCATTTGTGATGTGTTAGTCTAAACACGTTATTTGCGATAAATATCATTACATGCTTCGGTAATCGAAGGGATAAGATGCCTGCTCGGTAAGCAGGAGATCCAAGTTCGATTCCTGGCTGAAGTGATATTTTTTTGCAAAATAATTACGAGTTTTTCACGACTGTTTCGTGGTCAGGCTCCGCCGTGACGCACCCTCCCTTCTTATTTGGGTCATCTCAAATATTGTTTCAATAAGTACAATTTTATTAGCCTTTTTTTTAAAAAAAATTTTTTTTTATAATTATTAGTAGTACGTATAATTCTATTCAATGTATTTGACTTATGTTATTGCTAAATAATAATATCATAATATTCCATATCGGACTCATATCAAGTATTTTTTTTCTACAAAGAAAAGGACATTGTTTCAATGATTTTTCTCAAAATTTTGTAGAATATACTTGTCCGATGATACATTTTAATGTTTCAAGTGTTTTTTATTGTGACTTTAAAGGATACAAATCTTGCATGTCTCTGAATCATGCGTATTATATGATATGAGAATTCAGAATATATATAAAATATATTATACGAATATTCCGAGGACTATTACTATAAAAAACATGATACAATGAAATACGATTATAACTGATAACGAAGATTTAAAATATCATTTATGAGTAAATCTACGATCCTTTTTAATATAATCATTTATTTTACGTACTACTACATACTATAAACTACGTTTGTTAGTAAAATGTATGGTCTTCATGATGCATTATGTTTAAATAATATGTTATACATGCGAAAATTACTTTGTCAAGTATATTACGTAATGTCAAATCAAGTAATAATAGCGATAATTAATCTCAAAATTTTACGCAATGTTCTTGCCTGTTTTATATATATATATATATATATATATATATATATATATATACGTACGATATTTAAATATTTACAAAACAGAAGGATATAAATTCACATGAAAAAGCATTATGGAATACAATGTGATTAAATTATATCTTGCTGTAATGATTATATGTTTACAAAAGCGAAATTTATAGCAGTATAATTATGAAGTAATATTAATCGGAACGTTATATAAATGAGTAAGTGTATTAATTTTATTTGTATATAATTTTAATATAATTTTTTTTATTTTTTTTTATTGGAATAGTATTTATTAATAGTTCCGATTCACAAGTCAATATATGACTTTTTTGTACGCAATGCATATTTTAAGAACTAATAGTAAACGCTATAATCCGAAAATAGTACCCAAATTATATAATTAATATATACGACAGAAATTTGTTGACTCAAAATATGCGTTTAAATTTGAGGTCTTCTTATATTAAATATATATTTTGAAAATAGTATTAAATTTGTAAAAAACGAATGTTTAAATATGTAAATATAAAGTGATATTAGTCAATATAATGTGATTTTGTATTAAATTTATATTAAAGATATATTTAAAATGTCAATAATTAAGAAAATGGAAATGTCAATGTTATTGAAAGATTTTTTGTATTATTTTGACAGTTAAATATTATTTGTTTATTACATGTAATTATATCGACTAATATCATTTTATATTTACATTTAAAAATTCACTTTTTACAAATTTAATATTGTTTTCAAAGTATATATTTAATATAAAGAACACCTCAAATTTAAATATAGACCTCATATTTGGGATATAAGGGTAAAAATTTCCGTCGTATATATTAATTATATAATTTGGGTACTATTTTCGAATTATGCGTTTAGTATATTAGGTCTCAAAATATGCACTCCGTACAAAAAAATTATATTTTGGAATTATTGTTTTATAAGATATTTCGCAACTTTGGTTGGAATAGTGGACTTATAATACACGCATTTATAGATAAAATAACAATTGTCTCAAAATATACGCTTGACACACACACACACACACACACACACACACACCACGCACGCACGCACGCACGCACGCACATATATATATACATATATATACATATCGGCTGTTCGGCGCTGTATAACGGCTGCCACAACATTGAAAGATATCGGCGCTATATAACGGCTGCCATTGAAAAATGCCATTGAAAAAACCGGCTGCTATTAGCGCTGATTTTGATTATCTATCCGAAAAACGTATTATGAATAGATAATCAAATAGTCTGTACACTCAAAGAATCTCATAACGTTAATGGCTAAAGAGAAAGGTATTATTGTTCACGGTGAATAGTTAACAAATGTACATATGAACTATTTCCAATATTTTTTATGAAGTTGTTTAGAATATATGCCTGTGGAAATATGGCGAAAGTAGTATGTGATGCTATGGGGCGAAACAAACCCCCACCACTTTCCCATTGGCGCCAGGGGCGTGGCTTCCAGCTGTCAAGATAGGGTCTCCACGTGGAAATGGAGCGTTCTGATTGGCTGAGGGGCGTGGCCGGAGATAATTAGGTAATTAGTGATGCGTTCTGATTGGATGCTCCCAAAGATGCCCGGGGTGTGATTGGTTGTCGAAATGCTAGACGAAAAGATAGGGGGGAGGGTATGAAAGTGTCTGAGGCCGTTTGGAGGGAGGGGGTCCGACAAAATTGCGTGTGCAAAGATGGCGGACACCTGAGAAGAATTTGTTCCGGCGTCTGATTGGGGGTGCGATAAAATGGTGCGACAAGAAGGATAACGGGGTGTTGAAGGGGGATATACCTGACTAGAAGAATGGAATGCGATGAGAAAACAGGAACGGACAAATTCGCTTTAGATGTTTTAACGATCTCGGAGTTATACGAAGTACTTATCCTATGACAAACGTAATGTCTGCAAAATGTTTTAGATATTTCTAGCTTGAAGTAATGTAGCTAGGATTAATTTTAGGTTTGAGGGAAAATAAGAGGACTGGAATTTAAGTTACAAAATCATTAAGTTTATTATTATTATTATATAATACATTACAGCACATATCATTTCATAATAGTGTTTTTTAATATTTACTTATTCTTAAAAGTACAAGTTTGTATATGGCAGCACGTTATATGAGATTTATCGCATTTACTTTTTCCATGAAGAAAGATTTTACGAAATATTGTACAATTAATCTATCATTATCTTCGTAATCCTCGCTGAATGTTTTGAGAAATTGTTTAAGATTATACTACGGGACAAATAATAAAGAAATACGCAGCAATATTGTCCACAAATCTGAAAAAATGTGTCCTGTAGACGCATGATGTTCCATCTATGGGTAATAGAGTTTCGTTGAAGTCGTAGATTGAATCTGGAATCCAAGGGAAGTAGTCCGTAGCTATCGAAATAAGCCTTCTCCATGCTTATCTATATAGAAGGCAACCCAATGTTGTCCAGGGCGATCATGATTATCGGTGTTCGCGACGATGGCCGTCGATTTCGTCCACACCATCGGGATTCTGTCGACAGGATACACACCCGCATGTCCGACACTGAGATGACGCAGCGCCCGTAAGATTTCGAGCGAATTCATCTCTCGCAGAAAGGAGAGACGATTCAGTTGTTTCCCCCTCCCCTTACTGGTGTCGCTATATTTTTATCCTCTTACTTGGATTTTACGATAGAAGTCTTCTTTTTTTCATGTACAAGTTTCAATAGCTTTTCTTTCTCCGCTTTCATTTGTTCGCACTCCGCTTGTTCTGTTTCCAATCTCTTACTTCTACACCTAAAGAGATTCGGAAAATTTCGTTTTATCGTAAAAATTTCGCTTTCTGTATCGAAGTCATTGAAACTTTCATCGGTAAAAGAATTATCGTTGCTCGAGTTACAGCTGCTGTCTTCTTGCGATTGCATCCAGTTTGCACGCATTGCGTAACGCGCAACGAAATTTGTTAGAATTTCGATGAAACCCATGATGACCGCAGTGTAATTCATGCTCCTCGTTTTCCGCTAGATTTTTGAATGCGGGAGAGATTCCTTCTAGATTATATACGTTTCTGCCGAGCGTCTTTTGCAAATAAAGTACTTTCTCACGGCCTCTGCTATATGTAACGTACCCGTCGTACAATTTCACGTAGTTCTATCATAAAATGTTCGGAATCGGCTGTTCCGTCAATCCATTCGATACCGTGGAAGTTTTGCGAGAGCCAGTTGTTTTCTTTTTTCGATTTTTCGGGTAATTCGATGATCGGATACGGTGACAGCACAATCCAATGATCTACGAAAGCTTCGTTAACCCCGATAAACGCAACTTCGGTATAAACTTTCCCTCGATGTCACGGAAACCTTATATCGACGATTATATCCATAATGTAAAATATGCTTTTTTCCGAAGCGGCGTAGTTCATGTTTCGAGTAAAACTGAAGCTGTTTTCCGTTGTAGTTCGAGTAAATATAAGGAGTGACCACAGTGGGGGGTGAGGTTTCCTATCCATTGTCTTTATCCGCTAAAATCTATAATGCCTTGACGCGAAGAGTCGATTTCCATCGTTTTCAAACTCTGCGTAAAGGATACAATTAATCATTGTTGTAACGCCTTTTCGAATCGTACCTCTAACCGTAAACTACCATGTCTGACAAGATTCCAATGTCCCGCGCAATTTGCCGATAAATCGGGAGTGAGATCGAAAGCGAAAAGCGTGAATCCATCGGCATAATTTTCTCTGCTTATGGAATTCCCTTTGTTTAGAAAATAGATGCCAGTTCCCGAGAAGAGTGTTATAAGTCTCGATGTAGAGCGGCTCGTCTTTTGAAAAATTTGGAGCGGTCTGCTCGGAATTTGCATGCCATCGGCATATAACGAGAAGAAATTTATACCGTAATTTTTGAAATTAAATGGATTTAGCTTTCTATTGCCGTTAAACGCTTTGTTATCGATGAATCCGACTATTACGCGTTTTGGAAATTGGCCGAGTATCGCGTTTCAATCGATTCTCCTACCTACCACTCCTGCGTGAATCGTAAACGTTTTAACTTCGACTCGTGTCAGAGGATACTTGGCTGTTGTTTTATTCAACATTCTCGCATGATCGAATAACACTCCGGAGCTTATTTTTGTTCTTCTTATCAGCAAACTAGCATCTAGAATATGTATTTTCGACGTTGAGTTGGTTTCTATGACAAAACGCGTCTCTCGAGCGAACGAGTCTCATTCTAACCTCTACCCCATTAATTAAAAATTTATCCTGATTAAAGACGTCGCAATGAAGATGGCCTATTAGATCCAGCGAACGTCCTCATTGGATGTATCAGGCGCGTCTTACGAGAGCTTGATTTGGGGTTCCCGATTCTAATAGCGCGTTCATTTGACCGAGTTCGTCCGTGTCCCAAAGAGAAGAAGTCCGATGGGAAGTTTTTGCCGATGAAGAATAATTTAACAATGCTTCGATGTACGCGCGGTACGCGTAGGCATTGTTCAGGAGTGATACGAGTTTTTGATTGAAGTATACATCGATCTGGTTGAATATCGAATGTAGTAGATGATTTACAGGGCCTACTTTATTTCCTCCTGCCGCTGTTCCAGGGCCGGGTAAACTTTCCACTCGTATGCGAAGACTTAGCATGGTATGCGTGAGATTTAGATAATCTCCATGTCCGAATACGACGAATTCTATAGGTGCGTCGGCCGCGAGGGAAGTTACCGGTTTGTAATAAATTCATTGTGAATTCTCGATACTCGTTTGAGTAGGTGATAAACTGAAAAGATCGAGCTCACTCTTTAAACACTCGCTCGAGTGAGTATGGAGAAAAGACATATTTCTCAAACTTACGATTCACACTCGTGTCAGTTAAGCAAATATATCGGATACGGTGCGCTTTTTTCCGCTATTTTGTCGATGTTTCGTCGGCTTTTTAGTTTTTTTCACCGCTGCTTTCCTTTTTGATGATTTTTTATTCGTTTTTTTCACGCCGATTTTCGTCGATTTTTTTTTTATCGACTCATCTACGTTTACGGACAAAGCTTCTCCCGGTGCGTGCGTCGTACCCTCCAAAGGGAAACTGAGCCACGCGCATTTTTGCGGATGTTTTATATCCTGATCCCTTCCTTAATTCGCTTATATTTTCTCTGGCTTTTCTCTTGAGATTTCTATCCGATTCCTTGAGTCGCGTTTTCAGACTTCCTTGAACGGAGTATTGTTTTCAACATCCTCTATTACACCAATTCCGGCGCGTAAAGCTTCTTTCCCGAGTGCACGTATTCCCCTGCTTAGAAAAGGAAGTGCCCTTCTAAATAATCCTCCGAGAAAACTCCCGATCCCGTGATAGGGTGAACCAACGAAAATTCGAGGAATTCCTCCTCTCCTATCTCCACCGTTCTGCCTTTCGTAATACTCGTCATATTCCACGGGATAATTAGTTTTTTCTCAAAGCTCCGAGACTTTCCACTGCAAATGATAATTTATGGACACTAAAGTGTAATGTCGCTATCAGCGTTTCGGATTCGAATGGTTTTTCTTTACGATGATCTTTTATATCTATTTCAATTTTACGGAATTTCGTTTGACGCAATGGAGTATATTACAGAGTGGGGAAATATTTTACCAGATTCGTCCCGTACGTGTAATTACAACCGGGTGTATCGATTGAAAAGATTCGAAGAAGCGGAGTTCGCGTATCGCCAGTTAAGGCTCGCAAATGTCGCAATAAACGTACATTTTACCAGGGATACCGAGCCATAGGCTACAGGGTTCCAGAAAATCTTTTCATTAATTCAGTGATAATATTATTCTTTGGCGTTATTGGAAAAAAACGGTTTTTTTTAAAGTATATTTGTATTTTAAAATTAATATTATAATTGTTATAAATGTTTATTGATTTGCAGTAATAAAGGAATAAACGTAATTGTTGCGTTCTAAAGTCGCATTATGTTGCTACGACAATTTGCAATGATTTTCTACATCTGTATAAACGTTATCACATTATTTAGTGTTTCTGCACATAGTTACAAATTTAGTGATACTCATATTCATACTCTCCCAGCTTATCCTTTGCTTCAGTAGCTGACCTTATTGACTCGACGATATTTGAGAAGAAATTGCAGAAGTTTCGAAATGCTGTCGACGAATATTATCGAATATTAGGGGCTTGAAAGGTAAATAAGATTTGTAATCATTTTTAATTATAGGTTTGATAACGCACTACTATTTTAAATCGGAAAACACATTTTGAAAAACAATCATTATTTATGTTTTATCCATAGTGCATAAATTAATTGTTATATTGTAGAGATTTAATTATATTTCAATTAAGCTTAATTCTCCACAAATGTAATGCAATTATTATTTAACATAAATAACAAATAAAAAGCGATTTGAAAGTTCTAATTGAGAGTTTTAATTATTGATATAAATATTATAAGAAATATTATAATATAAGATATATTACTATCAGTTTATAGTATTATAGTTACGTAATTTTATATTATACTCTACAATCAGGTAGTTAAGTCACATAAATTACTTTTTTTATTTATCTGTTATATAAAAAAATAATAAAATATATCGGGTGTTATGTCATATAGCAATTATTATAATAAAATGTCTGTAAACTTTTGCTTTTCTTTTCATGAGCAGATTCTTTGGAATATCCTAATACAAAAGTTTGTCAAGGCTATAATAGTTTTTAAAATATTAAAAATTAAGGTTTACAAATAGACCTAAATCATTTTGCGCGCTCAGGCATAGTGATATAACAAGCTATTAGAAATGAAGTCTTTTTAACATCAAGATTCTTAAATATATTCTTATTAAGGGAAGAGCGTCATGTACACTGTCAGATATTAGAATCAAATTTGACTCAATTCCTTAAGTTAAATAATTTTAGTTGTTTTTAACTACCATGTGTGCTGAAATTCATTATTTTAACGAAAAACATGTCAAAGAATACAAAAAACTGGACTGTACGAGCCAAGATGTAGCTAGATGTAGGTCGCTGTTTATATATTGAAAATAACAAATATGAACAATAACAATTTACATTTACAAACGTTTTGACTTTTAATATGGTTATCTTTAGTGTGTAAAAAATTCGTGACATTCGTAATTCGTTATGACATAATTAAAATCGGTTTTGTTACAAGGAAGAGCGCCGTACCAATAGATGTTATCAATAGATGAAATCATTGTCGCATAATTGAACTCGGAGTCTAATGCAAATCAAGAACAACTATTTGTTGGTCATGGGTGTACGTTTGTTGAAGTTATAAGTAAAGATGCAATCAGAGTTCCGAGAAGAAAAGTCTGCTTAGAATCATGCGCGACCATAATAATTAATATTTATAAGCTAAAAAAAGTAAATCAAAACTAATTCAAATACCAGATTGAGAATAATAAAATTCGAAATACAAGTGAGTTATTAAATTAGATGATATGAAATGTCAAACGAAATAAATAGTAATAATATTAACAAATATAAATAATACAGGCTAATTAAGGAAATAGTATGAAAATATCGAATAATGATCACATTAAGACAGATTAGTTACCAGAACTGAAGGGTGCGAACAAAAAAATTAAAAATTGGTCATATCTGATCGGAAGTAATAAAATCAAGATGTATCCAAGATTAATCGAAAGATCCACTCTCAGTAGTGGCCAAGGAAATTGTGAGGATGAGAGCAAAGAAGCAAAAGTTAAAAACAAAGGAAAAGTGAAAAACAAAAGGAAAGGGAAGGGGAAGGGGAAGGAATGAGATAAAAATTGAAAGAAGATAAAGATTCAAGAGAGAGGAGTTAGGAATCGGGGAAGGAGTTCAGAATAGGGAAATACAAATTGGAGAGTAAGTCCATATCGCTTTGTTGTTGTCTTGTTAGGTCTTGTGATTTTTTTAATATGCACCATTTCTGAAATAAATTTCCTTATGAAGCAAGGCTCCTTGTCCAAAATTCTCTCAATCACAACGAATGATTTTCCGAAGGGCGGTGCATGGAAACCAGGGAAGGAGAGTTTTTTATTAATGTAAGTAACGTGTTCATGCACTCTCGTCTTCAATTGTCTTTTTGTTTGTCCTATATACGTGGTCTCATTGCAACTGATTTTATAAACTACATCGCAACATGACAGCCGATATATTAGGTGTACAAAAAAGTTCTGAGCTTTTTTTGTAAAATTCAATTCATCTTTATTCAAAAACAAACAAAAAATATTAATCAGCGAAATATTCTCCGTTTGCATCAACGACCTTTTGCCATCTTTCGGATAGCTTGCGAATTTCTTGACGATAGAAGCTCACTGGCTTCGCAGCGATAAAGTCATCAATCATATCTTTTCAAATCTCACGAAATGTGTATCAGCCAAATGATGCTGCAGCGACCGGAATAGATAGTAATCGGAAGGCGTCATGTCTGGGCTATACGCCGCGTGCGAGAGAAGTTCCCAGCCTAACGTAAAGATATGGTCCTGAGTCGCTTTCGCAACATGTGGTCGAGCATTGTCATGAAGCAAGATCTTTAGACTTTACGACGTACTTGGCCAGTAAATGGCATCTTTTCTTCTAAAGCATCGCTCAAATTGGTCAACTGTTGTTGGTAGGTCTGCCGTGATTGTTTCACCCGGTTGTAACAACTCACCCGGTAATACAACACACCTTTCCAATCCCACCAGAGCAAAACCTTCTTGGTGTGGATATTGGGCTTTGGCATCGATGTCGAAGGTTAACCAGGGTCAACCCATGATCTTCTACGTTTAGAGTTATCATATAAAGAATCCATTTTTCATCACCTGTAATGATTTTGTGCAGAAAATTTTTTTCCGGAACTTTGAAAGCAAAGTGAGTGCAGTCTCATGCCGACGATTTTTGTTGTTTTCGGACAATTCATGCGGAACCCATCTGCCTTCCTTCTGAACCTTTCCCATCGTGTGTAAACGTACGGAAATGGTTTGCTGCGTAACGCCAAGCTGTTCTGCAAGCTCTTTTTCAATTTGCGCAGAGTTTATATCCAGCAGTGCTTGCAATTTGTCCGTTTCAATCTTTTGGGCGTCCAGCACGCGGTTCATGTTCAAGACTGAAATCTCCTTGGCGAAATTTTTGATACCATCTTTTACATGTAGTATGACTTACAGCGTTCTCCATATGCAGCACAAATCATTGCAATAGCTTCAGCAGCATTTTTCTTCAGATGAAATACGAAGTGGATGAAAAATCGAATATGCTCTTTTGTTATTGCCATCGTGAACACTACTGATTTTTGAGGTTATGTGCATCAAACGCCAAACCGTATGGCATTTTAAAAGGCCAAATGTCAACGCTTTAAAACCGCAAAAGGGCGGGAAGATATATAAAATTTAAATTGTTATTTCGGTTGTATGAAATCTAAATCTCAGAACTTTTTTGTACACCTAATATATATAAATATCACTTGGGTTTAGTATAGTAAAATAACACAACTTTTATAATAAGATTATAACTTGGCGCCAGTTATTGATATCAAATCTTTTATACAAATGATATCATTTATATTAAGTTGGCAATATGGAAACAATTTTTTTTTTAAATTAAATCTAGTACCACTTGTGTTAGAATAGGAAGACTTCAATAAAAATATAAAGATCACAAAAATATTGATACTTAAATTTTATTTTTTAATTCAATCACAACTAGAATTGAGTTAGGTATGACAATCTCGTAACATAATTTTTTTAAATAATTAAAACTACTATCACATGGATTAGAGTAATAAAATTCTTCAATGAAGATACATATCACTTAGGTTGTATTTCCTTAAAGTAAAAGATAATATATTATCAGATAGATTTTATTTTTTAATTCGGTACAATAGTTTCTTTTTTTTTTTCAAGTACGCTCCTATACTTGACCCTTTTTTTACCTTTTTTTTAAAAAGATAATTTCTTAATGATATCATGCATTTTGTCGTGTTACATCACTTGGGTTTAGTAGAATAACGCAATTTTTATAGTAGGATATAGTAGGATTATAACTTTTTACTGATATCAAATTTTGCGCCAGTTACTGATATCAAATTTTTTATACAAATATCATTTGAGTTAAGTTGGCAATATCGGAACAAATTTTTTTGTTTTTTAATTAAATTGACAATATACTTGAATGTTATAAAATATTCGATCGTTACTTATCAATTTATTGCAGCTTGGCTATTATTGATCATTGATGTTCTACATCGTCAGATATTATCGTTCTTATAATTTTATAATTTTAAATTTTAACATTGAAGATGACCAAATTGTATAATTGAAACATTTGTTTAATATTAGTTATTATTTATAAATTAATTTAATATAGTCATTTTGACATTAACAAAAATTTGCCTTTTGGCCTTTATGCTTTATTATTTTAGATATATTATTAATTATTAATAAATTATTAATAAATACAATTAAAAGAATACTTTTGCAGAAATTTATTAATACAGTTTTTAAATTTTTATAATTCAGAGCAAATAAAATAAAAGTACAAAAATTTGTATTTATTTTTGAAGAAGTCTAACGAAGTTCTAATATTTGTTAATATTATTATATATATATATATATATATATATATATATATATATATCTATATATATACATATTAATATAAGATTTTATTTCCTCTGGATTTCATACAAGCACTTGAACATTATTATAAACATTTTTATAAAAAATAATCAAAAATAAACTTAACAAATTTATGCACGGTTAATACAATTATTAAAATTACTAAATATTAAAATAAGTGAAAAAAGATTAATATAATTGAAAAATTAATATTAATATAATTTATAAACATAGCAAACAACAATACAACAATACAAAGAATATTTTTATTTTTCTTCATCATTTTGCTGGAAAATAATTATATTATGTGTAAAAAATTTTTATAATTCTATTAGGTTTGCTATTTCTTCTTCATTGCAGTAATTTTAAAAAAGATCTGAGATAAGTGACATTGTATCTTCATTTAAAGGAAGACGTGCAATATTTCGCAAAGATCGAAAATATTCCAGGTTCATATTTAAATCATAATCATTTAATCCTTTAAATTTTAATTTGAAACAGAACAATGTTCCATTCTTTCATTCTCGTTTGTCTCTTAGTAATAAAGAATTGAAATATTCGCTTTCAATTTTATGAAGGAATGTATATCTAATTACTCTGTCTTTAAACTTACCTTTAAAAGTCATACGAATAATTGTTTTTTTTATGTGAAAAGCACATTCTCCCATAAGGATAAGTGTATATGCTCTAATTAAATCATTATTATTTTTATAATCCAAAATTAATTTTTCAGAAATTATTTTTTGGAAAAAGATCTAGAAAACCCTAAATGAATTGTATTTGATACTCTCAACAGTCGGAGAACGTCCATTCCTGTAAAAAAATTTATATATTAATAAAAATAAAATTTATATATTAAATAATATAAATATATATTATATATATAATTATATATTAAATAATATAAAATAATATATATTAAATAATATATATAATTATATATTAAATAATATAATTAAATAATATAAATATTTTATTTTAGACGACGACGACGACGACGACGACGACGACTACGATGATCACGACGACGACGAATTGTCGAAATAAAAAAATCGTGATTCTAAACCTATATCTAAGTTCGATCTAAATCTAATTCTATCTTAAATCTAAATCTAATCGACTTATGTCACTAAATGGAAAGCACTCATTATTGTTAAATATGTGATGTATTTTGTGTGTGTGTGTGTGTGTGTGTGTGTGTGCGTGCGTGCGTGCGTGCGTGCGTGCGTGCGTGCGTGCGTGCGTGCGTGCGTGCGTGCGTGCGTGTGTGTGTTAATATATATATATAATAATATTATATGTTAATATTATATATATATATAATAATATTATATATACGTATTAATATAAAATTTTCCTCTGGCTTTTAGATAAGCGCTTGAACATTTTATCTTTATAAAAAATAAAGATAAACTTAATAAATTTATGCACAGTTAAAATTAAACAATTATTAAAATTACGACTAAATACTAAAAAATAAGTGAAAATAAATAATAATAAATAAGTAATAATAATAAATAAATAAATAAGTGGAAAAAGGTTAATGTAATTGAAAAAAAATCAATATTAATATTGTTACGTCCGGGGGACTTCACGAATTCTTCTCTTTCGGGAAGGAAAATTTAACGACTGCTAATCTATAAACGGGCACTTCGAACGATCAAACAAAAATAACCCGATCAAACAAAAAAAAAAGAAACTCTAAATAAACAATCGTTCTCCCGAGATATGTCTCATTATCAAAAAAATCCTTGGTAAACAGCTTTGTCGGCGCCGACAAGTTTACGACTTACCAATAAAAAAATTTTTATTAACAAAAGCAAATTCCTAACGGATAAGAAGCGCGTTGGATCGTTCGGGGATGACACTCCCCACATTGGTGGGGAAACACAAAAAAGCACCAATCAAGAAGAACTGATTAGTGGCCGTTGGCTGGCACACCAATGAGCGATTAAGAGTGTGAACTAGCGGGAGAATTTTTATTAATAAATTCTATCTATCTAAAAACTAATTCTATCATTCGCTGGGAAATCTGGAAATCGAAAAACGACCACAAATCATAGGACACCGCTCCCCTCCTTCCTCTATATTCATAATTTTCCTAAATTATCATTTGACAAGCCAACACGGAAATCCATCACGCCCTTAGATATTCCCACCCCTCCGGAACCCTTCAAAAACCGCGACTCGGAGCGGATCGCTCTCTTCTTCCTGATACACCCGAGGTCGACACCTTCCGTAACAGTTAGAATCTGTGCGCGACTTTATTCTCGAACCATTCAGTGATCCCGCCTGGGCAATTACATTCTTCGACCACCGCCCCCGGCCGCTACAGCAAAAAGTAAGTCCAACCTTATCAATTTTTCCCGCGTGTTTACTGGCAGTTTGGTTCGCGACATCTTATTTATTTATTCCTCAAAAATTTATCTATCTTAAACCCACCCCAACATTCCCAAAGGGCAAGCCGCCGATTAACTCGGTGAAGCTGCCTTCCCTAACTTCACAATCATTTCCACAACCTTCTAACCAGGCAAGCCGCCGATTAACTCGGTGAAGCTGCCTCCTCCGATTCCATAACATTCCAACCGGGCAAGCCGCCGATTGATTCGGTGAAGCTGCCTTATTTCTATTCCTCAACTTCTCTCATATTTGACCTTCATTTGTATAGTGAACCAAACAAATGCCAATCGTAATGGACCAACGAAACGGGCATTGCGACACCGCCGCGAGAAGGCAAATAAACGGATTCGTCGCGAATGCCACGCCGAAGAGCTCGCGGAGCGGTTACTAGAAGTAGAGCCGGGACTCGCCAATATATCGCTCCACGAATACGCCTCCGCCCTCCGTTCCGCAGCCGAATTCGAGAGGCAGTGCACTCCGGAAGATTTTGACGTGGAGAAGTTTTTCCACCTCGTCCGTCAATTCCCCCGCTCTCCCGCCCATCCACCTCCCGGCACCTTTTTCATCCCAAGGAAATTTAAACCCGACCAACAATTCTGGGACCAAATATCCAAGCATGCCATAACCGATACTGTCCCAATGTACATTTCCCGCGATCCTCTCCCTTACCTCGTCCCGATTAAAGCATTCCGCAGCGCGCACCCCAATCCTCCTCCACACCTGCAACCCGATCCGATAGACCCGTTCGCTATCACCAATTTCTTATCCCAACTTGAGAAATTGGGAATATAAGAGATTTTCCTTCCCCGCGGTCGTTTTTTTTTTATATTTGTATGTACAAGATTTCTTTTGTTAATACTTTAACCTTTTGTCAATACTTTAACCTTTTATGTATACGAACAGAAGATTGTAGTTCACGTTTATTATTTCTTATTAAAATTAATTGATCAAAATTCGGTAGTAAACAGTTTTTTTTCTCCTAAACCTGACCCCGCGCCGTTCCCGGCTCCCTGAAAATCGCACTAGGTCCATCCCTGGTCAAAGAGATTCGGTTCTCTGACCTAAAACGGACCACCGAATAGCGCGGGCGCAGGTAAGGGTAATAGCGCCGCTGACGCTGACCCGATCCCTGCCCCCTCTCAACGCGCGTTCGACTCGCGGATCGGCATCACGACGTCGTTCCGCGAGAAAAGGAGAGGTTCCGTGCGTCCACCCGAGTTCTCCTCCTCCTGACGAGAACACGGACGTAACAATATAATTTATAAAGTTATAGCAAACTTATAAAGTTATAACAATATAACAATATAAAGAATACTTTTATTTTTTTGTATTACTTTTTGGAAAATAAATTATATTATGTGTAAAAATTTTTTGTAAATTTACTAAGTTTGCTATATCTTCTTTAGTGCCGTAATTTTGAAAAATATTCGAAACGTCTGCCATCGTATCTTCATTCAAAACAAGCTTTGGATGAGCAGCCACGTTTCGCAAACCTCGAAAATATTCCAGATTGTCGCTTAACTTCTGTATATTTAAGTCTTTGAATTTTAATTTTGAACAAAACGTCTCCCATTCTTTTTTATCTCTTATTGATAAAAAGTCGAAATACGTTTTTTTTATTTTATGAAGGGATACGTATTTAATTTCCTTGGCTTTAAATTTTTTATCTTGAAAAGTCGTTTGAATAATTGTTTTTTTTATATGGAAAGCACATTCTCCCATAATGATAAATGCATATCCTCTAATTAAATGATTATCATTTTTATAATCTAAATTTAATTTTTCTTCAGGAATTTCTTCATTTTTTCTTTTTTTGGAAAAAGATCTGGACCCTAAATGGATTATATTTGAGACTCTTAACAGGACTCGGAGAATGTCCATTCCTGTAAAAAAATTTATATATTAATAAAAATATGTTGACGACAACGACGATTGACGTCGATCAATACCACCACCATCAATTTTTATCTGAATTAGATTTAGATTTAAGATAAAATTAGACTTAGATCGAACTTAGATATAGATTTAGGATTACGATTTTTTATTTCGACAGTTTGTAGGCAAATGATAATGTAGTCATAATATATGTAGTCATTTATGTAGTCATAATTATATTATCATTTATATCATGTATATCATTTGCCTACAAACTGTCGAAATAGAAAGATCGTGATCCTAAATCTATGTTAAGTTCGATTTAAATCTAATTCTATCTTAAATCTAAATCTAATCGACTAAAATAATCGACTTGTGTCATTAAATGGAAAGCACCCATTACTGTTAAATATATGATGTATTAATCTTTTAATGTGTGTGTGTGTGTGTGTGTGTGTGTGTGTGTGTGTGTGTGTGTGTGTGTGTGTGTGTGTGTGTGTGTTTAAACTTACCATTTTGATATGTTCGTTTACCGTATTTAATGTCTTCAAAGTGTTATATAATTGTGCCTTAATACGGTAATCTGTAATATAAAATAAATGTTATAACATCTAGATAATCTATAAATTTAATATAAACACTTTAATTTAAAATAATTATTTAAACTATTTAAATAAACCCGAATCCCAAAACTTTATATATATTTTTATTTTTAAAAGAAATTTTTTAAACATAAAAACATTTAAATATTTAATTAAATCTAATTAAAAGATTTTTTTATTTTATGTAAATAAATTTTATTTTTAATATAATCATCAGTTAAAATTATGAACAGTTAAAATTATGAACTTTTCCTACGAAACCTTCAGCTTTAAAACATACTTTTAATAATAATTACATATACATTAGCTTCACTATATCTTTCATCTAAAATTTTATATGCTTATAAACTTTATAAGTAAGTAAGTTTTAAACTTACCGTTAAAATCTCCGCCTTTATGCCGTAAATGTGCCTGTGATATAAAATAAATGTTACAAATAGCACTTAGAAGCACTTAGAATCCACAGATCATTGATCTTCTCTTCACGAGAACCTGTGGTTAAGTGACTATAAAAATAAATGATTATAGAGGATATATGTAACGTATAATATTGTCGCGTTCGCGGCGTTATTTCCCGAAATCGCGATACTCGGCGGAGCGCTTTCGGAAAGGAAGAACACTGTTTAAAGAAAAGCTTACTCTTTATTAAACCAACGGTACAACGATACAGAAACGCATCCGGCCACCGCGGAATCTGGCCGTCAAATCTGTATAACAGTCGGAGAACGACGCGTTGCCAAGGGCCGATCCTCTATTCAAACTCTTATCGATTGATATTGATTAATTTCAGCAGCGCCGAACGGAACACCGCACAGCCGCAACACTGCCTCCCTCTTCATAAAATTGTCGTCCCGACAATTCTTTTTCTTTCAAGAACTTCCTCTTGGAAAAGACTTCTGGGCTCCTGGCGACTTCCTGCCCTACCCTGGGCTGCTGCCTCAAGTTACCGGGCGCCGTTACTTCTAATCCCAGTCTTCTCTACTCTTTAGAAGAATCTTATTCTTGAAATTTTCGCGCGTTTCACTCTTGATTCTTCGTCTTGAGCTTTGTGCACTTCTCTCTTCTCTTTTCATTTTTCGGGCAAAGTGGAGGTAATCGTCGTGGGGGTAATTGACCCTTACGTCTTTCTAAAAGACACACTAAGCCCTTGCCTCGGCATTCGCCCATCGTCCCCCGGAAAAACCACTCGAACCACACGACTCGGAAAACCGGGGGCGAGGCAGACTTCTTTTCAGTTTAGAGCTTGAAGATCTTGCTTGGTGCTCAGACTCGAGGATCTCCCCACGACGCTTCTCACGACGGAAGGAAGCTTAAAGAAAGATAAAACAGAAAACAGTAACTCAAAACAATTAACAAGAAATAAAAGTAATGTTAAAATTGGAAAACCGGGCTCCAAAAATCTCTACTTAAAATTCTCCCCTTTCTCTAAACGGAGCTAACCTGTCGGCATGCACAACCTTGCTTTTCCGACCACCTGAACGAGAAATACAGAAAACTACATCACTAATTTTCTTAATTATCTCAAAAGGCCCCTCCCAATCGTTCTGTAGTTTGGGAGATCTACCCTTCTTACGATGAGGATTAAATAACCAAACCTTCTGTCCTTCCTCAAAAACGGGATGCCTAGCCTTTCGATCATAGCGGCATTTGATCTTCAAAAACCTTGATTCTAATCTCTCTTTTACTCTCTGATGAATTTCATCCAGCTTCTGCCGCAAATTCCGAACGTACTCCTCCGCTGACTCTGAAAAACCATAACTGGGAGGAGTACCTCTTAGCAAATCCATCGGCAAGGTAAGATCTCTTCCGCAAAACAATTCTGAAGGAGTTACGCCTGTAGCCTCATGTTTAGAGGTCCTATAGGCAAGAAGAAACATAGGAATCCAACGATCCCAATCCTTTTGATTCTCTTCAACAAACTTTGACAAATACTGTAAAATTGTCTGATGTTGTCTTTCAACTTGACCATCAGACTGAGGATGAAGAGCGGTCGTCCTCGTTTTCCTAATTCCCAAAATTCTCATCAATTCTTGAAAGAGCTGTGATTCAAAATTCTTTCCCTGATCAGTGTGAAGTTCCAACGGAATTCCATATCTAGAAACAATCTGATTAACAAAAATTTCTGAATTCTTCTACTGTAGTAGCTCTCATTTTTATATTTTTCAAAGGAAAAGTCTCTACCCATTTAGTAAAACAATCAACAACAACTAGGAGATACTTATTGTCTGAAGAAGAAACGGGTAACGGGCCTAAAATATCCATTTGAATCCTCTCAAAAGGAGCTCCCGAATTAAAGATCTGCAAAGGAGCTTTCTTCTTATCTGCAGCACCCCTCTTCGCAATACAAATCTTACAGGTTCTGCATCATTCCTCAACATCCTTCTTACAGCCCAATAAAAACGCTTCCGGATCTTTTCCAGCGTTTTATTGATCCCGAAATGCCCTCCAGAAGGAGTATCATGAGCTTCTTCTAAAATCTGTTTCACTTTGCTTCACGGGACCATCAACTGAAGAAAACTGTTTTTCAAATTAGGAGCCTCCCATCTCTTATGCAAAATCCCATTTTGGACTTCCAAGGCATGCCATTGATGTCAATAAATCTTGGCTGACAATCCTTTCGAAGAAACTTCCTCCCAAGAAGGTCGCAAATCATTTTCTTTGGCAAGTAAAAACATTGCCAGTTCCTGATCCTCTATTTGAGCCCTTCGCCAATCCTCAGAAGAATCCTCACGCAAAACAATACGAGCAACTACTTTATCCTCAAAAAGCCCTCTCTGAACTTCCACTTTAGAACAGAATCTACATTTTTCTTCTACACAAGGGCGTCTTGAAAGATCATCGGCATTACCGTGTATAATCCCCTTTCGATGAGCAACATCAAAATCGTATTGTTGTAACCTTTCCATCCAGCGAGCCAATTGTCCCTCCAAGTCTTTGAAGGACATCAATCATCTCAAAGAAGCATGATCAGTTCGAATAGAGAAACTCTTTCCGTACAAATAATGATGAAAATGTTTCATTGAATCTACCAAAGCTAATAACTCTCTTCTTGTTGTGCAATAATTCCGCTCAGATTTGTTCAAAACGACTATAATAAGCAATGACCCTCTCATAGCCGTCCTGAACTTGTGAAAGTACCGCCCCTTCCAAAACCTGAAGCATCCGTATCCAAAATCATCTTTTCTTCCCCCTTCGGAAAGGAAAGAAGAGGTGCAGACGTTAATGCCTGTTTTAACCTCAAAAATGCTTCTTGACATTGCTATAAGATTTTGACTCCTTCCATCATCAATTTCCTTATTAATTTTAAGAAATTTTATTGGAAGAGGAGTTGGAACTGGTTGAACTATTTATCCCCCTCTTGCTTCAAATATTTTTCATAGAGATCCTTCAATTGATACATCTATTTTCTCCTTACATATTGCTGGTATATCATCAATTCTTGGAGCAATTAATTTTATTACATATTGCTCAGTCCATTCAAATTTAGTCAAATTCTCAGTTAACTTAAATAGAGGCTTCGCAATTGAAAAAAATCTCTTAACAAACGATAATAAGAGCAAAATCCAAGAAAACTTCGAACCTGTTTCTTATTCTGAGGAACTGGCCACTCAGTGACCGCTTCAATCTTCTCAGGATCCGTAGTGATCCCGGCAGAAGAAACAACATGACCCAAATATTTTACTTGTCTCCTAAATAAATCACATTTTTTTGGGTTAACACTAAGTTTCGCAGCACGAAATCTCAGAAGAACCTCTCTTAAATTTTCTTTCATTTTCTCAAAGGTTTTACCAAATACTATCATCTAAATAAACCAGGCAAATTTTCGAAAGTAAACCCCGAAGCACCCGTTCCATAAGACATTCAAAGGTAGCCGGGGCATTACACAGACCAAAAGGCATTGCAACAAATTGCCAAAGTCCATTCCCCACAGAAAAAGCAGTCTTTTCCCTATCTTCGGGACGAATTTTCAGTTGCCAATAACCACTCTTCAAATCCAGAGTAGAAAACCAGGCATTTCCCGATAACTGATCAAGAAGATCGTCAATCTTTGGTAGCGGATAAGAATCTTTTTTTGTAACCGCATTCAATTTCCGAAAATCAATGCAAAATCTAAGAGATCCATCTTTCTTCTTTACCAAAACTGCTGGAGAAACCAAGGGCTTGAAGATTCTTCAATTACCTCTTGATCTTTCATGTCTTTCATAATTTTTTCAACTTCTAAACGCATATGAATTGGAATTCTCCTAGGAGCCTGTTTGATAGGACAAGAATCCATTAATTCAATTTTATGTTGAAGAACTTCACATTTTCCTGCAACAGCTAGCTCCGAAAACACGTCACGAAATTCTCGCAACAATGTAGCGAAAACTATTCTCTGATCTACCTCTCGGGAATTATTATTAAAGAATTCTTCCAACTCCGTGGGCACAGCTTCGTCTTCTTGCTTCCGACGACAAAAACCTTCTCTTTGATCTCCACGGAGAAAAGATTCTATTACAGTTTGCATCTACTCGTGAAAAGAAATCCGCGCCCAAAATACAATCCTCTCCAATATCGGCAACGAAAATCGGTAACTCTAAATTAAATCTCCCTAACTTTATCTTAGCGAATATTTTAAAACTGATCGGGACCCTTTCCCCCGTAGGACTCAAATTTTCTTCCTTTGCTGAAAAACGCTTCCCTTTTCTCCCTATAAATTTACTACTCACCAAGGTCACATCGGAGCCTGTATCCAATTTAAAAAAAACAGTCTCTCCCATTAAGAGAGCCTTGGAAAACAAAATTTCCTGATTTTTTCACACCCTCTCTCAAAACGCCTACAAACATCCGGGGCATTTCTTCCATTTGTCGAGCCCGCCTCAGAAAGTTCGACAAAACCTATTTTCTCTGCTGTGAAACAGAAAGTGATGGACACTCGGAACGGAAGTGTCCTTGTTTTTCGCACTGCCAAAATTTCTTTTTCTCTTGAATTTTCAAATTCTTCTTTTTCTTAAAATTTAAACCCCTCGTTCCACGAGATACTACTTTGAACCCGTTTAAATCAGGATTGCTCTTATAATTCGAGCAATCTTTAACCTCTTTAAAATCAAAATTTCTCCGCTCTTTTAAACAATTCTCTCTAATAATTTTAATAGCCAAAGCTCTTTCTACCGCGGCCCTCAAAGATGTTAACCCTTCTAGCTGCAATGTCTGTTTAACATTCACATCAGACAATGCAACTATAAATTGAGAACAAGCAATTTTGTCACGAACTCCGGGAGAACATTCAGGATAAGCTAATCGAGATAAACGCTCGATATTCGAGCCTAATGCAGCTAAATCTTCTCCGAATCTCTGTTTTCGATTCGTAAATTGATGATAATAATTTTGCGCGGATAAATTTTCTCCAAAACGTAGCTCTAAACGCGCGACCAAATTTTCAAATTGAGAGTTCTCAAAATCCGTGCCCCCTTTCAAAATCGCACGCGCTTTTCCTCGGAGACATGACGTTAATACGACAGCCTTCTCCGCGTTTCCCAAATTATTCGCCCGCGCAATTAAATTAAACTGCGTAAGATATTCGCGCAACGGAACACTACCGTCATAAGTATCGGGCTTAAGTTTCAAGTCGGAACTAAAATTTGAAAAAGGAAATGACTGGCCTGATATCGGACGTTGCGAAATCTCTTCCTGCGGACCGGGCATTGAAAATGTTTCCGTCTCTCGACGAGCGTGCTCCTCCCTCAGAGAGCGAAGCTCCTCCAGCGTTAAGCGAAGAACCTCCTCCAAGTTCGGAGATGCCTCCGGCCCTTCCGCTCGAGTACAGGCCCCTTTTTCTTGCAGAGATCACTCTCCGACCTTTCGCCTCTTCCTGTTCAGTCCCCGTCTCTTCCGTTTGTCGCTCCGCCATTATCTCTCTCACACACACACACACACACACACACACACACACACACACACGAATCGAAAAATTCGATCCCGGACGAGCCCCCAAAATTGTCGCGTTCGCGGCGTTACTTCCCGAGATCGCGATACTCGGCGGAGCGCTTTCGGAAAGGAAGAACACTGTTTAAAGAAAAGCTCGCTCTTTATTAAACCAACGGTACAACAGTACAGAAACACGTCCGGCCACCGCGGAATCTGGCCGTCAAATCTGTATAACAGTCGCAGAACGACGCATTGCCAAGAGTCGATCCTCTATTCAAACTCTTATCGATTGATATTGATTAATTTCAGCAGCGCCGAACGGAACATCGCACGGCCGCAACAATATAAATAATATAAACACTTCATATCTTTGATAATTACAAACGAAATTATCGTTTAAAGGTAACGCTAAGTTTATGCGCCCCTTTTCTTATTTATGTAGAAGAAAGAATTTTATATAAAAATTTCCATTGACAAAAATCTTTTTAGTAATAAATTTTACTTTGATATAAAAGATGTGATATCAAGAATTGGTGCCAACTTCTAATTTAATAAAATAAAAAAAATTTTACAGTGAAATACATTTTATTTTGGAGTTTTTATTTGAAAAGTCGTTTCATTATTTCTACAAGAAACATGATATTAAACTTTTAATCCTATAAAGTAGAAAAGAAATTTTGCAAAGATGAAAAAAGATGTTATTAATCCAAAAATCCAAAAATTAATATCCATTTGTAGTTGCCAAAAAAATTTTATCAAATTATTGTACTTGTGTTTATATAAAAATAAAATATAAAAGAAAATTTGATGTGTAAGAAGAAAAAACGATCAACAATCCGACGTGTCCAGCATATCTTAAGTTGTGCTCAAAGTATATTATAAAAATTCTATCAAATGGGGGTATATACTTCTTTCTAAGAATACACACGACATGATCATCATGTACGGTGTAGCAGGAGAAAACGTGCGTGCCGCCACCGGCTCTATGTGAAATGATTTCTCTAGCGCGCGAATGACATCCCAATTATAATATTATTTCGGGATGTATTCGACGTGTGCGGGAAAAACGGGATCAATGATTGTACGTTGATGGACGAAGACATATTTATGTGAATGATGAGGAGAGAATCCTGAGCGCGTTCGAGGAAAATTCAATGAACAGCGTGCGCCGTGTGGTTTGTGCACTCGCTTTATCCCAATACATGGTGCATTGTATTCTTCATCAAAACAGATTACACCCGTATCATTTTCAACAAGTGTAGCAACTTCTTATGGGAGTTAAAGTCGCAGCGCGTCTATTTTTGTGAAAGTATTTTTATTATTTTCATTTAATATGTTAGCGCTATTTTTAATAAATATTATAATTATCAGCAAAACACGTAGAATTGCTCGCGACACGTAGGATAGTGTCAGCGAAATACTTTTTTTTTCCAACCGCATCCTATGGACGGACGAAGCGATCTTCACATCGAACGGCGTATTTAACTTGTAATTTTTTATTATGACGAGACGAGAATTCGCACGCCATTCGCCAAGGCGCTAGTATCGTTGTTCTATTAATATATGGGCAGGAATAGAAGCGAATCGAATCGTAAGTAAATTTATAAAGTAAAAAAATTTTCTTTCTCTCTCTCTTTCTCTCTCTCGCACGCAGTTTTTAATTACTCGCTTGATAATTTTCAGATTGGTCCGTATTTTCTCTTGCCGCGCTTAACAGAAGACACTTATGCACGTTTCTTAGAAAATGTTACCCGCGCTTCTCGAAGACATTCTTTTTCGTGAACGCGACGAATTCATTTTCCAGCATGACGGAGCTTCTGCGCACTTTTCGCGTCAAGTAAGCAAAATTTTAAATGCAAGTTATCCGGATAAATAAATGGATCGAGATGGCCCAATCATTTGATCGGCGCGGTCGCCGGACCTTGTACCGAGTACGGTACCGATCGTGGAGATTCGAGAGAACATGTATATATATATATATATATATATTGTAATATACATAATATGTAATATTGTAATATATATGTATCATTGTATTGTTGACGTGTTATTCTAAACACGTTATTTGCGATAAACATCATCACATGCTTTGGTAATTGAAAGGATAAAATGTCTGCTCGATAAGCAAGAGATCCAGGTTCGATTCCTGGCTGAGGTGGTATTT
Source organism: Pogonomyrmex barbatus (assembly GCF_055798465.1). NCBI lineage: Eukaryota > Metazoa > Arthropoda > Insecta > Hymenoptera > Formicidae > Pogonomyrmex > Pogonomyrmex barbatus. Next base: position 128,455 of record NW_028297125.1, read on the forward strand.
TTTCGCAAAATAATTACGAGTTTTCACGACTGGTTCGTGGTCAAACCCCGCCGTGACGCACATCCTCCCTTTTTATTTGGGATCTCGCCCTTACGATCGGTATGTGCTTGATTATTTCATTCATTTTTTATTATATCAAAAATCTAATCACGGCGTGAGAATAATGAAAACGATGTACGAAAAGCAATTCTCACCACCTTCAATGCCATCACGCCGGAAATGGCGCACCGCGCGATGTGTAATATTGGTCGAAGAGCCTTTGTTTACGAGAACGAGGACGGCACTTCGAGCAATTTCTGCATTAAATAATGACAGTGGATTAGACCTTCTTTTTTTGCGAGAGGAGGAAAATGCCTTTATGCACCCCTGGAGGTAACCGTTCCCTGCAGGGAGTGTGGGACTCTCCCGATATTCGGGAACTACCCACTAAAAACCATCCTCTATCTATTCCTACCACGACACAAGGAGGGATCCCGGAACGCAGAGCACAACTTCAGGATCACTCCAGTCCTGACTTAAAGAATCGCTTCAACGAGACGATAATTATTAACAACCCGATAAAATAAACCTGCGTTTCAGGTCTCCACGTACGAACGCATACCAGCCAAACGGGAGTCGCGGGAACGAGTGGAACCCGAAGCCACGGATCGAGTTTGGAAACGAACATCGAGATAAGTTAAATAACATATATATATATATATACACCACAATTAGATGGGTAAAGACACGTTAATATAAAAATACCGAGAGGGAACAAACACAGGACAGCAGGAGAGGAGTACAACACGGGATGTACCCCGAAAAACGCCGACAAACAATGCCATTGGCCATGTGGGTGGCCAATCACATCATTCGTCGCAACAGGATATGTCACATCCTAAGGATGCGAGACTATCTAGGCGAGGAAATGGCCTGCTGTCTGCTCTCTCAGACTTTTCCTTCGTTAGCATCACCTCCTCCGCGAAGGAAGCACAAGCTCCCATTCTCTTCGCTCGATAATATTATAGGGATCACCGAATCGTCGGTGAGAGCCCTGCCGACTATTTTACAGAGTTCGTCGCGAAGAAAGGACCAGGCCTCGCACTTAGGCTAGTGTATGCGACGTGTCGTCTCTACCGAACTCACAGTGTTCGCAACCCTCCGAGAAATATTTCCCTATGCGACACAAATAAACGTTAAAACAGCCGTGATCCGTCAGGAGCTGAGACAACTTGTACGTGAGAGTTCCGTACTCACGTGTCATCCATTCGTTAAAATGTGGGAGGATCATACCTCTCAAACCCGCCGCAGGATCCTTGGGACCGATCTCCTCTATTTGCGCACGCCACACGTCGCACATGATCTCTCTGCCTCTGTTCCTGACGACTCTTCTCGCTGCCACCGAAATCCTACAGTTATTACGTCGCTCGACGTCCGCAATAGTGCTATATACATATTGTTACGTCCGTGTTCTGGACGAAAAATAATATCTCTCGTCAGGAGAAGGAAAACTTGGAACCTCTCCTGTTCTCGCGGAACGACGTCGTGATGCCGATCCGCGAGTCGAACGCGGGTTAAGGGGGCAGGGATCGGGTCAGCGTCGGCGACGTTATTACCCTTGCCTACGCCCGCGCTATCGGTGGTCCGTTTTAGGTCAGAGAACCGAATCTCTTTGACCAGGGATGGACCTAGTGCGATCCTCAAGGAGCCGGGAACGGCGTGGGGTCAAGTTTAGGGGAGAAAAAAAATTTAAGACCGAATTTTGATTAACTAATTTAATAATAAATAATAAAAATGAGTTACAATGTTCTGTTCGTGTACATTAAAAAGAGTTGAGGTATTCGTTACAAAGAAAAGTCTTATACATAAAAAAATATAAAAAATAACCGCGGACAAAGGAAAATCTGGACTTATATACCCAATTGTTCTAATTGGGGCAAAAAGTTGGTGATCGCGAGCATATCTATGGGATCGGATTGCAGGTGTGGAGGGGGATTAGGGTGCGCGATGCGGAAAGCCTTGATTGGGACGAGGTAGGGAAGAGGATCACGGGAAATATACATAGGGACGGTATCAGTTATTTTGTGTTTGGAGATTTGGTCCCAAAATTGCTTGTCGGGTTTAAATTTTCTTTGGATGAAGAAGGTGCCAGGAGGTGGATGGGTGGGAGGAGCGAGGAAATTGACGGACGAGGTTAAAAAACTTCTTCACGTCGAAGTTTTCTGGAGTACACTGGTTCTCGAATTCGGCCGCGGAGGGCGGAGGCGTACTGATGCAGCGAGATGTTGGCTAGTCCCGGCTCTACTTCTATTAATCGCTCCGCGAGTTCTTCGGCGTGGCAGGTTTCGCGACGAATCCGCTTATTCGATTTCTCTCGACGGTGTCGCAATGCCCGTTTCGTTCGTCCGTTCCGGATGGCATTTATTTGGTTCACTATATAAAAGAGAGTCAGATAAAAGAAAAATTGAGGAATCGAGATAAGGCAGCTTCACCGAATCAATCGGCGGCTTGCCAGGTTGGAATGTTGTGGAATCGGGGGAGGCAGCTTCACCGAGTTAATCGGCGGCTTGCCAGGTTGGAATGTTGTGGAATCGGGGGAGGCAGCTTCACCGAGTTAATCGGCAGCTTGCCAGGTTAGAAGGTTGTGAAATAGAATGTTGTGGAATCGGGGGAGGCAGCTTCACCGAGTTAATCGGCGGCTTGCCAATTTGGAATGTTGGAGTGTTTTAACGAGATAAATAAGTAGAGGTCGCGAACCAAACTGCCAGTTATCGCGGGGGAAAAATGATAAACTTACTTTTGTTGCAGCGGCCGCTGGTGATGGTCGAGGAATGGAATTGCTAGGCTCGTTGAATCACTCGAAAATAATAAAATCGCGCACAGATTCTAACTGTAATAATTTCGGATGGTGCCGACCATGAATGTAGCGATGAAGCAGGAAGAAGAGAGCGATCCGCTCCAAGTCGCGGTTTTTAAAGGGTTCCGGAGGGGTGGGAATATCTGAGGGCGTGATGGATTTTCGTGTTGGCTTGTCGAATGATAGTTTAGGAAAATTGTGAATATAGAGGAAGGAGGGGAGCGGTGTTCTGTGAATTGTGGTTGTTTTTATATTTCCAGATTTCCCAGCGAATAATAGAATTAATTAATAAAAATTTTCCCGCTAGTTCACACCCTCAATCGTTCATTGGTGTGCCCGCCAACGGCCACTAATCGTTTCTTCTTAACTGGCATTTTTTTGTGTTTCCCCACCAATTTGGGGAGTGTCACCCCCGAACGATCCAACGCGTTTCTTATCCGTTAGGAATTTGCTTTTGTTAATATTAATTTTTTATTGGTAAGTCGTAAACTTGTCGGCGCCGACAAGGCTGTTTACCAAGGATTTTTTTGATAGTGAGACATATCTCGAGAGAAAGTTTGTTTATTTAGGGTTTCTTTAGATCGTTCGAAGTGCTCCGTTTATGGGTTAGCGGCCGTTAATTTTTTCTTCCCGAAAGAGAAGAATTCGTGAAGTCCCCCGGACGTAACAATATCGTCTATATTCCGCCAAAAGGCGAAACGGGGGAATTCTAGCGTGGCCGCCACGAACGATACCGTACGATATGACGAAATCACCCGAATAGCTAGACGTCACTGGACACGGTGTATCGAACGCATATTCCTGCCAGTAAATGATGTCGCGAGCGCCGAGAATGCAATCACGCCCACCGCTGACAAAGCGGATTGCGGCAAGCGATACTTTATCCGATGAATTATTATTTTACCAAGCGATAGCGAATTGTGCTAATCGCGCAAATATGGTGTAATCGTTCGACGTGAAGCAACTGTGAACCGGGTTGCGCGGCCCTTACGTGGAAAACCGCCGCGCGACCCAGAAATATACCGCGAACGCTGACGAACATGTTGATGACACGGCAAGGACCGGCCGTCCGGAACAGGATAAAAACGGAAGACCGATATGAGGAGAGGACTCGTCGAGATCCGCGTGCCGTCACGTCTGTCGCGATCCGAATTAGAAAAGACAAACTGTATTGAGTGTTAATAAAATTTATTAAAATAAAAAAGAAGTGGTGAGTGCTTCCTCCCCGCCGACTCCTGGACCGATCTTCATCATGTCTAAAAAGTCACGACCATATTTTGATTGTACAATTTTATTTATTGTTTGTATATTTGTGAATCTGTTTCTTAGTGATATTAAAATACCTGTATTTGAATTTCTTAGAATTTCATGAGCGACTGATAATATCATTAGTTTCATTGTTGAGATGATCTTAACTAGTTGTTCATCCTGAATTACATTTTCATGAAATAGTTTTTTAATCTCAGGATTTTTAACTTCGTCTGACGCCAAATGATCTTTTACTATATTTTTAAAACTCATTTCGATTGATGGCAAATATCGAACATTCAGAGAGTAAATATCTTCAATTAGTTTTCTTAGATCAGGAGGGTTGCGATATGGGGATAGGTCATTAATTCCAATAACAATGTTAAAAATTTCACGAAAATATTTCTTTAATGTTAACAATAATGATATCCAAATTGGAACTTTATCATCATTACCTCTTACAAAATGTGAATAATAAGTAGAAAGATTAATCCCTCAAAAAATTCAGAAGGGTGAAACAAATAAGCTAACCATTGTTCTTTTGTGTTTTTAAGACATATAATCCCTTTTCTTTCTAGGTAATTCAAAATATGAACCTGATTTATAAAGTAAGACATATCTGGGTTATTATCATTTTTAGCCATTGCCTCTGTTACTGTATTTATTGTGGATAGAGAGGATAATATTGAGCTTACTCCATCATTTATATCTGGGATTGATCTTGCTCCTTTTTTAAGCATTGAACTAACAGCTTCCCCATAAAAATATCTAACCTTTCCGAACTCACACAGACGGATAGAGAACCATGTTTCTTCTTGTTTGAGTTTTAAACCTACTTCTTTTAAATTACTTTCTAGTAAGTCCAAAAATTGTTTTCTAATTATTTTCTTTCTTTCTAATTGATGTGACTTGTATCTTATCATCACTACTTGATTATCACCCTGACACATTATATCTACTGATAGTGATAAAACCTCAGCTGTGAATCTTATTAAACTAATTGTTATTATTGTCCACAGCTTTTGTCGCATTCCTTCCATTCCTCCCTTATGGTTTCGATAAAAGAATTCACCATCTATAGGGCAATTGTTCTCGTCATAATTTGGCGGACATAGTCTTGAGTTATTGAAAACTTGTGCTTTAAGGAACCAGTAATGATTATTTCTAAACAAGCTTTTCAATCCAAAGAGGTTGTCAATGGATTCACCATATCTGAATACTAATGAGTGTCTAAACCTTAAGTTCCACTTACTCAAATCTAAATTGAATATTTCCAGCTCATCCCCTTGATACTTGGCAGCATCAGCCAATCTTCTCATTTGTTGTATCTCTCCATCTGTCATTGTCTGTTCTGGAATATATTTCATTACCTGTGTCGCTATGTTGTTCTCCATTGAAGTTTGTAATAACCTTTGTTCATAAGTTTGTTTAACAAATAATCTCCCCTTAGGCTTTAGTTCCTGTTCCTTTCGGCATAACACTGCAGTTGAATCTTTCTCATCAAAGAAATTATTGTTAACTTCATTCAATTTCTTCAAGACTTCAAATTCATCTCCTATAAGAAATCTCTCGATGGTTCTTGTCGGTTTAATCTTATCTTGTAAATATAGTTTGTGTTTCCCATACAAATTTTTAAATGCACAGTGGTCATATCCAGTGAACCATTGATCGTACTCCGGTGCGCAAGCTGAATCTTTTAATAATTCACTTGTATCAGGAGAATAGTCATAATCGAATAACTTTCCCAGCTTCACGCTTCTCCACATTTGGTAATTCAGGTCGTACTTTCTTGGAGGATATTTACTTTTGTTGTAATAGTCTGTTAATTCATTTGAGCAATAGTCTAAAGGTGGCCATTTTCTTTTCTTATTATAATATTCTTTAATAAAATCTCTTTGAAATATCCCTACTGAAGCATTCACTATATCCATGTTTACATGAACCTTCTCAGTTGCATTGTCACGTCCCAGCGCCGAGAGTACCTCTAGTCATATCTAATATAAATTTTTTCAAAATTTTTATTTATTTATGACTGACTGTGTTAGGAGACAACACCGTCAGGCCTTTAATATACACATAATAAAAGAATATACCGCTTAAAATTATTTAAAGATTTCTACAAAATGGCCGCTCCTTACCACAACCTTATGGCGCTACTACAGCCTTAATGTTCCTAGTAAATTTTCCCTAGAACCTCACTAACAAAAAACAGAACATACTGAAATCACTTCTCCAGACTGTTCAGTAAAGTAACAAGAAAATAGAGCTTAATATCGCATCCTTATATAAGCATTTCAACATTAACAACAAAATCTCAACAAATAGTAAATAATGAATAAAAACAAATGTAGGAAATAAAACCTCGCCCACGTAATGCACGAAAACTATAACGAAACATTTACACAATTACACAATTATCGGTACATTGTAATATCTTTATTACCAATTAATAAACAAAATCATATTATTATATAAATAACAAAATACCAACTAATTTCTTTATATCGTCAAATATAACTTCAGAAACTAAGAAACTCTTGTATATCAAACACTTTCACTTTTGTACCATTTTAATAATAAATATAAAAGTTAATAACAAAACTAATAACAATAGAAAGGATATGAATAAGGAATAAAAGTCATAATGACAATATAACAAAATCCATGACAAAAATTTATTCAACAGTTCACCTGATACATATCCTTATTTCAAGGATAAATTTTGTTGATGTCCTTATATGGATATATTTTCCTTGCATGAATACATTCTCCATCCTTTCGAAAACATAAATATAGTTTATGGTTACGATTCTTAATTCTCAAGTATAAACAAAATTAAGGGTATATGAAAGCACACACACATGTATACATATATACGTAAATTATGCATTTCCTTATAAGATATAGTTTTCTTTATGAAATTATATAAACAACCCGGATAGAAACATATTTTATCTCAGAAAAGAAATTCTACGATTTAAATTTCGTTTAATAAAATTTATAAATAAATAAATTATTATATTAACAAATAATTATTATGAAAGATTTGGACAACACACAGGAAATCCTGCAACTTACCTCATTACACATACCTACCTAACTCGCACCGTTTAGAAGATATTTAAACAATTATAAACTTCCTTACATACACTTACCTCAAAAACTCAAATCAGTTCAGCAGGCAAATCTCTGTATATAAACCAGTTCAACTTGTAGAAACCTTCATCCTAAACTTATATTTATAATTGTTACTTCCTTTTTTTCATTAACACTAATCCTATGGCTATGACAAAAATCTTGAATATTAATATGCATGGAAAACTACCCTAACAATTCAACCAATCACAATCAGAGCCATTTTGTATCTAAAAATATTTAATAAATAATGTATTACAAATGTAAAAAGAGTTATACTGATATATTTTAGATATACTAATTATATGATGTAATCATTATTATTATAAAAATTGTAAAGTATATCTAAAACGATATTGCGATAAAAGCTTAAATTCAAGCAAACTATATGTTTGTTAATTATAAGAAAGGAATTATTATAACGAAGTATAACTCTTTAAAAACAAAATAGGTCGACCGAATAGTCATAAGTATGACTCATGGTCAGGTTGTAAGCGAAAATAAGCCAACGTTAAATGTCAAGGGCGCCATAATATTTTAATACCACGAGTCATCGCTGACTCGTAGCAAATGTAGACTAAGTCGACCAATAGAAAACTATGTCAAGGACAACTAGAAGGTCTTAAATGCGTGAATCATAGCTGACTCATAGTGAAAGTAGACTAACGATAGGCAAACCGTGCCAAGGCTGTTTGGTAATAGGCTTTATTCAGACCTGTAGAATCATAACGTTGGAATTTAGATCACCCCTACTTCCATGTTTTGGCAACATATAAAAACCTCAAGCGACGATACCTTTGCGCATTGTATTCGCACTTACGATTCACATCCACGGACACTTACATTTTTGCACTTGTACTTCTACTCGCATTCGCTAAATATATATATATCTATCATTTATAACAGTGAATAAATTCCAATTCAAATACCACAAGTGTGATATTATATTATTCCTTATTCCCAAAATCGAAAACTCTTTCCTGAAAATAAAAGTCATTTCGACATTCCTGTTACCTACTTCCTTCGCAGTATCTAATCCTGAGGTTTTACCCTCTTAACCGCATGGAAAAGAATCTCACAAATAACGTGTGAGTGTAGCTGTCGAGGATCTGTTGACTTCGGCCCCGTCCGATCTACCAGGACCTCCCAGGACGTCACAGCATACTCCTTGACACTTTCAAATCCTTCCTTTACATCTAAACAAGGGTGTCCAAGTTTTTGCTGATACTGACAAGTTCAATGTACATTTTTATTTCGTCTCTATTTCTACTTTTTGGAAGAAAGTTGTTTATAATTGATTGGTCGAATTTGTACTCATTTAGAATATTAATCATATCATTTAATGTTGTATTATATAAGTCTTCAAATCCAAGATCATCATTCTTGTCATTAATTGTAAAGCCAATAATTAAATATTCCCAAAGTGCCAAAAATTTGTACGTATCATTTTTTAGGATTGGTCTCAAGTTTTCTACAGAAGTAATGATTTGTTTTACTTCTGTAAATAGTGAAAACTTGTTATATTTTTTATAATAATCTGCTAGTAGAGAGTAAAAAAGGATAGTGAATCTGCTCTGATAGATATCTAGACTACATAACAGAAGATTAGTAGGACCAATAGTGTAATTATGCTGACTACATTTTAAGATAAAAATGTCTCTATCACATTCCAAATGTCTGTGTTTATATAGTCTCCCGTACTCAATTCTATTAAAGCATAATTTATCTTTAATCCGTTCTACTCTCTTCATCATTACAAAATGGTCTATTAAGCTGGGGATGCGTGAGATAAGGAAGTTTTTCAAATCCATACATTGTGTACGGATAATATCAATATCCTTCTTAGTGAGGGAATTCTGATTAAAATTTATTATACTGATACTTAATGAAATTGATGCACATTCTATCAACCTTTTCAAATTCCCTTTCTCTTGCTCGATAGAGATTACTTCATTTTTTATATAGCCAAGTATACATATTATAGGGTCGACACATGTATCAAATATATGTTTTTTTATTTTTAAGTTGTCAATTTTCTTTTTTAATTCTCTGTGTCGTCTGCAATAAAATTTACTATATTTTAAAAGGAATAAACATTCATCATTAGTTATAGGAGATGATAAATGATTAGGTATATAACTTCCATTAACCTTATATTCTCCAATAGCAGGATCGGATTGTGCCTCAAAAAGTGCGCCTAAATCACGCCCACCGCTGACAAAGCGGATTGCGGCAAGCGATACTTTATCCGATGAATTATTATTTTACCAAGCGATAGCGAATTGTGCTAATCGCGCAAATATGGTGTAATCGCTCGACGTGAAGCAACTGTGAACCGGGTTGCGCGGCCCTTACGTGGAAAACCGCCGCGCGACCCAGAAATATACCGCGAACGCTGACGAACATGTTGATGACACGGCAAGGACCGGCCGCCCGGAACAGGATAAAAACGGAAGACCGATATGAGGAGAGGACTCGTCGAGATCCGCGTGCCGTCACGTCTGTCGCGGTCCGAATTAGAAAAGACAAACTGTATTGAGTGTTAATAAAATTTATTAAAATAAAAAGGAAGTGGTGAGTACTTCCTCCCCGCCGACTCCTGGACCGATCCTCCGAAACGACCCGCACAACATATCTGGTGGCAGCGGTGGGATCGTTTCGCAGCTATACTCAGTCATCTGGAAGGAACAAACGATCGGAATTCAAGGAAAAGGCCGGAAAAGAAGTCGACATCCCTGCAGCGAGAAAGAGCCGGTAGAGCCACAACGCAGAGCATATCAGTGACACCGGAGAAGCCACGACCTACCGCAACAGCCAGCGCCGCGTCACAAACATGCGAATTGCGAGCGTAATGTAAGTCATAGAAAAATAAGCCAAGCGCATTAGATAGCGAGAGAAGCGTGTAGGTAGATGTCGAACGAGGGAGTTAACCAAACTCCTGCCCAAAGAAACACGTCGTGGCTACATAGTGCGTCAGCCAGCCGAGCGCTCAGCCCGAGCCCTCCGAGCCTTGAGCAGACGGAAAATTCACGCGATCCGCGCGATAACGTACGCCGCGATTTAAGTAATTATTATTCTGACGATAGTCTGACGAGTCAACCGGAACTACATCCGAACATTGTAATTGAACGCGTGTTTTCGCTTAGTGACATAGATAATAGCCTACTACCGAATAGTGAGAGACGCGACGACGCTCTATTACAACCAACAGACGCAAGATCTGACCATAGCGACGGCACAAACGCAAGTAATCCTAGCCGCGGAGAGTTCTCATTGACATCTTACGATAGTAGCGTGTTCGATCCAACCGAATTTTACACCGCTTCACGAAACATAAATCCAGCGGAAATGGCAAATCAACCCTCGGGCACACCGTTAAAATCGATCACGGAAGAACAACAAGTAGTAAACAAAGAATTGGACGACGAAGTAAAAAGGATGAGAGCCACTTTAAGCCAGGCGCACTGGAAACCTGACCCGGCGGAATCTTCGCACGACGCGCGAGATGCAATGTTGGTCGAATTGATAGAAGGCATGCGAGCACTACAGGGCCGCATAAGCCAACTAGAAGTCGTTAATTACGATCGGAGTGCAGAAAATGACGAACCGATAGAAATGACATACGGGCGTACACGAGACGATGTCCGAAATTCGCGAGATCCCGCACATACGTTTATGAAATTGAAAGAAGCCCGCGATATGATTCCGGAAATGGACGGATCATCGCGGAACCAAGTTCAAAAATTTTTAAATGCAAGCACGTACGCGATGAGCGAAATAAATCCTGCCGACGAAAAATCATTATTAAAAGCGATCCTGTGCACGAAACTAACAGAGAAAGCCATGCACGATTTCCAAACAAGGGATATACGCACGTTCATGCAACTGAAGCGCGAGATCGAAATGTGCTATTTGGCAAAGCGTAGCACTACGCACATTCAGCGAGAGTTTAATATAACCCGTCAAAAACCCGGGGAAAGCGCGCGAGAATACGGACTCCGCGTTGACAAACTAGCAATGGAACTCTATCAATCTATGGTAGAAGGACGCGAGCACACCGCGGAACAACGAAAGGCAATCCTAGATACGATACAAGAATTAGCCCTAGAAAATTTCCAACTAGGATTACGTGACGAGATACAAACAATAGTACGATCCAGGAACTATACGAATTTAACAGCCGCGATGCTAGGCGCGACAGCCGAAGAAAAATTAAAAGGTAGCCAACCTATAAAAATGTATAATAACGAGAAAGCTAGAAGCAACCAAGAACAGTATAGAAACCGCAATCAAAAACTGGAGTGCCACAAATGCGGTAGGCTAGGACATTTGGCGCGCGACTGTCGTTCAAGCCGATACACAAATAAATATCCGCTACCGCGAGCCGAACGACCGACGAACGTAAATAATATCGAGAAATACTGCTCGTACTGCAAAAAGGCAGGTCATAAGCGCGACGAATGCTAGTCACTGAACGGCCGCCCGAGAAAGGGGCAACCGAGACGCACGAGACAGGATAATGAAAAAGAGCGACAAATAAATACCGCTGTAATAATGAGAAAGAATAAGCAGCAAAGGGAGAGCGATGACCTATCGTTCACAAGCAGTGGCGACGACGAAGAAGAAGAGAAACCGAGAACAAAGATAACGCGAACCGTACGCGAGCATCAAGTGACACAGGTGAATACGCCTCACACAAACGCCACGTTAGACTTGATTACCCTGCCGATGCGAGAGACAAAAATGGGAAAAACAAGTTTCCTCCTCGATACAGGCGCCACTTTGACATTAATAAAAGTAGGAAATCTAAAGGGAAACACACTAATGCGCGAAGAGCGTTTAGCCCTAACCGGAGTTACGGGCCACAAGATACACACACTCGGAAAGATAAGAGCAACGATAACGCTAGGAGACCGAGAGATACGGCACACTATGTATGTGGTAAGAGATGACTTCCCAATAAATTACGAAGGGATACTGGGACTAGACTTTTTGAATAAACAGCAAGCGAAATGCGATCATGGGAAAAAACAAGTCCGTATTGGCAACACAACTTTCAAACTCTATCCGTACAAGAAAACCATGCTAACGCCTCGCAGTGAAACCATAATTCAGGTAGTAACCGATCGGAATAGCATTGGAATAGTAAATGCAGTCGAAACCAAACCCGGAATCTTCATAGGAAATTGTTTGGTCATACCGGAAGAAAACGTATGCCCAATAAGTGTGATAAATACCACAGGAGAATCCGTTGAGATAACAACGCCGCTAGTCACGGTGGACGAGATAAGGACAAAAGACGCCGCACACATGTATACCATGGAGGTGTCAAGTAACGAAACAAGCGACGAGCCCATTCAAGCTCGTAAAGAAAAATTGCACAGACAAATGCGAACCGAGCATTTAAATAAAGAGGAAAAGAAAACCTTGCACCAGATTTGCGAAGATTTCTGTGATATCTTCCACCTAGAAAACGATCGCCTATCGTACACTAATGCAGTAGCACATGAAATAAATACGCGAGCAGATAGCGCGCCGGTGAATGTCCGACCATATAGATTACCAGAGAAACACAAGGCAGAAGTAAATAAACAGATAGCGAAAATGCTGGACGACGAGATAATCCGTCCCAGCACGAGTCAGTGGAACGCACCCTTACTAGTAGTACCAAAGAAAATAGACGCATCTGGAGAGCGAAAATTACGAATAGTTGTGGATTTTCGGAAATTAAATGACTTAACAATCGGCGATTCTTTCCCGCTCCCGAATATCACTGACATACTAGATCAACTAGGAAACGCGAAATATTTTACAACATTGGATTTAGCATCGGGATACCATCAAATCCCCATGCATGAGGAACACAAACAAAAAACAGCATTCTCCACACCTTACGGGCACTACGAATTTAATAGAATGCCTTTTGGACTAAAAAATGCGCCCGCAACATTCCAGAGACTTATGAATTCCGTATTAACCGGATTACAAGGCCTCAAATGCCTAGTCTATCTAGATGATATCGTAATATATGGACCAAATTTGAAAGAGCATAACAAAAGACTAATTGAAGTATTCAAAAAACTGAGAAACTACAATCTGAAACTACAACCGAATAAATGTGAATTTTTAAGAAAGGAAGTGACATACTTAGGACACATTATCTCCGAAAACGGTATAATACCGGATCCTGCGAAAATAACGGCCGTAGCAAACTTTCCAATACCAAAACGGGTAAAAGATGTGCAATCCTTCATAGGATTAGCCGGATATTACAGAAGATTCATTGAGAATTTTTCGAAGATAGCAAAACCCCTGACAAAACTAACAAAAAAGAATGAGAAGTTCGTTTGGACAGCGGAACAACAGAACGCATTCGAAACATTAAAAGAAAAGTTAACGACCACACCAGTTCTAGCTTACCCGGACTTCACTAAACAATTTATAGTAACGACAGACGCATCCGGATACGCCATCGGAGCAGTATTGTCGCAAGGGCCAGTAGGCCAAGATCGACCAATTGCATACGCAAGCAGAATTCTGAATAAAGCGGAACAAAACTATAATACAACGGAGAAAGAATTGCTAGCCATAGTATGGGCCGTCAAACACACAAACATAACAAGTAAGATCACCTTCCATCGAAGGGGGGGAGGGATGCCGCGAGCGCCAAGTAAGGGACACATGAAAGCCGAACCCCCATGGTTCTCTTCCATCACAGGGGGAGGGATGTCGCGAGCGCCGAGAATGCAATCACGCCCACCGCTGACAAAGCGGATTGCGGCAAGCGATACTTTATCCGATGAATTATTATTTTACCAAGCGATAGCGAATTGTGCTAATCGCGCAAATATGGTGTAATCGTTCGACGTGAAGCAACTGTGAACCGGGTTGCGCGGCCCTTACGTGGAAAACCGCCGCGCGACCCAGAAATATACCGCGAACGCTGACGAACATGTTGATGACACGGCAAGGACCGGCCGCCCGGAACAGGATAAAAACGGAAGACCGATATGAGGAGAGGACTCGTCGAGATCCGCGTGCCGTCACGTCTGTCGCGGTCCGAATTAGAAAAGACAAACTGTATTGAGTGTTAATAAAATTTATTAAAATAAAAAAGAAGTGGTGAGTGCTTCCTCCCTGCCGACTCCTGGACCGATCCTCCGAAACGACCCGCACAACAATACGTAATCCAGCGCCCACACCGGGGATACGTAGAGCATCACCGAGTGAACGACACTGAAGTACAGTAACCGCTTGTTAACCGAAGGCCCACGCAAATTGAGCATCAATATACTAAGGGCGTTTAAAAGTCTCTTCGCCTTCAACCAGCCTGAGATGCTCGGAAAAACGCCACCGATCATCGATCACAACTCCCAGATATCTCATAGATCCCCTAGTGAGACACCCTAGACAACAGTCGATTCCAGGGAGATCCGTAAAGGATCCGAATTGGCACCGCGAGGACAGAAAAGGAGAGCCTCTGTCTTAGGCGGAGAGACCTCCAAGCCCAAACTCCTAATGTGCATTAGCACTATCTCGCAAACGAGGTTCGCCCTGTGTCGCAGGGGCTCCCTCGACTCGCCCGACACCAACAACAACGTGTCGTCCGCGAAGCAGACGGCGTGCGTGCCTCCCGGGAGACCCAGATTGAGTATGGCATCGTACGCAACGATCCACAACAGTGGATCAAGGACCGAATCCTGGGGGACACCACACGACATCCCATAGGTCACCGATCTGCCGTTACTCTTGACCGCGATCACCGATCAATTCAACAAATAGTCCCTAATGACGTCGATCAAATAGGGGGGAACGGACTTGAAACACAAAGCCTCCACGATGCAATTCCACGGCAGGGAATTAAAGGCATTCTTAATATCGAGGCTGATAGCCAAACAATGGTTACCCCGCGCGGTGTATTCATCGACAATCTTCCTCATATGAAGGATCGCGTCGCAGGTAGACCTACCGGAGCGAAATCCACACTGAAAGGGGCTGATGCCCCCATTCGGAAGGGATTGCAGATACGCTAAAATCCTATTCGCTATGATCCGCTCCAATATTTTGCCCAGATCACTCAAAAGGCAAATAGGACGGAAGGACGAAGGAGCGTCGTCCGTTTTACCCGGCTTCCGGATCAGAACGAGCCTCGCGCGCTTCCAAATGGACGGAAATACGCCTTCTGAGGCAACGAGTATAGCATAACGGCATGCAACGCTGGTTAACAATGTGAGCCATTGAGGCTACGCGGGCGGTAATGCCATCAAGGCCCGGTGCGGTACGACGAGAACGACTTCTTGAGCGCAATTTCGACTTCAGCAGCCGTAACCTCCGGAACGTGATCACGGTCAGATCGAGACATCACCCAATTTATCTTCTCTCTGGACCGGAACAAAAGACAGACGATCTCGCCAATACGAGAGAAGCCAAATAATCGATCGGGGCCAGGGGCTCGCGATCCCTGACCCGCCTTATCACGATTTTGTATGGGCGACTCCAAGGGTCCCTGTTGATCTCATCGATGAAATCAGCCCACGCAGCCTTCTGCGCCCTAGAGATCGCGGACTTGACCCTTCTCATACTACGACGGTAAGAGAGGCGAAGAACTTCAAGTCGCCAGCTGAGATATTCCTTTTCCGTGCCCTCACGTATCTCCTTCTCGCCTTGTTGCAGTCGGAATGAAGGAGCGCGATTTCTTCGGACCACCAGTACGCCCTTCTCCGATGACGAGACCGGATCTTCGGCATAGACGCGTCACAAGCGATCGTAATGTCGCCAGATAACCGAGCTGCCAGCCGTTCCGCGTTCGACGAGGAATGATCAACCTCCGTGAGCGAGGACTGAATACGGAAAAATTCCTCGAACTTGTCCTTATCGAGGAGCGCGGCACTCCAGCCTATAACGGGGCACCTAGCAAAGATTTCATCGGAACGAGGATGATCAATGTTCCAGTATATAAACCGGTGATCGGACATCGAGCAATTGAACTCGTCCACCTTGCACCTGACAGAGCTACGCGGAACGTCGCTCGACAGGCACAGATCGATAACCGACCGACCCTGAACTCTCTCGCACGTGGAAATTCCGAGATCGTTGGCTACGTAAAGATCCATCATGTACTCCATCCAGTACTCCAACAACTCGCCACGGTCAGAGGTAATCCGATCACCCCAATATGTCAAGCGCGAATTAAAGTCACCAGCGATGACAAATCTAGTCTCAAGTTAGGACCAATCACGTCATGAATGTTATTTAAAAGCGCGTTAAACTCCACCACGGTTCTGCTAGGCGGCGAGTAGCAACTAATAACCAGGTAGCCGTTGATCGTGACAGCCACAAAGTCGGTAACGCAAAGGACGACGAGATATAACCCTTGTTACGTCAAGACCGCGGGGACCCCTCCGATAAGCTCAGCGGCAAATTATTGAGAACGCTCCCGAAGAATTTCAGCAAATTACGCGGCTGACCTTGCGATTAAACCGACGTCGAGTAATTATTTGACCGTGAGCGGATCAGTGAGATGGAGAAATTTAGTCGGCGCGATAAAATGCCGTTGGGAGCGGGATTCGTCTCATCAAGATAATATCGGCCGCAGAAGTTTTCTGTGGTGTTACCTAATTCCCTGAGTACTTCCAGAGATACGACAAAAACCTCGGTGCATTCGGGGCAAAGCTCGATGTCACGGACTATCACGAGACTGATACGGCAGTTATCACAATGATCCCGGGCGAAAGTGTACCCAAACTGGAACGCGTGGGCCAGTTCCAGACGATACGTAAGCGTCCCTTCTGGTATTTCCTCCTTGCCTTCCTTGCAGGGAACGATTTGGCGGTAGTGTCGTCTACGTGTCGATATCCAAATGTGGTAAGGCAACGTACCGTACTCATACGATATTTGTATACGGCGGCTGGGTGAGTGCGCGGGTCTCGTGGTTCGAGGAAACAAGGCGGGCACATTACATCAGATAACGGGTGTTAACATTACGCGGCGAATATTCAACGTTAAATAATATTTCGAAGCTAGAATATTTCTATACGCAACGGTAGAGCGACTCAAAACCCTACATGCCTTAAAGGAAAGTAGCAAGGGAGGCAAAAAAAAGGGGTCGATCGTAAAACCTTTTCGGTCGGGTGATGCGACTATGCGGCGGTCGCTCGACGCGAACAAAGCGAATGATGTAACCCGAAAGAATCCTGAGCACGACGAATATACTTATATTCGTTTACATCTAATTTTCTTATACGTATACTTTATATTTCACCGGTGCAAACGTATGCCCGGTGGGAAAACGCGAAAGCAACCGGGAATAAGACTCAATGCATAATTCTCACTTACCTTTCGGTGTTTGCTCTACGCAGATACTCTTCGAGAGAGATACGTAATCGAAAACTGCTTCTTTGGTAAGCTGCTACGGGCGCGGATGGGGCTGGCAGGGCGCTCCAGAGGCGATCATGCACGAGGAGTTCGTACTCGCCGTCGTAAGTCACTCCTTCGCCGATGATTGCGTTGTGGTCGTAGATCGCGGCCACGTGGGGATCGTATTCGAGTCGCCGAAGTGCGTTGTTGCGACCCGCGCGATTCTTCCGCGATTTAGGCATACGGGCGAGTGTTAATTTATTAAAGCAATGAGATTGAGAAATGTTGCGAAGAGACGTTGTGGTAGCAGCGTCACTTCGGATAGAAGGCTACCACGTGCTCGAAGTCCGTTGTTCCCTTCGTGGTAAGTGCGTACTCCGCACAACACCTTGGCCCGGTGACAGAATGGAATTCTCGCTTTAGCCACTAATTATTCGATAAAAGAAGACTTGAGTTATTATAAACGCCCGTTGCCTCTTTAGCCTCGCGAACACATCCGTTATTATCGGAACCTCGGAGTCAAAGGATGAGGTAATGAAGAACACGTGGCGTTAAGTAAAAATCGATATATTCAGATATTCACTGAATTTACTTACACTCACGAACAAGATGGTACGGAATACTATATATATTAAACTAGAAATTGAAATATTACTAGCTAGGATTTGAACTAAATCTAGAGATTGAAATACACTTAGACTTGAACGAGACAAGGATTTAGGAACGACGCTCGCACGGTGTTCACTGATCGACGACGCGCACAAGAGTGCTCGAGTATGGCCGTGCGTTGTAGCGCGTGCCTGCGGCGGCGCTGTTGCGCAACATGGCGGTAGCGTGGGTACGCCAACGCACGTGGCGTTGGCGGCGGCATAGACTATAGAGCTAGGCTAGATGTGCATATCTATGGCGTTGGTCGGCCAATCAGCGCGTGGCTGACTGGAGATGATGCGCGTAATAGTAACGCGAGCTTTATTGTAGTAATAATCTTACAATTAATTATATTAATATCGTTATCGTTAACATGATTTTGTTATTGATGTAAGTGTTATATTTGACATGCTAATTATTAATCTGACTATTATCATTAAATTTATTATTAATTATTAACTATTAACCTATTAGTATTATTATTATTTAACGGTGTAAATTAGCGGTGATTATGCTATGAGTAAGGAAGGTGGTAATTATTATTACTATTTATTATTTTATTTATTATTATTATTTAATTTTATTAAATAATAATAAGGGAGGGTGTGCGTCACGGCGGGGCCCGACCACGAACCAGTCGTGAAAACTCGTAATTATTTTGCGAAAAAATACCACCTCAGCCAGGAATCGAACCTGGATCTCCTGCTTACCGAGCAGGCATCTTATCCTTTCGACTACCGAGGCATGTGATGATATTTATCGCAAATAACGTGTTTAGAATAACACGTCAACAATACAATGATACATATATATATTATTTTAGGAAAAATGCTTACTATTATCGGTTATTTAATAATTTGCAACCTGTGAGATTGCCTATATAATACTTATATTTACTATGGTGTATGTGTACTGGCGGTAAGGCGCATCACGTGGTACGTCGACGGCAGGAGAGCCGGTTGTTGCCAATTTCGGCGGTTAGAGTAATGGCGCTTCTGCGCAGGTGGGATAAAAGGAAAAGGAAAAATTTTACCCGTTGGCTCTCCTGACGTCACACCCTTATTGTATAACACTAGGACAGCACAGTTAAGATTATCCGAACAGAACCACATACCCGAACCGGCAGGCCTGTAGGGATCCGACGACTGCAACCGCAATCCTGCGCTCCTCTATCCAGCGGATCATCAGGTCCTGTGCCATCTTGTTATGATTTAAATTGATCTGAAGGACCTTAGTCATTATGGAGGTCCATTTCCACGTTCTCTGCAGCATCCAGCCTCCGAACTGGCTTGAGCTTCCCCGGGAACTTGATCGCCCCGCAACGCACACTACCGATTCGATGATTGTGCTGAATATCCGCCTCAAAACACAAAACACAACGAAGCACTCCGGAACATTGCTTAGCTACGTGTCCCTTTTCACCACACTTGTAGCACGAACGGATCTGTCGATACCTCTTGCACGCCGAGCTCAAGTGGCCAAAATCGAAACACCGGTAACACTGCATCTTTCTCTGGGGTTCAAGAGTGACCCTGACATTGGAGTAACCGATCATAAACCGGCCCTCCCGCACGAGCCTCAACGCCACTACGAGAGGACATTTGACCCAGACAACGTTGAGCCTGTTCCCTGTTCTGTTTGAGTTTTAGAGGGGCACTGGGATCGATACCGACACTTTTACAGTTACACGTACTCGCAATCGCGTTTACTATCTCTCCTCTCGACATGGAATCCTCTAGACCGTATAATTTGACTTCAGTCATTTTTACAGGATGGATGACCTTCACACTGGGACTCACCACTTGCCTGATCTTGTCGGCCAGAAGATCCGCCTTGGCCGAGTTGTCCTCCCCGTGTACCTCTATGAGGACATTGCCGGCACCGGTGTATCTTGTGCTGGTACGAGAAATACCCTGTTGACTCAGGGGAACCATCTCCCTGACCTTCCTAAAGGCCTCGGGAATCATCTCCTTGTCCTTGAAGTTAATAACCACGACGGAGGACCTGGGGGGTCGACGACAATCGCTCACACGCCGATTCATATCCTCATCCTTCCCCGAATCCCTTCTCCGAGGGACTCCCTTTCCCCCTCTCCCCAGACCGGGTAGAGAGGGGGGGAGAAGCGAGTCTCTCTTATCCTTTCCATTGGTCCTCTTCCTCTTCATCCTTCTATCAACCGTCCTCCACTCTCCGTCAGTGTCCGTGACGGAGGGAAGGAAAACGTCCGTAGCCGACAGGTCCGAGTGATCCGGCAAAGACTTCACGGTCGAGGATTTCCTAGGCTTGTTGTCCTTGATTCCTACTCTCTTAACCACAGAAGAACTCGCGGATTTACGTTTTTCAGGCGCATGCGCCACGGAACTCGGGCCAAGGAACCCATGAGAGATGAACAACTCCACCAGCCGACTAAAGACCACCGAGGCCACTCTCTCCTCAACCACCGGGAGGCTATAGGAACCCCCATCATCCCGCGCGGGGGGAGCACACACCTCGCTGTACAACTTCTTCCTGAGCTCCTCAGGAGGATCCCTAGGGGACCTCCTAGGGGACCTCCTTGAGCGACGCGGAGAAGAGCGGTCCTCCCTCGAGGCAGCCGGAACATCCAGGAGCTCAATACGCTCATCCCGCGACCTTTGGCTCTCCAGAGTAAGGTGCCTATTCTCCTTCTTCAGATGCTGGATCTCCTCGTTGAGGGCTTTAACTTCCTTGGAGAGCGACATCACCGTACGCCTCAGTTTATCGTCGTCCGACTTGGCCTCGGCCTTTCTGGTAAGCTCCTCCGAGATAATCTTCATCTTGCCGAAGTAGGAACGGAATTTACCAGAGAATTCCCCCTTCAGCCTACCACATCTCGAGCGGAGAGACTCGGCTTCGTCGGCAAAGTATGCCAGTCTGGCTCCAAGATGAATCGTCGGCATCTGAAGGTCAACCGGGTCATCGATCGCCTCCGGTTCATCCTTACCCGCGCCGTCCGACCCGTCGCTATCGACAACGATCGCTCTTCTCTTCCTTGTCGTTCGAGATCCCACGCTGCTGGACGAAGACAGTCGATCGTCCTCCAAGCGAGACGACCTGGTCCCCAAATCTCCAGTGGGCCACACAGTGGTGGCCTCCTTTGGGACCGGTTTGTATGGGCCTTTGTAATTGGGGCCCGGTGGGCGACCCCTCGGGTTGGGTCTCTCCAGCATCGCCGCATCATGGATGATGAGATCAGCCACGCTCACCGATCATTCGCTCAGCGCAGGAGATCGCGCGGAAGCACGGCCTACACTGAGTCTCCTAGGAGTAGCTACGGGAAAGCGCTCGATGTGCACCTTGACATCCTTCACCGATGTGACTCGCGTTCCAGAAGGAGTGGTCAAATTCGTGTCATGGATATAGCCTCGGTCGATACAAAAGATCCGTTCGGAGAATTGAAATTTTGCGGATCCATCTCTAGTCAGAAAACAATAAGCGGTTCGCCCATCATGGGAGCCCTACCGCGGTAGGGCTATTTCCCCGCTGAAAAGGAGTCCCTAGTGAAGAGTACAAAAGCCGAAAAGCGGCTTGTCAGGCGGTCCACTCTATCTGCACTTGTAATAAAAGACTCTACTGAAAAAGATTATGGAATAGGCCCGCGCCATGAATGATGCTAAAGATTTAACGTCACCTCTATTACACGGACCCGTATCCCTCCGAAGGGCGGATATCCGTGCCTCAGACTAGACGGTGCTGCGATTTACCCTACTTAGCTCCGGGTATGGAAGAATATCAGCCATATAACTCCCCACACACATGCCTTCGGACCCCCTTCAACCCCGGTATAGGCTCCAGCCACTGGGAGGAGAGCGGCCATCACGGGGTGATACCATACATGGGGGTACACGGGATCTTTGCCTGCAGTCTCCTGGAGGAGGCTGCAGGACTTATGGTTACCCATATTACTACCCCAGAGGTCGCGACGCCAGCCTCAATCTCCCAGCCCGGTCGGGGGGCAACTATTCCTCTTGGTTAGTCTACCGGGAATATCCAAGGACCCTCCACCATGTCTCACGCATCCATCACACATTCTCTCTCTCCCAGTCACACCAGCTCGGGTATTCCGGGTGCGCGAGGTCCGTACTGGCTCCCGAAGGAGCCAGCCCCTGGAAAACAGTGGATTAGACCTACTGAAGATACCACTTTTAAAAAAATGCCCATCATGCTATCTATCGCAAGGTGGTGCGGAAACAATAGTTTCAATATTTCTTTTTTTTTTCATTAAAAAGATGTGGGCGGTACTATACGACCGCGCCGCTCGTGTGTAGCTATTGTCGCTTGAAGAAAACAGTTCCTCACGCGTCTAGCAACGATGATCATCGGGCGGAAATATCTTACCGCGCGCTTGCATTTGCTGGTGGGCCGGGCTAATGCCATGATTTTTAAAACTTAATAATTTGATAATTATCGCGGAAATTGCAAAATGGTAGAGTTTTCTACTCAGTTTAGCCCGCTCTATCTACACACAAAAATAGTCTCCATTGATCTGGGACACTCTGTATATATATATATATATAAAAATAATTGTCGAACGATGTTATCAATTTACTTTTATAAACTATATACACGTTATTAATTATGTTAAAATATATCACTTCACAAAGTGGTTATTATAAATGTGCATACTCAAAAATGTTAGGGGCACTGAGTACCATATCCTACTAGCCCCTATACGCCCTTTATTTAAATGCACAGACTAAAATTATGACACAAAGTAAGCACTTGCCCAACGAGATAAAAATTTAAATAAATTACTAAAATTACTGAAAGTAATTTAAATAAATTACTGAAGTACAACAAAAAATTATACAAAATAGGCGCAACAATGACTAAGTGAGCTTAAAATAAAATTAAAAAGCAAATATATAGACAGCAAATAAAAGATATGCAAATGTACATATAGAGGCAGCCAGGGAATAGCATTATATTAGATGTACAAAAAAGTACTGAGCTTATTTTTGTAAAATTCAATCTTTATTAAAAAAACAAACAAAAAAAATATTAATCAGCGAAATATTCCCCGTTTGCATCAACGACCTTTTGCCATCTTTCAGGTAGCTTGCGAATTCCTTGATAGAAGCTCACCAGTTTCGAAGCGATAATCATCAATGCATTTTCATATCTCTTCAAATCTCACGAAATGTGTATCAGCCAAATGATACTGCAGCAACAGGAATAGGTAGTAATCGGAAGGCGCCATGTCTGGGCTATACGCCGCGTGCGGGAGAAGTTCCCAGCCTAACGTAAAGATATGGTTCTGAGTCGCTTTCGCAACATGTGGTCGAGCATTGTCATGAAGCAAGAGCTTTAGAATTTACGACGTACTTGGCCAGTAAATGGCTTCTTTTCTTCTAATGCATCGCTCAAATTAGTCAGCTGTTGTTGGTAGCGATCACCCGTGATTGTTTCACCCGGTTGTAACAACTCGTAATACAACACACCTTTCCAATCCTATCAGAGCAAAACCTTCTTGGCGTGGATATTTGGGTCGATGTTGAAGGGCTTTGGCATCGATGTCGAAGGGTTACATGCTTCTGCATTATTTTTCGAAAAAATTGTTTTTCGAAGTTAACGTTCATGCTTCGGGTGGTGGTAGGAGAAGACCCGAGGGTGACGACCGTCATATTGGTTTGGGGGGGAGGGGGAAGTTTCGGTCCTCCCCCGTAGCGTCCAAACGAGGTGGGGGAGGGGGTGGGGGGTGCGACTGGGTTCCCCTCGGCAAGACCTTGAACCACTCCCACCCCCACTCCTCCATCCCTCCCCCTCCGTTCGCTATCGGGTGGAGGGGTTCTCGTTGAAACTTCGAGACGCCGTATCTCCGGTGTTTATGAATTCTTAACGACGGGCCACGGCTCGTTCGAAAGGGCTCGTCGAGCTCTACAAATAAGTCGTATAACTTTTTTCGATCCGACCAATAGTTTTCGAGATACGGATCCCCACTCCGGGGAGCTTTGACTCGTCGTAACTCGGAAGGGGTGAGTGGTAGGGGGTCGGATTGCAGGACCAAAGTGTCAGGCCTCGTCGAGTTCTACGGGATGGCCCCACCCCTCGTCTCGGGGCGTGAAATTTTTTTTTTTTACTTTTTTACCGTAACTCACCAACCAGCGGGTATTAAGGGACGCCCCTGTGGGGTCTTGTAGCGGTCTGTCGGCCACGTCGAACGAGCGCAGGCTCGTCGTTAAGAATTAATAAACAAAAAAGTTACGGCGTAAAGAGTGGGGACTCTACTTTGAACAACGGTAACTGGGAAGGGGGGACGATAAGGGAGTGGGTCAGAGGACCAAAATGGTAGCTCCCGTTGAGATCTATCGCCCACCTTGGAGAACCAGATTTTGATTTTTTTGAAAAATTTTTCAGTCCCGAGGTTTTATTTCTTTGAAAAGTTGGAACAAACGGGTCTTGGGTTTATTATACCAGTCGATAGGGAATCTTTTGAAACGCATTTTGGACATACAAATTTTGGACCATTTTTACATGATATAAAAAATGTGCATTGTTGGATTGTAGGTGCGAAGATGGCGGGAACGAAGCCCCGCGAGTAGCAGTAAAAGGCGAGTCGGAGGCGAAGCCCTTCCACCTATATAATTAATGCGGACGTTACGTAGAGGACGTACGTCTTCGTTAAGGGCGTCCAAAGGGCGGGTTGGAGGGCGAAGCCCCCCCCCCCACCTGCACAGAACTAATACGAACGTTACGCAAAGAACGCACGCCTTTGTCGAGGGGGAAGTGGGGGTCGAAGCCCCCCCCACCATCATAAAAATCGAAAGCAAAACCATAAGAAATTTTTCATTCGAAAGGATCAGTGCAAGCCATATATACATCCAATCCTCACCTTGATGTTTTGGCTCTGTATATTGCAACTGCATATCGTATCATAAAAGATAGACGACCGTAAGCGATCATGACGGATATCAGGATTACGAAGAGCTAACCGTAGAGGAGACATACATTCATCGAGAAACTAGGATCATCAATTCTTCTTGGAGTGGGGATTCGAGAGAATATACATGTGCATATGTATATTGCGATAAATGTACATCATTGCGTATCATTGTGTATCGTAGACACGTTATTTGCGATAAATATCATTACATGCTTCTGTAGTCGAAAGAAGATAAGATGCCTGGCCGGGGTAAACGGAAGATAAACAGGTTCGATTCCTGGCTGAGGTGATATTTTTTCGCAAAATAATTACGAGTTTTCACGACTGGTTCGGGCCCCGCCGTTCGTGACGCACACCCTCCCTCCTTATTTGGGTGCAGACCAAGTGTAGCTTGGTAGTAAGCGAAGGCTTCCGAATCAATTCAAATCCAGTCGAATTATTTTTTCGAATCTAATAAACATCTTTTAGTAGTGTTACATTCGGGGGACTTCACGAATTCTTCTCTTTCGGAAAAAAAACAACGGCTGCTAATCTGTAAACGAAGCGCTTCGAACGATCTAAGAAAACTCTAAATAAATAAACAAAAATTCCTCTTGAGATATGTCTCACTATCAAAAAAATTCTTGGGATAAACAGCTTTATCGGCACCAACAAGTTTATGACCTACCAATAAAAAATTAATATTAACAAAAGCAAATTCCTAACGGATAAGAAACGCATCGGATCGTTCGAGGATGACACTCCCCAAATTAGTGGGGAAACTAAGGGAAACGCCAATCAAGAAAAAACGATTAGCGGCCGTTGGCGGCCACACCAATGAATGATTGAGGGTGTGGAATGGCGGAAAAATTTTTACTAATTAATTCCATCATTCGCTAGGAAATCTGGAAATATAAAAACAATTCAGAGAACACAGCTCGCCTCCTTCCTCTATACTCACAATTTTTCTAAACTATCATTCGACAAACCAATGCAGAAATCCATCACGCCCTCAGATATTCCCACCCCACCCCTTCGGAACCCTTTAAAAACCGCGACTTGGAGCGGATCGCTCTCTTCCTGCTTCTCATCGCTCCACGCCTTCACGGACGGGACCATCCGGAGTTGTCGAAAAATTTTTTTATCAGTTAGAATCTGTGCGCGATTCTTACATTTTTCGTGTGATTCGATCCAGCCTAGCCACATTTCTCGTCCATCACCAGCGGCCGTTACAATAAAAGTAAGTCGATCTTTATCACTTTTTCCCGCGGTAGACTGGCTGTTCGCGACCTCTACATATTTGTTTCATTAAAACACTCCAACATTCCAAATTGGCAAACCGCCGATTAACTCGGTGAAGCTGCCTCCCCCGATTCCACAACATTCCAACCTGGCAAGCCGCCGATTGATTCGGTGAAGTTGCCTTATCACGATTCCTCAATTTTCTTTTTTTTACCACTCTTGCCTCACATTCTCTTTCATCTGACTCTCTTTTACATAGTGAACCAAACGAACGCCATCCCGAATAGACGAACGAAACGGGCATTGCGACACCGTCGGGAGAAGTCTAATAAGCGGATTCGTCGCGAAACCGGCCATGCCGAAGAACTCGCGGAGCAGTTGATAGGCGTAGAACTGAGACTAGCTAACATCACCTTGTAACAGTACGCCACCGCCTTCCGTTCCGAGGCAGATTTTGAAAGACAATGTACTCCAGAGAACTTTGACGTGGAGAAGTTCTTCAATCTCGTCCGCCAATTTCCTCGCTCTCCCATCCATCCACCTCCTGGCACCTTCTTCATTAAAAGAAGATTCAAACCCGACAGCCAGTTTTGGGATCAGATCTCAAAACACCAAATTATCGATACCATCCCCATGTATATTTCCCGTGATCCTTTCCCCTACCTCCCAGTCAAGGCTTTCCGCAGCGCTCACCCTGATCCCCCGCCACACCTACAACCCGATCCCATCGACATGTTCGCGATTACCAATTTTTTACCCCAATTGGAACAATTGGGTATATAAAATCCAGATTTTCTTTTGTTTGTTGTTATTTATTATTATTCAAAATTTATGTATAAAAAACCTTTTTTTCTTTTTTTGTAACCAGTATTTCAACCCTTCAATGTACACAGAAAAATTTTCGAATAACATTGTAATTCATTTTTTTATTATTATTAAATCAGTTAACTCGAATTCCGTCTCAATTTCTTTACCCTAAACTTGACCCCGAACCATTCACGGCTCCCTGAGGATCGCACGAGGTCCATCCCTGGTAAAAGAGATTCGGTTCTCTGACCAAAAAATGGATCACCGATAGCGCGGGTGCAGGCAAGGGTAATAACGTCACCGACGCTGACTCGATTCCTGCCCCCCTTAACGCGCGTTCGACTCGCGGATCGACCTCACGACGTCGTTCCGTGCGTCCACCCGAGTTCTCCTCCTCCTGACGAAAGGTATTATCTTTCCTCCAGAACCACGGACGTAACAGTAATATAAACGTGTATAAATGTCTGATGTAAAAGTAAATAAAATAAAGATGTATACAAATCGATTTAAAAAAAGTGTAAATCAACAATAAATAAATTATAACAATGTAAAAATAAATGCACAACATATGTATAAATAATAAATCGATTATAAAAAAAGTGTATATTAACGATAAATAAATAAATAGATAACGAAGAAATATATACGATAACGAAATATATACAAATATATACAAACAACGAAATATATACAATATATACAAACAACGAAATATAAACAATATATACAATAACAAATATATACAAATATATACAAAATTATATATACAAAATTAATTATGCCAACAGCTGGCGCAGGCGCTGCAGCATCAGCCGGTGATCTCGTTGGAATTGTACTCCGAGACCCGCGGCTAGCTGCGCCACTCTGTTTTTCATGGTCACAGCGTCCACCAGAAAGAACAACTGTAACTCTTCTGAACGGAGGCTGTAAATTTCTAAGTTTCGCGGCATTTCAGTTCGTACAACTTGGAGGAGCCTATAATCATGCTCCTCGGTGAACCGTGCCTGACGCTTATCTCGCGCGTCAGTTCCGGCACGGGCACGGCTATCAGCGGTCTCGTCTCGTCGACGAGATTCGATCCTCGACTTGTCGACGGGCCCGCTTCAGGAGGAGCACTATCGGGCGTTTCGCCCTTGGCAGCGGTCGCGATGTCGGTGGCAATGACGTTGGCGGTGGTCGCGTTGGTGGCGGCGGTGGCGGTGGCAATGACGTGGTCGGCGTGGTGACGGCGGATCGCGGCGTAGAAAACCCTCCGGATGCGTAGCCCGAGGTTATCGGGGGGTTTTTTCGCCGCCTACGCGTATCCGGAGAAAGACCCTCCGAAAACAGGGCCTTCGCTCCGGCTAGGCGGGCCGATTGACGCTTCGGTGGCGGCGTGCGCGGACGTAAAAATTGCGACGAATCCACGTCGATTCGCCGCAATATAACGCGCGGAGTTTGCGCTAGTTTATCCGCCGACGATGACGATGGTGGTGGTGGTGGTGGTGATAATGATGGTGATGGCGGCGACAAATGCGGCGGATGGCGGACTTTACTAGTTTCCTTTATCGCCCGAGCCGTCGCGTCGATATCGACGACGCTGCCATATGGTGACGTGACAGCTACCCAATACTTGGGATCAGAGGTTTTACCCTCGATCACTGCGGCGGGAATGATCCGTACGTTTTCACGTATGAAATTACGCCATTCCCGCCACAGAACTATGGCGGCGTCGTTCGGCAGGGTCGCCGCGATGACCCTGCATATCGCCGATTTCGGCCGGGCGATAATTTTCGCGGCTATAGTATCGGCGTTAAATCGCCGCCGCCGCCTTATTCGAATCGTTGGGGAGTCATTGAGCCCACGGTCGTTTTTCAATTGGTCCGCCAGGAAATGGACCGAAAAAAATGCTGGATAGCTGTTTAGCATTTTCCGGCATATTTCGGCCGGATAATCCGTTGTGGGCCGCAACGCCCACACGTGGCGTTCGTATGCCCATGTGGCGAGGCATATGCCGACGTATAAAATAGGATCGTCGCGGGGCGCGATGCCCGTTAGTCCCATGCCTAATCTGCCATACCGTCCGTATGCAGGACGATAAGGCGGAGGGGCACATAGGGGCGTAAAGAGGGAAAACGAATGGCGTGTCATCACGCAACGGCGTGACGCGGACAAGGCCGCCTCGCGTACGCACCATTTCGCTTCCCCCGAACATATGACGAGCGGTTGCATAATTATAGGCAAAGTTCTTGCCTTGGCAGAAATAATGGAGGCGGAATTCTGCCATTATGCACCGCCTCACCGTCACGATCGGGACATCGTCGAGCGTCTGCAACGCGCGGACGTTGTGCGTTTTGATGATATTACACAAAAATGCGACGTCCGTCCCGATCGATTGATCGCAATGTCGCGATCAATTGGTGAAGCGGTACACCAAACCATCTGCCAATAGTGCTCCGATGGTCGAGCACTCCGCCCCCATGATCTCTCCGATGGCCGTCGGCATAGCCTCCACCACGCGAGAATCGAGGGTCGCCACTTCCTCGATCCTCAATGCCGGCATGTCCCGCGTATCGGCTTGCGTACATGAGGAGATTTCGAGTGTGCTGCAGGGCGGCCGCCGCTGCGCTCTGTGCCCTCGCTTCTCGATCACTTTCAAAGAAGCGCCATAAAACGGCGATGACCAAAAGGGACATTTGCGCCGGTCTGGCGCTCTTCGCCGCCGGATTGTGCGCTTGTACGTACGTTACCCGGGAGTCACATTGGAGGGAGCAATATTTTCGAAAATATCCAAAATTGGAGAGGAACCCGACGCGGTATCTCTCCAATTTGCCTCCCGGGCAACGTACCCGGCCCGCGACCGTCCAATTTTACGACAAGCGCGTCCCCGTCGGCGCGGAGTACGTCGGCGCGATGAATCTGTATCATATCCACGTCTGGATGTGATACGTCGCATGTAATCGACAAAAGTCGGAGGGCGGCGTCAGCGGGGGCGAATGCCATGATGGCACCGATAGAATCGGAGCCACTGGATCCCGCACTCGCGTTTAAGGGAGATCTCCAAGATCTCCCCCACGTGCGCCGCGTATATCGGCCAGTCGTGGGACGGCATGTGGAACGCGTCGCAACGTTCCTGCACCCACCCCAGTCCGGACGTTGCCGTCACGGACTGGGGGGGCATCCGCCTGGCCGCCCTGGCCATCACCTCGCGCAAAAATAATTTACGGGCTATTAATAGCTGCCCCTTGCTATATCTTGTCGTTATTGGCGGTGCGCCCGCCAGCACCGCGGCCGTCCTCTTAATCTGGAAGAGGACAAACAGCGAGTCGCCGCCGAAATGTCCGACGACGAACTCGTATGCTGTGTCCTCTTTCACAAATCTGTCCTCCGGCGTCGACGACGATGGTCTGTTTCGTCATTTTCCAAGTGAGTTTCGACGTTGAAGATACGAGATTAATTTCTCGTTTTGACTCACTTGTATTCTTTCGCGTCTTAGCGTCACGGTAAGGCCCGTGTCGCTGAGGAAAGGCAGCGGGGTGAGCGCGCATATCAGAAGCGAGTCGACGTCGCTCGTCGTCTCCACGTCGAACCCCGTAGCGTAATCTAACGCTACCGGGGCCGGCTGGAGCAAACGCACCGCGGGATCGTCCCGCTTCTCCTCTTTCTCCTCCACCATTCTCCTCTTCTCTTCCTCCTCCTCTACGTCTAAAAAGTTTTTTAATGTTACAATTCCCATAGTGTTCCCACGAGTATGGGGGAAAGTAAATCGACCCGGGCAGAGCCTCCATTACCCGGGCAAGTCTGATACCACCGGGGGTGCGGCAGGTTCCCCCGGGGTTGACCGCTTGCGACGCTGCTGCCCTAGCGCCATGCATCCCTCGCCGCGCATCGCTGCTGTGTGAGTCTGGAAAACTCTTGGCCCTGCCCCAGACGTTGGGACGGGGAGTCCCCTCACCGCGACAAGGTAGTTCTCCGTTGAGGGGGGATTCTGGACGGAATCGGCGGTCATGAGCGAATGACGACAGTAAAACGGAAAGCGAGTCGCCGACCATTCTATAAAATGGGACGAACGGTCATCGTCGTTGTCGTCGTTGTCGTCGTCGTCGTCGTCGTCGTCGAGAGAGAGAGAGAGAGAGAGAGAGAGAGAGAGAGAGAGAGAGAGACGGTACGATATAGTTGCAACATGGAGCGGACAACATTTCCGAAGATCGGCCCATCGTGGTGATACGGGATGACGTGGAGAAGGAAGACACGTATTCGTCGACACGTTCTATACAATACAGCTTGGTATCAAATCATATCATTTCGAAGACGAGAAAGACGTCGAAACACGAGAATTTCCCGTATATTGGTGCAAAATATTAACCATGGACGAAATCAAAAGGAAGCGTAATACTGGAATGTATCACGAAAAAGTATAAAGTCGCTGGAGTCCCCCCGTAAGGACGTGTGCTTTAGACAGCATCCAAAAATATGGATGTTACCAAAGACGATTGGTGCAAAACATTAATAAAATTTACTGCAGAGTAAGGAAATACTCTTGTACCGTGGACGAAATTAAATAGGAAGCATGATACCGCGATGTACCAATGAAAAGGTATAAAGTCGCTGGAGTCCCCCTGTCAGGATTACGTGTGCTTTTGACAGCACATTTTTTCTAGTTTTTCATATATATATGTTGTATATACTTAACGTTAATTAATAGTCCAAACACTATTAGCTCGTAATTAGTATCGCACATACACGCAATTATACCAATTATTAATATTAACGTAACGAGTCCAGTAACGAGATTGTCCAAGTGTGAGGTGTAAACAACATTGTTATTTATTTTGCATTCTAAGTGATAAAAATAATGATAGATCGGAAATAGAAACAGGATATTATATTTTTTAAATATAATTGTTTTGTTTTTAATAAGATTTTAATAGGATTAATATTTAAGTTTTTTTTTTATAATTTTTTTTACATTCAGTAATGAATCTCTTATTTTTTCGTTTATTTTTTAATAATAGTTCGTTTTATTTGATACATTTCATCAGTGATTGATTTGCGAACTAATACCTGGATATTCCAAAGGAACGAAAGAATAATCTGA
Source organism: Pogonomyrmex barbatus (assembly GCF_055798465.1). Classification (NCBI taxonomy): domain Eukaryota; kingdom Metazoa; phylum Arthropoda; class Insecta; order Hymenoptera; family Formicidae; genus Pogonomyrmex; species Pogonomyrmex barbatus. The sequence continues at coordinate 160,684 of NW_028297125.1, forward strand.
TGTATTAGATATATCTGCGATAATAAACATCGTTGAGACTGAGCACGCAATCAAGTTCCTCTGGTTTAAGAGCTTTATTTATAGCAAGGTATACGTTTAACAAATATTTTTGTATTCCAAGTGATAAAAGTAATGATAGACCTGAAATAGAAAGAGGATATTATATTCTTTAAATATAATTGTTTTGTTTTTAATATAATTTAATATAATTTAATATAATTTAAGTTATATTAAATTAATATAATTTAATTTAATATAATTTAAGATTTCAATAGGATTAATATTTAATTTTTTTTTGTTTATTTTTAATAATAGTTCGTTTTATTTGATACATTTGATCAGTGTGTTACGTCACGGGCGGCGACGGTCCGCGGGAGCGGTACGCCGCGTAGCACCGGACAAGGGAGGACACGTTTGCCGGTCGGCAACGCTACCAGCGATCGAGCGGTAAATCGCCAGCAACGAATCGATTGGATCGAGGAAGAGAGTCGGATATCCTCAACTGGTTTTTATTCTTCGCGTTGGGATAATGACAAAGAAAAGTTCAATAGTCGCCGCGAAATAATCACGTCGGGTGCAGAACTCGATTCATCAACGTAATATCGTCCATCAGGGTTCTCGATCATTAATTAAAGATTCTGGTAAATGTGAAGTGCGTCCGCACATGATGCTAAATAATTTCGGATATTTCAATGTATTCTCAAGAGGTTAAAAATGAGCACTTGAACGTGCATTCCTCGAGTGAAATCGCTACGCTTAGATAAACAGTACTCAAAAAAAAGGGATCGGTCGTAAAACCCTTCCGGTCGGGTCGTCTTCCCTATCCTTGTGCGATAACGATCACGTTTGCTTACGCAGTGAATTCCTTTGTTGAGGAGAAGCGTTGCAGTGGAATATGCACGTGGCATGCAGTTTTAATATGTCGTTTAATGAAATTATCGCGAGTATGCGTGGCGAGCCTTCTTACGCGTGGGTCAGCGGAACTTGCATTTAGCTTATCAAATTGATTCACCTACCATGACTTAAGATGATCGACGTAGATATTCCTCGAGTGAGATCCGAGATCGGAATTGTAGATCGCACGTCGAGGAGGCGGGTGCTGGCGGGGCTGGCCGTCCACTCCAGAGCTTATCATGCACTAGGAGTTCGTATTCTCCGTCAAATTCTGCTTCCCTGCCAATTATCTCGTTGTAATTGAAGATGGTTGCCACGTGGAGGTCGTACTCGAGATGCCGGATGAAGGTCTTGCGACCGCCACGATTCTTCCTGCCTCTCGGCATTCGTGTGAGGCTTCGAATTATTCAAATATTGACGGAAGTAAAACAATGGTTATCGTTCGGCAGCGAGCCAATACGCGTCGCGTTTTGACTTCGCGTAGGAACGATGGTATTTATCGCGACCAAGAATTTCGAGTCTCCGTGGTAAGTGCGGATGGACGCACAACACCTATTCGAGGAAACGCTCGGCATTCTTGTTTTAATCAACGCTACGTAGTCTAAGAATTTATTTATTTATCTCGCGTGAAGCCTCACGAACCTCGCGAACACTTTTAATTACTAACGAGACGATGGTGCGAAATAAAGAAGAGAGTACGTGGTTGTTGTACGAGACTGTATATATTTTATAAGACAGAATACACTCGCGATTTAACATTAGACTAGTGATATTATTAACATTAATTATTACTTAGTTTAAAATTAATACTTAACTAGAACTCGATTAACTTAACTAGAACTTGAATTCGATTTGAGAGTTGAGTCGCGAGGCGCTCGCGCGGAGCGCACAAGAGTTGCGTCTTCACGGGTTGGCGGCGCGAACTTAAGTGTGTGACTGCGCTTCGGCGAGCGCTGCTGTGCTCTGCGGCGGCGGCACTCCGGCGCAAGATGGCGGATGGCGTGGGTACGCCATCGCATGTGGCGGCGGTGGTGGTGCTGCATTGGACGGACGTTTCTATGTCGTGCGTCGGTCGTCCAATCAGGGCCCGGCCGGCAGGGGACTATGCGCAGTCGACGGAAATGCGGATGCTCCATATTTAATCTGATCAATAGTATTATTACAGATACCGATGCTTAAGATATAATTGTTAATGTGTTAATGTGTATATATATATATATATATATATATATATATATATATAGATACAGTTACATAAAAATGAAATGTTGTGCGATGATATTGTAGTACATTGTTATTAATTTTGATTTATAATTGATAATTGTGACGGTGCTCGTTTGATGATAAAAATAGTAGGAATTGTTTATATACGTATTTTTATCTAGTAGAGGACGATATTTATTACTGGTTCGCTTAATGCTACGGTGTTGATAATTATTCCGGTGACTTATATTTAATGCATGCGCTATAGTATATAGTGTATAACGATAGGATGCTTCTACACCATACGTTGGACGGCGGGAGAGCCGGCTGTTACCGTCCGGTATTGACGCTATAGTCTAATACAGTGGCGCTTCTGCGCAAATAAGTAAGAGAGAAGAAGGATGAAAGAAAAGGAAAAAAAGAAAATATACCTGACGGCTCACAAGTGATTTGAGAACTAATACCTGGATATTCCAAACGAAGGAAAGAATAATTTTCTGATGTATTAGATATATCTGCGATAACAAACATCGTTGAGACTGAGCACGCAATCAAGTTCCTCTTGTTTAAGAGCTTTATTTATAGCAAAATATATGTATAAGAAATATTTTTGTAATGCTATACTATACATGTATTATATATATATATATATATAAAATGTGTGTGTGTGTGTGTGTGTGTGTGTGTGTGTATGTGTGTATCTTTCTTTTGGACCGCCGGCATTAGCGTTACCCGAGGTGTATCACGTGGAGGTCGGATTTACACCTCTGTGTAAGTGTAAGTGCATGTGTCTGTGTATTTGCGTCAGTGTGACTCTGTGTGTGTGTGTGTGTGTGTGTGTGTGTGTGTGTGTGTGTGCGCGCGTGCGTGCGTGTTTGTGTTAGTGTATCGTCGACAGGGACGGGACCTCGTCGGTTCCGCAGTATTTAATGACTCCAAACCTGCCCTGTCGGTGTACGTGTGAGTGCGTGTACATGTGAGTGTGCTAGGGGGGAGCAAGGAGGAGAATTAGGCGCTGGGTCCCTCTTCTCCTCCTTGTTCCTCCCTTTCTTCCTCCTCTGTCTCTTCCCTCTCATGCTCCTCCGTCCGTCTTCGTTTTTCCATTTCATTCATTTCCTTACGTTTTCGTTTCATGGATAAATACCGAAACAACGTGTCTCGCTGTCGTTCTTCTGACATGCCCAGATCTTTCAATATGTTTCGAGAATAGTGCTTTCCCGAGCAATTCTCTGGTCCAAGTTGACATTGACCAAAGCAAAGATCTCTGGGACCGTTGAGCGGCGTCGAGACGGGGACGTATACAGGCGCTTTAAAAGCTGCGTAGCCTGCGACGGCTCCCGCAGCTCCTCCGGCGAGTACATGTTGTGCGATTGCACAATGTACTTTTTTTTTTGCGAATCCGATCGCGATAGTTTTTAAGAGCAAATCGGACGTTGCTATCCAACATTTCCTTTATGCTAGGGTATCGACCAAACATTGACATCTGCAAAAAAAAAGATTAGATTAGTGTAGTGTTATGTCCGGGGGACTTCACAAATTTTTCTCTTTCGGGAAGAAAAAAACAACGGCTGCTAATCTATAAACGAAGCGCTTCGAACGATCTAAGGAAACCCTAAATAAATAAACAAAAATTCCTCTCGAGATATGTCTCACTATCAAAAAAATTCTTGGGATAAACAGCTTTATCGGCACCGACAAGTTTATGACCTACCAATAAAAAATTAATATTAACAAAAGCAAATTCCTAACGGATAAGAAACGCTCGAGGATCGCTCGAGAGCCACACTCCTCAAATTGGTGGGAAAACTAAGGGAAACGCCAATCAAGAAGAAACAATTAGCGACCGTTGGCGGCCACACCAATGAATGATTGAGGGTGTGGACTGGCGGGAAAATTTTTACTAACTAATTCCATCATTCGCTAGGAAATCTGGAAATATAAAAACAACCACAATTCACACCGCTCCCCTCCTTCCTTATACTCACAATTTTCCTAAACTATCATTCGACAAGCCAACGCGGAAATCCATCACGCCCTCAGATATTCCCACCTCTTCGGAACCCTTTAAAAACCGCGACTTGGAGCGGATCGCTCTCTTCCCGCTTCTCATCGCTCCACGCCTTTACGGACGGGACCATCCGAAGTTGTCAACAAATTTTTTTTATCAGTTAGAATCTGTGCGCGATTCTTACATTTTTCATGTGATTCGACAATCCAGCCTAGCCATTACACTTCTCGACCATCACCAGCGGCCGCTACAAAAAAAGTAAGTCCATCTTTATCACTTTTTCCCGCGGTAAACTGGCAGCTTGGTTCGCGACCTGTACATATTTGTCTCATTAAAACACTCCAACATTCCAAATTGGCAAGCCGCCGATTAACTCGGTGAAGCTGCTTCCCTCGATTCCACAACATTCTAACCTGGCAAGCCGCCGATTAATTCGGTGAAGCTGCCTCCCCCGATTCCACAACATTCCAACCTGGCAAGCCGCCGATTGATTCGGTGAAGCTGCCTTATCTCGATTCCTCAATTTCTCTTTCATCTGACTCTCTTTTACATAGTGAACCAAACGAACGCCATCCCGAATAGACGAAGTCAAATAAGCGGATTCGTCGCGAAACCTGCCACGCCGAAGAACTCGCGGAGCAATTGATAGAAGTAGAACCGAGGCTAGCTAACATCTCGCTACACCAATACGCCACCGCCCTCCGCTCTGCGGCCGACTTTGAAAAACAGTGCACTCCAGAGAACTTCGACGTGGAGAAGTTATTCAATCTCGTCCGCCAATTTCCTCGCTCTCCCACCCATCCACTTCCTGGCACCTTCTTCATCAAAAGTGTCTCGTCGCGGGCGGTGATATTGCCAAGCAAATCACCACATGGCACCGGACAAAGGCGGGAATACGCTCGCCTCTCGGCGATGCTGCCAGCAATTGAGCGGCAAATCACCAGCAGCGGTTCGGAAGAGTTAAGGAGTATTAACGTACGAATCCCTGATCACTAGAATAAATGTGCGATTGAACAGCAGGGAATCTAATTCTTAGTATTAGCGCAATCGCGCCTGGCTATTATTCCTCATGGTTAAGCAACGAGACGGAGAAGTTCGTGAGTCGGCGCGAGACAATGACGTCTGAAGCAGTGTTAGTATCGTCAAGATAATATCGAGCGCGAACGTGTTCGATAGCCTCTCCCTCTTCTTCAAGTACTTCTAGGGCAACAACGAAAACCTCGGAACACGCGTCGCAGTGCTCGATTTCGCGGATTAACGAAAGCGGGGTACGACAACATTCGCAGAAATCTTGGGACCCGGTGAATCCGAATTGAAATGAATGAGTTAATTTCAAGCGGTAAGAGAGGATGCCCTCGGGCATTAATTCCTTACAACGATAACAGAGAAACTCGGCGCTATTGGGATAATTGTCAGCAGCTGAATTATTTACACGGCGATAACCGAAGGAAGTAATGCAGCGCACTGAATCGGTGCGATGTTGGAATACGGCGGCTGAATGCGTGCGCGAACCGCGAGTGGCATCAGACCGAGGGAAGCACATCATATTAATTAATCAATAGTATCCGCGAAGGTAAAACGCGTCTCTGCATGTTGTTGAATAATATTACGGAATATTATCGGAGCTAGCAAGTTTGAAACAAGCATTTAAGAGTGCATTTTCCGAGTGAAGTCGTCGGACGGGGCAAAAACTATGCCCCAAAAAAAACAAAGGGGTCGGTCGTAAACCCTTCCGGTCAGGCTTTCCCTTTGTAGAAGCGATCGTTGAACTTGCACGAACACGTTCGGCTGACGCAACAGGGAAAATAGCGCGAGAAATATACGCGTATACATATATCTTATAATAATTTATTAAAAATTTAGCTATTTATCTTTCGTTGGAAGCTCTCTGCAAATAGTCTTGGAGAGAGATTCGCGGCTGGGAGCGGGATTCTTGGGTGGTGCTGGCTGGTGTGGGCTGCGCGGGCAGGGCGCCTCAGAGACGGTCGTGCACCAGGAGCTCGTACTCCCCGTCGAAGGTTACCTCGGCGATGATTGCGTTGTGACCGAAAATCGCGGCCACATGAAGATCGTATTCGAGGTGTCGTATAGCGTTACTACGCCCCGCGCGATTTTTCCGTGCCTTAGGCATTCGACAGAGGCTTTAGGTGTATATTATATTTAATTAAAAAGTTAGGGTTAGGATATCACATTCGGCTGCGAGTCAATTACGCATTGGTTCGGCGTCGTGTCGGAATGCAGGAGCTACCACGTGCTCGAAGTCCGATGTTTCCTTCGTGGTAAGTGCGGATGACGCACAACACCTTGCCCCCAGAAACGATCGGAATTCTTGCTTTAATTATAGATTAAGCGGTTAATCGATATTGGACTTGCTATTAACATCTAGTTGCCTCGTGTCCTCGTGAACACTTCCGTTAGTAGACGTGATGAATCGTATGAAAAAGCAAACACGTGATTCGAACTTTATATTATTATATTCAGGAGATTAATTAAAAGTTGCACGCGCGAAGCTTTATTCTAATGCTGATAAAAGCGGTGATGAGGATTCCGAAATTAACTGACCACGTGGTTACACAAAAATCTAAATTTATTTAAGGAAAGAGAATACACTCGCGCTCTGACACACAAACTATCTAGTAGTAAGTAGTAAGTACTAAATAATCTAGTAGTAAATAAATTAGTAAATAGTAAATAATCTTAACACTATCGGATTACTAATATGAGACTTAATTAGGAACTTAACTAGAAGTTGAAAGGAAATTAGAAATTGAGTTAGGATACCAACAGTATGTCGCGAAATGCTCACGTGGAGCGATGTGTTACTTGGTTGACGGCGCGCACGAGAGTGAACGAGTATGGCCGCGCGTTGTAGCACGTGCCTGCGGCGGCGCTGTTGCGCAACATGGCGGTAGCGTGGGTACGCCAACGCACGTGGCGTTGGCGGCGGCATAGACTATAGAGCTAGGCTAGATGTGCATATCTATGGCGGCCGTTGGTCGGCCAATCAGCGCGTGGCTGACTGGAGATGATGCGCGTAACAGTAATGCGAGCTTTATTGTAGTAATAATCTTACAATTAAATTAAATTAATATCGTTATCATTAACATGATCTTATTATTGATGCAGGTATCATACCAGGTGTATGTATAAGTTTTTTCCGGTTTAACTAAGAGATGTCGCCAGCGAAAAGTATGCAGCGTATTAATTTGACACATACATCATTTTGCTCGTCTGACATTTAAAACACACACAAGTTGAGTCCGCCAAAAACTACCGTTTTTGTTTTATCGTTCAGTGATCATGTCGAGTTTTGTGCCTGAAAAAGAACATTTGCGGCACGCATTGCTTTTTTTTATTTAATCAAAAGAAAAAGGCTGTTGAAAGTCATCGTTTGCTGGTAGAAACATATGGTGAACACGCTCCATCGATTAGAACATGTGAGATATGGTTTCGACAATTTAAAAGTGGTGATTTCAATGTGAAAGACAGTGAGCGCTCTGGTAGACCACAAAAATGCGAAGACGAGCAATTGCAGGAGTTATTGGATGATGACCCAACTCAAACTCAACGGCAATTAGCAGAAGCATTACATGTATCACAAGAAACAATCAGCAGACGTTTACGAGCAATGGAAAAGATCAATAAACTCGGTAAATGGGTCCCACACGATTTGAATGAACGTCAAATGGAAAATCGCAAAGTCACTTGTGAAATGCTGCTTCAACGCCACGAAAGGAAATCATTTTTGTATCGAATTGTGACGGGTGACGAAAAATGTATTTATTTTGAAAACCCGAAGCGGAAAAAATCGTGGCTTTCACCTGCCAAAGCCGGTCCATCAACACCAAGGCCAAATCGCTTCGGCAAAAAGACCATGCTCTGTGTCTGGTGGGACCAGAGCGGTATTTTGTATTATGAACTCTTGAAGTCCGGCGAAACCGTTAATACACAACGCTATCGCCAACAAATGATTAATTTAAACCACGCATTAATCGAAAGACGACCGGAATGGGCCAGAAGACATAGCAAAGTGATTTTGTTACACGACAATGCGCCGTCTCACACAGCAAAACCAGTGAAAGACACATTGAAATCGCTTGGATGGGACATCCTTCCGCACCCGTCGTACTTCCCAGACCTGGCGCCATCTGACTATCACTTCTTCGCATCAATGGGGCACGCGCTTGCAGAGCAGCACTTCAGCAATTTCGAGGAAGTTGGAAAATGGTTCGACGAATGGTTTGTCGCAAAAGACAAGCAATTTTTCTGGCATGGTATTCATAAATTACCTGAAAGATGGGCGAAATGTGTAGAAGCCGATGGCCAATATTTTGAATAAAAAAAAATTAATTTCCCTTGAAAATTACGTGTCTTTTTTTACTAAAAAACCGAGAAAAACTTATGCATACACCTGGTATTTAGGTATGTTTAAGGAACATTATATTTATTATTATAATTTAAATATTTTTAAAGTATAATTTATGAAGTATTTTGTGTATTATGTCAAATATTGTTGTTTATAGTTAGTAAGGAAAGTGGTTAGGATAATCGAATACATGTGTTATTAAATGTTAATATTTATAATTATTGAAGAAGACGGTTAAAATAATATTACATCTATGTAACATAATAGTGGTGGGGCGCGCCATGTTAGGCGGAACGGCAGAAGAGCCAATGGCCGTTCTCGATCGCTGGCGATGAATTATACTAAGGTGATATTACATGCGTGGAAGGGGAAAAAATATAAATGGCGGCTCTCCGGACGTTACAATATATATGCCTTGATTATAATTACTTCGAGAGTGCAAGCACAATTCATTATATTAACGCTCTTATCTGATAAAGAACTTAAGGCTTTAATTCCCAATATTCAATTACAAGTCCTTTCTAGAAGAAGTTTTATAAAAATGCGCAGACCTCGATCATTTAGCTTATTTAGTCTTTTCAGTTGTTCGGAGTTATTCCCAGAATATGTAATACGCAATTAAATGCTCGTAGCCAATTATTGTAGTTGCACAATATTAATATACCGGCAAGTAAAAAGATATAATAATCATTAGTTCTAATTTTTTTTATATCTAATAAAGATGTACGTATTTTAGCTCATATGCTGGCATTCCTATTCTTAGTGTAACACTAACTATTAATAATAATAAATATAATAAGTTTTATCTTATAAATGTCATCAACACGAACTATTGTGCAGATGTAGTGATAATTATACAAATATTTTCTCTAATGTAACAATTTAACATATCCCCATCTAAGAGGAACTAAATTATTCATATGTTGTCATCTTATTATCTAATCGAGGAAAAAACCTTTCCGGGTATCACCTCATGATCTACATATGATTATGTTAATCATTTCGATCCCGCCTACCGTGTAAAATTTATATAAGCATCCCTCGCATCCATCTACTCACAGTGATAACAAAATCCACAAACAAGGTGCGCGATTCTTTCATATAGAGACATTCGCCAGACGCGGACATTAAAGTCGATTCTCACGTAAGTCAGAATATAATACATAAGTTAGACAACGGTTCGCCACGCAACGACCAACGCCACAATAAATTAATGACAATGCGTTACACAATCGCTACCCAACTCAACCCCATGGACCCCACCGGCCGTCAAACGCAAGATATTCACACATCCAAGGATGCCGCCCCGCCAGAGTTCTGTCAAAGATGTGAGAATAAACTCCGCACATTATATGTGCAAAAGCGCGGAAGAGACTATTGCAACACAACGCAGGTATCAGTGCGTAATTACACTATTCTCCTAAACTCGGGAAAGGTCTCCTAATTGGCATCAAAATCCAGTATCACTACTCTATTACATCAAGATATAAATCGATGGTCTTATAAACTCCGTAAATAATTTAAGTTTCAGTTCCTCCACTTCTTCAGTTCCTCCACTTCCTTCAGCCAAGGTCCTTCACTATACGATCACCACATAATTATAAGTTCACTCTCAAAACTTGGAGGCAGTCACCGAACCGCAGAATCGGATGAGAAGAGCCCCTTTCATGCGAGAAAATTCCAACCATGAAGCAATTCATTCACACATCCAAATCGCTCCTCTTTTTCTCATTTTTTGATATATATCAATCTGTTCTTTTCATGTACTAGGAGTACCGTATCTCCGCATCAAGGGAGACAAGACACCAGCACATATCAGTTAACGATCTCGAGTACAGAGGCGTCCACTTCCAGTGCCGCGCAGCAATCCAACATTATCTCAATAAAAGAGACATACTCCATAAAGGAAGAATATCATCGCACAATGGGCATCAAATGTTATCAAGTAAACGAATATAACCTACAAATACACACAAATAAGTACATATAAATACACATAAATATGTAACTTATGATAGTGACTTATGACAGACTTATCTATTCATAATATATATTCTTAATTTCTGATTCCTACAATAAAATATAGAGAAGTATAAAGAAAAATATACAGACGGATAAATAAATAATCTAATATTCAAGAATATATGTATGCATATGTTGCACACACAACAGGTTACTCACAAGATACTACCGTGCATATAACCTATGCCACATTTCCCATCAACGCGCTTACAGGACAGTCAACACACCTCTGATTGGTGGCTCCCTTGCTAAGTGTCAAATGTGTATTCCCTCTCAGGTCTACAACCAGATTGCAAAATGCAGATCTTTATTGTTAATTTTATTACGTAATGAGCAAAAATATAAATTTTTGTAAAAATTTAAGATATAATAATACGTTACAATCAACCGGTTTCTTTAATATAATTTTCCATAAGTTTTATTTGTGATAATTAATATGAGTAAACAGATATGAACACAGCACGTGAAACTATACAAATGAAACAGTTTAAGTGTAAAAGAGAAGACGTAGCAACTTGCCACAGACGTATCGAAAATTATTTCGTAGATCGAATAGTGATAAAGAGTATGAAATAAAGAAATAGAATGCATTATGTATATTTTTTAAATAATAAATGTCTTAGGACTATATGGCTTAATTATCTCTATAGTTACGTCTTTCCAATGACAAATCTTTACATATTTTGCACAATTCATTAACATAGATTGAGACACCACAATAAATTTAGTTTAGTACTCTGACGCTAACCATTACACAAATCAATATAACATACTCGTCCCACCTGTTCTGTACTATCTGTCTATAAATCATTATACGTTTGTTTCCAAAAGGCACTCTGAAATCCATCTGTCATTCCTCCAATATCATGTAATCCATCCACATGGTATCTGGATTTGTAGGCCAAGTTGTTGTGGCGAAAGCATCAAAAGGCCAGAGATAATATTTCTAGCAACCATCCAATCTCACTGTCACATAGTGAGAGGAGGAAGCCGAAAACACCCCGGAAATCAACACTCACTACACTCGTTTGACTGAGTGTGCAGTATCACTATATGACGCAAGTCCAGTTCAGTGGTTACTATATTAGTTATTACATGGAAGGATAAGACGTAGACATAAGCACTCAAATTATTTCACATTTATGATATTATATACTTTATCCTAGGATTTTAGTAACATAACCATTGTTGTAAATTAATATATTTCTTAAAGTGAATTATAATCGCATGTACCAAAATGTATATATACATGCCTCTATTATAAAGTATCATCGTTAGTCATTTGGAGTAAATATCGATAAGACAAGGTACTTATGGTAGATGTTAAATAAATTAATAAGATAGTACTGATAATCATAGTAATTTATCCTATATGTTGTATATGTGACCAGACAAAGAGAGCAGGCTAGTACGTAACTGAGATTCACAAAATAAAATAAACGAAAGACAAGGAGAGTGGAGGTATAGGTGTTAGTTATCTGTAGATCACGTGGCACTTGTTCGTTTGAGAATCTTCATTGCCGTTTGGCCATATATCGTTCACACACTGTACAAGTCGACCATCTTAACCTGCCACATGTCCGTAACTGCCGTGATGTAATATATGCAACTTTTAATAATGATAATAGGAGTAAAAGAGAATTACTCAGACTTAATTATTACTCCGTGAACCAATTATCGGCCACTAAGCACTCACTCATCCTAAAGCAACTCAATAAGTCGTAATAGTGTAATATCACAAAGACATGAGTCGCCAGAAGCAAGCAATACTCCGACGCAACTCAGAACTTAAATAACTTATTGTCCGACAATCTCTAACATATCCAACATAATAATTATACCAATGCAATCCGCTTGATGTATAGAAATAGCCGATACTAATTTAATCCAGCGAAATGATTATATACTTATCACTAGTAACAGATATAGCGGAGCTCCATAGGAGCATGTCCGCACACTACCGCAACCCCTGCGCGACTTTTTTTTGTAAGCGGAGAAAAATGCATTACGCACCCCCAGGAGTTTCCCGAACTCCAGAGGAGTGTGGGACTCGGCGGTGCCTTCATGCTGCAGTCACCCCATACCTGCTAAAAAACCCCGCTATCTCCTCTCAGGGCATGATTGGGGAGGTCCACGAAATCACCAGCGGCATACTTCATGGACCCCCCCCCAGTCCCGCCCTACAGGCCAGACCCCTCGCTCGGGATTTTATCCCCTCGCGATGGGGAGAAGTCTCGAGGCGGGACTCGAGGCTCCTCTCCGCGCCCAGTCTGGGAAGGTGAGCAGCGGCGACCAAAGGCCCCATCGCCCCCAGTCCCCGGACAGGGCCCATTACGGTCCCAGCGGGAGGCAGCAAAAGAGTGATCGGTCGTCCCCACCAGGACCGAAGCGCCCCCGAGGGGAGGTGACCAGGGCCAACCTTAGTCAGCCCAAGCCCCAATCCCCCCCGTGAGACGCCCCCGACGCGGGGAGGGAGGGACCCCCACTCATGTAGGGGAACCCCCCGTCCTGGCTAAGGCCACCCTCGCGATCCCATGCGCACATGGGGGCGCGAACGGGGAGGGGAAATGGCGATCGGGCCAACAGGCCACTTACAACGCCACCCACCCATTCCCTAAGTGACCGCCCTCCCATTGGGGGGAAGGGAGCGAAGTCACTCGACCTCCATTGCCCCCTCCCTCCCCAACATCTCCGCGGGAAGTTTCCCGCAGAGGGGAATGGCTCTCTTTTCAGGGCCTCCGTCTCGGGGTCTACTGGAGGCCGGTCTCTTCTTCGAGGTTCCGCTGCCTTCGGCGGTGCCAGTGCCGCACCCCGCCGGATCCTCTGAGGGGTCAGGGGGGGCCGGCGGGGGGAGTATTCCTCTCCCCGTCGTCGCCCGTCTATTCGCCCTCACACCCGAGCGACGAGCACACTGGGCGGACCCCATCCGATGATCCGCCCGCATCCCCCTGTCGAGACAGAGGGGGCAGGTGATCGCCCCCCCACAACTCGCGGCGCGGTGTCCCGGCCGACCACACGCGGTCGACCGATCCACCGCGTCCATGCACTGGAGTTTGGCATTGAATGGGGCGAGCTGCTAATGGCTCCACTCTCGCCGCAGCCCACCCCACCTTCACAATCCCAGCGGCCACTACCATATGGGCAGCGGCCGCCGGGCACCTCACCCACGCAGTGCGCCTGCCGGAGGGAGCAGTGCGGATCTCCCCGACCCGCACCTCCCCCGGCCAACACTTGCCATTCCGCGCAATTGCTGCGGCCACCTCGTCCGGTGTGGTCTACGGGTCCACCCCACCAATGATCTCCGTGCCTTTGGCAGGGCGGGCGACAACCATCCCGGAGTCGCAAAGGAGCTCGCCCTTCTTCCTGGCAAGCCCCTCCTTCCTTCACACTGATCACCAGAGACCTCCAACAGGCCCCCCGATGACCGCCCTCCTTGGCCCCCTGCGCGATTTTTTTTTTACGCGTGGAAATGTTTTTACGCACTGACCCCCCGGGCGTGTAACTACCCGGGGGAGTATGGGACTCAGGAACCTTGACTGTCCCCACTAAAACCACACGGGTGCCGTCCGAGGCGCATGACTGGAGCAAACGGGGAACACAGCTGTATATTTCCCGATCGCCCCGCGCCCGCGCGCCCCGCAGGGCGCGCCTCTCCCGGTGGGGGAGCTGTTGACACTCCCCCAGCACACCATGGGAGGTGGACTACTCGCCCCTTTCCCCCTTTTTTTATTAAGGCGAGGGAGGGGAGGGGGGCGGGTGGCACCAACCCGCCTCACCCCGTGTGCACTAGCGCCGTAAAGGGGGAGGGAGGTAGGAATATTCCACCTCCCCCCTGGCGCAACTCTCCGTGATCGGGGAGTATTGAACCCTTTGAGTGCGTCTACTCGGGTCCACCGGACACGAGAAGGTCATCCCATGGGCCCCATTCAGGGGGGGCCGGTTGGCAGGCCTAACATAGAGGGGGGGAAGAAAGCCCCCCCAAATATACGAGTGGCCGTCTAATCATCGACAAGGGGGAACTGCTGGCGCCTTCTTAGTCGACGCCGCAATACCCCCATCTCGTCCGGGCAACCGATTGGAGAGAGATGATTCCTTCTCCCTCCTACGACGCTCGGCCTCCTCCTTCTGCGACATTACGCGTTCGCAGAAGGAGGAGACCTCCCTCCAAGTCTCGACCATGCATCGGACAATGGTCGACAGGGAGAAGTCACCGCCCAACACTGGGACAAGGACCCCGCGCTCCGCAACCCAAGCATCACACTCCTCGAATGTGTGCTGCGCGGAGTCCTCGTCTGCCGCACAGTGCGGGCACCGTGCCGTGCACTCTCTTCCGATCCTGTGCAGGTACCAGCCAAAACATCCGTGGCCTGTCAGCATCTGCACAAGACGGAAGGATAAGCCCCCGTGGGTCCTGCCGAGCCAGTCCTCCAGGCAGGGCCGGATGGCCTCTATCGTCTGGGCGCCAGCGACGGCGGGTTCATGGAGTCGAGCCTTCCAGCTCTCGATGACCCGCCGTCGCACCTCCAGTCTTAGAGATTCCACGATCCTGGCAGTGGGGACGACCCTCCGCTCCTTGACCTGGCGGATACGCCGATAGACTTTGGCGTGCCCCAATGCCAGTAGGTCAAGGGGGTGTTCCCGCCAGGACCGTGGCCGCCGCATGCGATACCGTCCTATAGGCCCTGGCGAGACGCGGCGCAATTCTGCGCTGCACCTGCCACATCCGGCGGAGGCATCGTTGTTCCTCCGCCAGGCTCTGAGCCCATATTAGTGGGCTCCCATACAGGGCCCCCATACAGGGCCACCGCATGGACGATGTTCGCATACAGGCGCCTGACCTTGGCGCCCGGACCTCCCAGATTGGGTAGGAGGCGGCTCAGCTTGTTAGCCATCGCCTCCATTCGGGGAATCAAAATGTCTCCTGAACCCCCATCAGCCATTCAAGGTGAGATCCAAATATTTGAGGTAGGGTCCCACCTCCACGGGAACCGTATCGATCAGCACCCTCGCGGGGTCCACGGAGGCCATAAACAAACATGGTCTCCGTTTTATGGGCCGCCACTTCCAGTCCCATGGCGCTGATCGCGCGCACGGCACTGGCGACGGCATCGTTCGCCGACGCCAGGGCACTCCCCCAGTCGTCCCCCTCAGCCACCACGAGCGTGTCATCCGCGTAACAGATGACGTGGCAGCCAGGGGGGAGGGCAAGCCGTAACACCCTGTTAAACGCGAGGTTCCATAACAGGGGCCCCCAGCGGACTCCTGCGGAACCCCGCGCGTGACACTCCTGCGGTGCTGGAGTCCGTCAGCGTTGACGTACTCCAGCATCCTGTCCCGGAAATAGCCACCCAGGACCCTCTGCAGATATAAAGCGAGGCGGTGGTACTGAGCCGCCTCCCTTATCCTGTCCCAGGGGAGGGAGTTGAACGCATTCGAGATGTCCAAAGACACCAGAAGCGCAACTCCCCCTCGCAGTTGTGGCCTCCGTGAGGGTTTTAACGCGGTCGATCACATCTATCGTCGACCGCCCCCCACGGAAGCCATACTGCTCCTCCGAGATGTTGTGGCTATTTCGGGACAGATGCTGGACAACGCGGGCCGCTATAATTCGCTCGAAGAGCTTTCCCGCGTCGTCGAGCAAGCAGATCGGCCTATACGCCGAAGGAGTGTCCAACGGCTTATCCTCCTTATGGAGGAGGATCAAGCTGGCCCTCCTCCATATCCGGGGGAATGCCCCATGTTCGAGGCACCTGTCGTACAGGTGCCTCAGGGGAGCACCAACCACATCCATGACCGAAGCCCATACGCGGCCCGGAATACCGTCCGGGCCGGAGGCTCTGAGGCGGCCGAGCTTCTTGGCCGCTTCTCTCATCTCGTTTCCGGTCACCCCCAGCTCCTCCGACCACTCCGCATCCTGCGGTTCGCGGGTCGGGGGCAGGTGGGGGGGAGACCAACCGTCTCCCCGGGAGAAGAGAGTTCTCACCACCCTGTCTAGGAGCTGGGGGTCCATCCTCTCGGTAAGTGGGGGCGCCCATGATCTCAGCTTATCCAGGACCAACTTGTATGGGCACCCTCAAAAATCCATTTCCAGGGACGAGATAAGCTCGCCTCAGGCCTCGGTCTTCGCTTTTCTTATGGCGCCGCCCAGCGCCCACCGTGCGGCTCGGTAGGCGTCATGGGCGACGCCAAAGTCGACACTCCCCCGGCGGCGGGTTCGCTGCTACGTCCTCCTGGCATGGGCGACGGAGACCCGAAGTTGGGCAATCTCCGCCGTCCACTAGTAGCAGCCCGCCGCCGAATCGGCCGAGAGCGTGGCATGGATGCATCGCAGGCATCCGCAACGATGCCCACCACGCTCTCGGCCTCCTCCTCAACGTCAACGGCCACCTGGCGATTGCCGTGCCAGGTGGCCGCGAGCACCGCCGTCCTTAGGCGGTCGGTGTCCATCTTCTTGAGACGTGGGCCGCCCCCCGTCGGCCGGTGGCGATTGCCGCGCGGGTGTCGACCCCCATGGAGATGTACAGATGGTCGGAGTAAGTCTCCACGGAGGTCTCCACCCGCCAATCCCTAATCATGCACGCGGCCGGGGGAGTCGCCAAGGTCACATCTATGTGTGACTCCCCATTGTGCCGCACGCATGTGACCTGAATTTAAAATTACCAGGCCCATGCGTGCGTGCATTACCACCCAGCTCTGAAGAGCTTCGCCCTTGGGGTCTGTTACCGGGGAACCCCACAACGCAGACTTTGCGTTGAGGTCCCCGGCAACTATAACGGAGCGGGGGAGAAATCTGCGAACGCAGTCCCCCGCTCTCCCCAAGTAATCTTCAAACTGGACGAGGCTCCAGCTCGGGGGGGGCATAACCACCCACAACGCAGATGAGCCCCCATTGCACCGCGACGAAGCCCTTCCCCCTCTCCCTTAAGGAGCAAGAGGGGAGGCCCGCGATTGGCCTCCACACAATGACCACCGTCCGGTCCCCGAACCAGTGTAGATGGTTTTCGGGGACCCGGTAGGGCTCGGCGGCTATTCCCAAAATACAACCATGCTCTGCCAGGCTTTGGACGAACAAATTCTGGGCCCGGCAGGCATGGAAGAGACTAGTGGCCATTACACGGCCGTCGTAGCCTCCTCCAGGCCCACATCCATTGGTTCGCCCCCTCCCCTATAGCGGGGCAAATCCCGTTTGGGTAGGGGAGGGGGAAGTCCTGCTCGGGAGGGGGGGTGGGGTGAACCACTCTCCCTCACCTTTCCGGGCGTTCTTAAGCGCGCTCACGGCCCGTGATACTGCGCTGATCACCACGGGAGGGGGGGAGGGGCCTGTCGCCTCCTTCTTTGGGTTGCCAGCCACCCTTTATCCCCCACACGGTGGTCAGCCCCGTGGCCGGCATTGCGGCATACGAGGCATCCCACCTTCCCTCTGCATTGATTGGCCCGGTGGCCAGCCTCATCACAGCAGTAACAGACACCACTGCGGTCCTCCTTATTAGGACAGTTCTGGCGGACGTGACCCATGCCCAAGCACTTATAGTACTGCAGGGGTCGCGCCGCCAGAAGCTCCACCCGGGCCACCGCCCAGCCCACCGTCAGCCGTCCCTCTGCCGCCAACGCATTGGCCGGGTGCACGCCTCACCTCGCCAACTCTGATGAGGGACCTTTCCAAGTTGTGGCGGGACGCGATAGCTCCCGCCGCTTCCTCTGAAGTGACCGAGTTTTCCAGATCCTTGACCCGTATCTCGGCAGTTTTCTCCGGCCGCTGGATCGTCGCGGCCGGATAGAGCCTCCCTCATCTTTTGGGCCAAGACATCCGCCTTGGCCCTACCATCTTGACAGGGGACCTCTAGTATTAGAGCCCCGAGTACTGCTCGTCTCGGGCGTATCCCCGAGATACCTATCTCCTCCAGGCTCACCCTCTGGCGGATGAGACGCATCGTCTCTTCATATCCGCCAGGGGGGCAAGTCAGAATGACTGCCGCTGAGTCCGGAGGTTTCCTCCCCGGAGGTCTCCCTGCCGTCCTTCCCTGGGGGGGAGAAACCTCACCCCGCGAGGACTTAGTTCTCCCCGTAGGCTGCCTCTGGCGGGCCTGCGGTGCGGGGGGTTTTTTTCCCCTGTCTTTTACTGGGAGGGGGGAAAGTTGGGGGTTTTGGAGGTCACGAGGACCCCCTTAGCTCCCTTCCCCTTCTTCCTCCCCCTCTCCACCACTTGCGCCCACGACGCCGGACCAGTGTCCGGAGTGGGGGCTGCCGTCGAGCGAGACACCCGTATGGCCGGGGTCTTTAGTTCGTCGGGCGGGCGGGGGGTCCCCCGGAGGGAAACGTTCCCCACCGCTCGTCCCGCCGCTGCGTCATTAGGAAGGGAGGAGGGGTCCACCCCTTGATTCCCCCTTCCTTTCTTCTTCCTTCGTCCTCCCCGAGCTTTCTCTCCTGGGGGACCGGGTGAGGGAGGGTGGCGGCCCAGGGGGGCAGACTGAGGGGCACTAATGCCCATCCCCAGCAATATAACGGGGAGAATTTTCCCCAATGCCCCCTCCAAATCCCCGATTGTCAGGGGAGCTCCCTCGCCGGTCCTCCGGGTCGGAGGCGAGCGCCGATCGGCGGTTCCCGTCACGGTAGGAGGGGATGCCTCCCCAGTGCCCTTCGAGCCAAAGGTCAAGACGCGGGGGGGAAGATTTCCACGCTAACTATCCGTGGCCCTCCCCTCCGCGTCGTCCTTATCTCCACAGGGGGGAGAAATCTCCCTCACCCGTACCCCTCCCGCCCTCCCCTGCCCCAGTATCTACTAGGGGCGGGGACCTGCGCTTGCGAAAGCTTTTTAGCTCCCGCAGCTCCGTCCTTAGCTCCTCGATCGTGGAGCGTAAGTCCGCGTTGTCTCTGTGCAACTGCCAGATCTCTTCCTTTAGGAGCCTTCGCTCCCCGTCTCGGGCAGAAGCAGACTTCTAGGGCTCTAGTGTACAGAACCTCGCAGGCGGCGGCCATCTCTGCTGTGGCATCCCACAGCAGCTTTTGCCACTCGCCTTTGAGATTCTTGGAGCCCTGAGCCACCTTTCTCACTTTGTTCACCGCCCCTCTGGTGAGTCCTTTCACCGAGGCGGTGGACTGTTGACGGAGATCCTCCAGCATGTCCCTCTCCGCGCCCATTATCGCGTCCAGCTTCTTGCTGGGTGCCGGGCGCGTCTGGGGGTCAAGGGCTACCTTGAGGGCCTCTTCGTCCTTCTCATCTCTCCTCTTCGTCTTGGCCTCCAATCGCTTGGCCGCCGTAAACATCCCCTTGTGTGAGGGGTCTATGGCTGGTCTGCTCCTTCCCTTTTTGCGGGGGCGAAGGGAGGCCGAAATGGGCAGCTCCTCGCCCACCACCTCTACCTCGTCGTCACCGGAGGGTGAGCTTGCGGCTGGCCTCTTAGTGGCTCCGGAACTAGCCGAAGCCGCCGACACGCCCGACGTCACCGACTCCATAGACGGAGACGACTTCAGGGCGCCGGGGGCACCATCTCCTTCCGGAGCCTTGGGCTTCGTGAAACGAGGCCCAGGTCGTCGGGGAGGTTGAGCCCGCAGCTGGGTGGGATCCTCCTTCGATGTCGTGCCCGAGGAGGGGTACGTGATATCCCTCCCCCCCACCTCTCAACCGGAAGAACTCCTTGTACTCCGGAGAATCCGGAGACAGGTCCGCCGGGACCTCCACGGGTATCCCTTTCGAGGGTTCACCCCGTGGTGGGGATCCTTTACCCCAAACATCGCCTTAAGGGGGCGACTCCCTTAAAGACGGCACATTTAGAAATTGTTATAATTGGCCATGGTTGCGTAATATAAACACACACACCGCGACCCCTCTCCGATCGGATCCGATCTCGAGGGTGAGTCCGCCGCTCCGGGAGTGGGTATTCCCCGCACGTGACCCGGAGTTGTCACGTGGGCTATCCGGCGATGCGGGGATGTAACATCCGCATCGCCGGTCCACACAACGGCATCATCCCCGTGTCGCGGTGCCCTGGGCAAGCGTGGTGCCTCTACGGGTGCAATACCCACATGGGGCTATGGGCCGGGTCATTCCTCACATCCCTCCGAGGGAGGCAGAGTCTCCGACCCTAATTCCCCATGCGAGTGCCCAAGACTACACCGGCCACCAGACTCAGACCTTGGAATACGTCTAAGCGGCCCCGGTGGCCCTAGGCCGTGAGCCCTGCCTCGGAATACGTCCGAGCGGCCTCATGGCCCATCCACGCAATGGCCTTACGGGGAGACTGCGGACCCTGCCTCGGAATACGTCCGAGCGGCCCCGCAGTCATCCCAGAAAAACTCTTCCCATGGGCGGAGCACCGCCCCCCGGCTTGTGTCAAGCCCTACATTTAGTCAGTGTTTACATCTGGCCTAACCGGAATGTGAGATATTCTGACTTCGTGTTGGAAGACTTAAGGTCATTCATAGCGCCGCTCAGAAATAAAAAGTTAATCATCGCGGGCGATTTTAATGCCAGATCCTACACGTGGGACAGACTCAACAACATACGCGGAATTGTTATGTGCCTCTTCGCTGGATTTATACCTGCTCAACGAACCTGAAGTACCTACCTGTATTCGACTTCAAAGGTCCTCCGTTGTCGATCTTACTCTGTGCTCACCAGCAATGAATTTCTCAGTTGGATCGTGGAGGATACGTAATGATTATGATATGGTGTATACCGATCATGTATTAATTGACTACCGAATTGACATCCCTTCGGTTCAGAGAGTTAACAAGCGATTTTTATTTATTACATGGAGCACGAAACAAATGGATAAAGACAGATTTGCGGCAGCAATGATCGCTGGCTTTTGGGCGCACCCTCATGAGGAGGATCTAGGGACTTCTATTAGGAGAGTCACTTCTGTTGTGCGACGCGCCTGCGATCTGTCAATGCCTCGCATTCGGAAATGCAACAATAATAAAAAACCAATATATTGGTGGAATAGCAAGATTAAGGAGCTGCGACAGCAGTGCCAAATTTTACGCAGACGATTTACCAGCGCCAGAGGGCACAAGACAAGACCAGTTTGGGAGCCGATGCAGCGGGAACTTAAAGGGTTGCAGAAGGCACTGAAACAGGCCATAGTGAAAGATCAAGCCTGGGACGACATGTTGGAATCTTTGGAGGGCGACCCGTGGGGTCTGCCCTACAAAATAGTCAACAAGAAGCTGAGAGGCTACTCATCGCCCGTATGCGAATCATTGGAGCCGGACTTTATACGTAATACTGTGCGTGCGCTGTTTTCCATTGGCTGGCGATGTGGACAGGCCTGAGAGAGGATACAATTTCCAGGAAACATCGGAGGTGACATTGGCGGAGCTGCGACTGGTCGTGGCCAGATTCAGGAGAAATGAAAAGGCCCCTGGACCCGATGGCATAAAGTACCGGACTCTGACTGGTACGTTCGAGTATTGTGCTGACCTGGTTTGCTCAATCTTCACCGGCCTCTTGCGAACTGGTGTCTTCCCAGCCGAGTGGAAGCACGCCAGATTGGTTCTGCTTAGGAAGCCGAACAAACCGCTCGACTTGTATTTGTATTCCTCCTACAGACCGTTATGTCTTTTTAATACCTTCGGCAAGATCTACGAAAAAATTGTAGCCAATAGACTCACGTTGTTTATCGAAAGTAGAGAGCTGTTGTCGACCCGGCAGTTTGGCTTTCGACAGGGCCGATCCACATAATAGATGCTATACATCGCTTCACAAAGGTGGTTAGAAAGGCCTTTGCTGCTGACCACTGCATGGTTGCGGTGAGTCTGGACATATCGAATGCCTTTAACTCTGTCCCATGGACTGAAATTCTTAGAGCTCTCGTGGAATTTGAGGTGTCCGACTATTTATATAGCGCGCTGAGTGATTATCTGAGGGATTGCAGAATCTCATACGTTAATAGGGATGGCGAATTGGAGGAGATAGAGGTGAATTGCGGGTTCCACAGGGGTCGGTTTTGGGGCCACTCCTCTGGAACATAGCGTTTAATCGCTTATTTGAGGGCTTCCTTCCTCCTGACTGCTCAATTTGTTGTTATGCCGATGACACTCTAGTGATTGCTGAGGCTCCGGATTTCGAATTGGCTAAAACGCGTACGGAGTTGGCCTCCATCATGATCATTAATAGGATCCAGGCTGTGGGGTTTACCATGGCCCCACATAAATTTGAGTCTGCCATCTTTGTTAAGGGGCGATCCCCTTTCATGCCCGGCACCAGATCGTTGAACCTTGGTGGGGCGAGGGTCCCCGTCGGATGTAGGATTAAATATCTGGGTATTATTCTGGATACGAGGTTTAGCTTTAGAGAGCACTTCTTGGCTCTGATTCCAAAAAAAAATGAAGGGAATTTCACTGGGCCTGGTCCGGCTGATGCCACACCTGAGGGGCCCGGGCCAGAGACGGAGAGCCCTATATGCTTCGGTTCTTCAATCGATCATTTTCTATGGCGCACCTGTCTGGGCCAAGAGTTTCGACTTTAAGTCGCTGTTGTCCGAAGAAGTCTCTAGGGCTCTCTCGGACAGACAGCCTCGAGAGTTATCTCGGGATATCGTACCCTCTCTAGAAACTCATCCTTCTTATTGGCTGACATCTTGCCATTCGAAGTTAGGGCGAGGAAGCTCCGCAGACTGTACTGGAACATCAGAAGGATAACTAAGCAAACGGGGAACCCTTTGTCCCCACAGGACAGAGCCCGTCTGAGGGCGGATTCGGATTCCGAGGCCCTCGTGGAATGGCGACAGCTACTAGACGTCGTCAATCATCATACGCCTGGATATAGGGTAGTCTCTGCGCTGGGAGAGAGGCTTGGGGCGTGGACCGGGTGCGACTACGGGGCGGTCACTTTCAGGACCACGCAGTTGTTGGGAGGTCACGGCGTTTTCGATATACGATTTCCTATATATATAGAATTGGGAAAGCCCCCCACTCCTATTGTGACTGGTGCAACGGTCGAGAACCGGATACGATCTGTTCCAGTGCTCTGCATGGAACAGAGAGAGGGCGGAACTTCGACGAATAATTGGTAATGTTGAAAATGCCTATGATTTAATTACCTCACTAATAGATAGCAGGGAAGCTTGGAAGGCTTTTCACCGATTCGCGGAGGTTGTTATGGGCGCGAAGGAGATATACGAGAGGGCTGTACAGAGACTGCCCAGTGAGAGGCGCCAGGGACCTTGTAGAGCCATTCTAACTACATATTGTTTGTAGGGGGAATGGATCATTGGGTCTTTTGTGTATAGGCATGTGTGTATGTGTCACTTTTGTTCTTGTGTATGTACTGGACGGATCGTGGTTGTCAATGTTAATGTGACTGGGAGGAGTCCGTGATGAGTTGTCTGTCAACGTTCCAGGACCCTCCCTCGCTAACAGTCGGCCGATGACAGAGATGGTTCTAGTGGGTATGCAAAGCTGGGAGGCTCTTCGTTAGACGTGCCTCCCACTTGAATCTCACACCCCCCAGTTTCGTCCACTGGTCTTCTGGAAGATTTCCTCTATAAAAAAAGGGTTAGGTTAGGTTAGGTTAGGTTAGGTTAGGTTAGTCTGCTCGTGGCCCCCCTCGTGATGGGCCACCTTGTCGTGGTGAGGGGGCTCCCTTCTCCAATGACCACCTGTTGGCAGTACCGGGATTCTACTCCGGGAAAGCCCGGGTGCGAGGCGCAGGGTCTAGGCCCATCGAGCGGGTGTTCCCGCAGGCGTGTTGCCGCATCGCTGAGTCTTCCTGGCGGTGCGGCAGACACATGCCATGGGGGGGGCTTGCTCCCCCCGGGAGACGGGCTGTGGGGCCGCCCGGACGTATTCCGGGGCAGGGTCCACAGTCTGGGTGCCGTCGGGGCCGCTCGGACATATTCCGAGGTCTGGGTCCGGCGGCACGGTGTGTTACGGGGCAGGTCGGGCTCCTTAGCCGGGCTAAGGCAACCGACCTAGGGGAAGGCCACCCCGAAGTTAAACCATTTTCATAATATTCATGAAAATGGACAACATAAAGGGTACAAACTTACTGGGCTACAGGGGTTTCGGAGCCCCAGGTCCCGGCGTGTTAGGGGGGGTATGGTCCCGGTCTCTCCCACGTCGTCATCTTACGACGGGCGGGCAGCGGAGTCTCCGGCGAGCTCCGCTAACCTATTGGCTATCGCTGAGGATGGCTTTCTGGTGCCTGTTGGCTCTCGGTCCAAGACACCAGGTTCAGGCCATGGCCTGAGGGCGTAAATATAGGCCCTATCGAACCGGTTCCTTCGGGGGCCGTAATTACGCGGCGGTACCAGTTCCGCCGCGGTGTGATTCGGGAGACTATCCGCACGCGCTTCCGCGGTAGGATACTCTTCCGGAGAGAAGTGCCGGGCACGCTTGAGGGCTTGGCCTCCGACGTCCCGGTCTTCTTCGAGTGGAGGATTCGAGCCGGGACGTTCGATCGTGTCGACGGCGGTGGGGAGGCTCTCCGTACTCCGTCACAGAGGAGTCGGGGGCTGAGGAGCCTCCGGTTATATCGGCGGGGTCGTCGACGCCTGCGCCGATGTTCACCCCCGTAAGAGTAAGGGAAGAGGGGGATGAGCCCCCCACGCCTGTGGTCTGCCTGGGACCCAGGGTGGACGCGGCTTCTGACCCCCCATTTCCAGGTCCTGGAGGGGATGTGGCATCCGGTGAGGCAGCGCCGGTGCCCGCCACTGTCGGGCCGACGGTCACCTCGGTTGAGGTGGTCCGTCCCCCGATTGCCGTCGTCGGAGTCCCTGGCTCTAGTGGGCTCAGGGCTCCAATGGAGTCCGATTCGGACCTCGGCCCTTCCAGGCCGCTAAAAAGAAATAGGGGCCGCACCCGCAAAGACGGGACGGCCCCTTTGCGACCCGCGTCCCCGACGGTCCTAGAGATCGAGAGGGCGCGGGTTAGTGGGGATCCTCTACCCAAGGTGGGTGTTAGGAGAAAGGTTCCGCACCTCTCCGTTACTCGCCGCCTTGTGGTGGAAGAGGATATATCCTCGGACGAGGATAGGGTGAGCTCACTCCCGGTCGCTAATATGACCAGCGACCAGCGCCGGGAGTTCGAGCATTTTGCTCGTCAAATCGAGCACATGGCACCCTCCGAGGTGTCGTCGCATGCCACTCAGTGGCTGCATGAGTTGGAGGAGGATCGAAATTCCTCCTCCTCTCTTCAAGGATCCGTCTCGCGGCGGATGAAGGTGAAGCATTACCTTCTCCGAGAGGCTATCTATGCTTTATACCGGACCGTCGCGGGACGGATGGGATCTTCCTCGGATCCCGGCAAGGTCTCGTCCCTGGCCAGCGAGAATCGCTTGCTCAGGGACGAGGTAGAGCGGCTTTCCGCAGAGCTGGAGAAGACGCGAAGCGCAAATAAATATTTGCGTAGCGTCTCTCCAGCTCTGGACTCTATCGGGGGTGTGGCCACCCGGTTAGCCGGGTCCCCTCTGGTCCCCCTTTGGGCCAAGAGGCGCGCGGCGGGGAGACTCGGGGTTTCCGCCCCATCTCCCCTGTGGCGCCGCAGCAGGCCCTGGACACCGAGGTTCTCCGAACGTTAGACCGGATGACCGAGGCTCTCTAGGGCCTGGCTGCTCGGGTGGGGGCCCTCGAAAAGAGGAGCCCCGTTCCCATCCAGCATCCTCCATCTTCTTGGGGAGCTGGTGAGAACATTGAGAGTGGTCCCTTGGGGGACATTGGGGGTGGTTCGACGCCCCCTTCCCCTCCCCCCGAGGAGATGGTTGTTTCTCCGGTGGCGGGGCCTTCGCTCCCCGTCCCGGAGCCTATTACTGGCGGCGGTGCAGCCTCTTGGTCCTCCACCGTCGTCAAATGCAGCAGCAGGAGGGTTTCGGCTGGGGGTGTTTTGCCCCCTCCTCCTTCTCCTCTCCCTCCACCCCCTCCTGCCTCTAAGGGCAAAAATGGGGGGAAGAAGAAGGCCCGGCACGGTGCTGGTGGGACCTCGATCCCACTTACTCTTAAGCCCGGAGCTGCTGGCGGGGGTGGACCTAAGGCCTTAGGGCCTCGGTCCGTTGTCCCCTGTCAGCCAAAAAAGGGGGGCGGTGGGGCCGCGCCGGTACCGACGGGGGCTCCTGCTCCCTCGGCCGGTGTCGGTCTTCCGCGTGCCCCGAAGGCTGTCAAGCCTCCTCCTCTTCCACCCCCCGGGGTGGTGTAGGGGAAGAAGAAGAAGAGATAAGGGGGGGAAAGTCCCTTCCCCGCCTGTCCCCCCACCATCCCAACCTACGGGAGTTCGGAGGGCGGGCGTTATGACGCTCTCCACTGCCCGAAAACGCATCCCCCGATCCGCCGCGATCTCGGTCGCGGTGTCCGGGGACCGTCGGCTGGAGGACGTAATCGCCCGGGCGAGGGATGCTATCTCCCTTGAGGAGGTGGGCATCTAGGACGGTATCCGTCCTTGGCGCTCGAGGGCCGGGGCCTTCCTTATGGAGGTCCCCGGCGGCGCTGCTGCGGGCCCCCTTGCGGACGAATTAGCGTCTCTCTTCAAGGAGGACCTAGCTGTCCGGATCGGTCGGCCCGTGCGGAGGTTTGACCTCCGCATTAGCGGGTTTGACCGATCCGTGACAGCTAAAGAGGTGGCTGACCGGATTGCGGTGGTGAGTGGCTGTGAGGTCGCCGACGTCCGCACCGGTCAGCCGAGATTTGTGAGCGGCGGCTCCGGTCTTGGGACTATTTGGGCCCAATGTCCGGCAGCCGCGGCCCTTCGCGTTGCGAGAGGGCGTCGCATTGTCCTGGGCTGGGCATCGGCTCGGGTGGACCTGCTCAAGGGCAGGCCACTCCGATGTTTCCGGTGCCAGGCCCAGGGACATATGCAGCAGAGGTGTTCGGGTCGTGGCGACCTGGCCCTCTGCTGCCATAATTGTGGGCAGGAGGGGCATGTGCGGGCGGATTATAGAAATCCGTCCTTCTGCCCCTCCTGCAACGTGAGGGGACGTAAATCCTCTAGTAGTCCGTAGTTGTGTCGGGTGGCTGAGGCACCTTCTGTGCCTCAGCCGCCTTTGGGGCATTTAATACCCCATCTATGGTGGAGTCTTAGACTCCTCGACGCGAGGGTGGCCGGGATGTGTACTGCATGTGTTCCCCGGTCACCCTCACTTTGCGTCCGCGAGCCCCTGGGGGGTTTTAGTGGGTAGGGGGGCGTGCGCTCTTTTGCGGGCGTCCCGAGCCCCACACTCCGTGCCGCTTAACGGCATTTCCCCTCAATAAAAAAAAAAAAAAGTCTGCTCGTGGCCCCCCTCGTGATGGGCCACCTTGTCGTGGTGAGGGGGCTCCCTGCTCCAATGACCACCTGTTGGCAGTACCGGGGTTCTGCCCCGGGAAAGCCCGGGTGCGAGGCGCAGGGTCTAAGGCCCATCGAGCGGGTGTTCCCGCAGGCGTGTCGCTGCATCGCTGAGTCTTCCTGGCAGTGCGGCAGACACATGCCATGGGGGGAGGGCTTGCTCCCCCCGGGAGACGGGCTGTGAGGCCGCTCGGACGTATTCCGGGGCAGGGTCCACAGTCTGGGTGCCGTCGGGGCCGCTCGGACATATTCCGAGGTCTGGGTCCGGCGGCACGGTGTGTTACGGGGCAGGTCGGGCTCCTTAGCCGGGCTAAGGCAACCGACCTAGGGGAAGGCCACCCCGAAGTTAAACCATTTTCATAAATATCATGGAAATGGACAACAAAAGGTTTCGAATTTACTGGGCGAGGGGTTTCGGAGCCCCAGGTCCCGGCGTGTTAGGGGGGGTATGGTCCCGGTCTCCCCACGTCGTCATCTTACGACGGGCGGATAGCGGAGTTGTCGGCGAGCTTCGCTAGCCCATTGGCTATCGCACGAGAAGGCTTGTATGAGCCTTGTGGAGCTTCGCTCCAGGATACAAGGCTCAGGCCTTGTGCCGTTGGACTGGGTCGCATTCCACGGATTCCTCCTGGGGCCGTGGTAACACGGCGCACCCAGTTCCGTAGGGGTGTGATTAGGGAGACGGTTCGGAGACGCCTTGGCGGCCGGATCGTCTTCAGGCGTGATATTCCGGGTACGCTCGTGGGGTTGACCCCTGACGTCCCGGGATTCCATGAGCGTCTCACGCCATCTGGGGCGTTTGTTTGCGTCCCAGGTTGGGACGACGAGCCGTCGGACTCTAAGGGTTCAGTCCTTCACTGGGTCTCGGAGTACGAGGAGGATCCAGCGGCTTTCGGGCCTCTGTATACTCCTGAGAGGGTTAGGGGAGGAGCGGATGAGCTCTTCACACCTGTGGTCTGCTTGGGATCCAGGGTGGATGCGGCTTCTGATCCTCCTCCCTCGGTTTCTGGAGGGGGGGTGTCATCCGGCGGGGCAGCGCCGGTTCCCGCCGTTGTCGGGCCTTCGGTCACCTCGATTGAGGTGGTCCGTCCCCCGATTGCCGTCGTCGGAGTCCCTGGCTCTAGTGGGCTAAGGGCTCCAATGGAGTCCGATTCGGACCTCGGCCCTTCCAGGCCGCTAAAAAGAAATAGCGGCCGCACCCGCAAAGAAGGGACGGCCCCTATGCGACCCGCGTCCCCGACGGTCTTAGAGATCGAGAGGGCGCGGGTCAGTGGGGATCCTCTACCCAAGGCGGTGGGTGTTAGGAGAAAGGTTCCGCACCTCTCCGTCACTCGCCGCCTTGTGGTGGAAGAGGACATATCCTCGGATGAGGACAGGGTGGGCTCGCTCCCGGTCGCTAACATGACCAGCGACCAGCGCCGGGAGTTCGAGCATTTTGCTCGACAAATCGAGCACATGGCACCCTCCGAGGTGTCGTCGCACGCCACTCAGTGGCTGCATGAGTTGGAGAAGGACCGAAATTCCTCCTCCTCTCTCCAGGGATCCGTCTCGCGGCGGATGAAGGTGAAACACTACCTTCTCCGGGAGACTATTTATGCCTCATACCGGACCGTCGCGAGACGGATGGGATCGTCTTCGGATCCCAGCAAGGTCTCGTCCCTGGCCAGCGAGAATCGCTTGCTCAGGGACGAGGTGGAGCGGCTTTCCGCAGAGCTGGAGAAGACGCGAAGCGCAAATAAATATTTGCGTAGCGTCTCTCCAGTTCTGGGCTTCATCGGGGGTGTGGCCACCCGGTTAGCCGGGTCTGGTCCCCCTCTGGGCCAAGAGGCGCGCGGCGGGGAGACTCGGGGTTTCCGCCCCATCTTCCCTGTGGCGCCGCAGCAGGCCCTGGACACCGAGGTTCTCCGGACGTTAGACCGGATGACCGAGGCTCTCCAGGGCCTGGCTGCTCGAGTGGGGGCCCTCGAAAAGAGGAGCCCCATTCCCATCCAGCGTCCTTCATCTTCTTGGGGAGCTGGTGGGAACATCGAGAGTGGTCCCTCGGGGGACATTGGGGGTGGTTCGACGCCCCCTCCCTCTCCCCCCGAGGAGATGGTTGTTTCTCCGGTGGCGGGGCCTTCGCTCCCCGTCCCGGAGCCTATTACTGGCGGCGGTGCGGCCTCTTGGTCCACCGTCGTCAGACGCAGCAGCAGGAGGGTTTCTGCTGGGGGTGTTTTGCCCCTTCCTCCTCCTCCTCTCCATCCACCCCCTCCTGCCTCTAAGGGCAAAAAGGGGGGAAAAAAGAAGGCCCGGCAGGGTGCTGGTGGGACTTCGGTCCCACCTACCCTTAAACCCGGAGCTGCTGGCGGGAGTGGACCTAAGGCCTTAGGACCTCGGTCTATTGTCCCCCGTCAGCCAAAAAGGGGGGCGGTGGGGCCGCGCCGGTATCGACGGGAGCTTCTGCTCCCTCGGCCGGTGTCGGTCTTCCGCGTGCCCCGGCGGCTGTCAAGCCTCCTCCCCCCGTGGTGGTGAAGGGAAGGAAGAAGAGAAATAAGGGGGGGAAGTCGGCCGGGAAAGTTCCTTCCCCGCCTGTCCCCCCACCATCCCAATCAATGGGAGGTCGGAGGGCGGGCATTATGCCCCTCTCCACCGCCCGGAAACGCATCCCCCGATCCGCCGCGATCTCGGTCGCGGTGTCCGGGGACCGTCGGCTGGAGGACGTAATCGCCCGGGCGAGGGATGCCATCTCCCTTGAGGAGGTGGGCATCTCGGACGGTATCCGTCCTCGGCGCTCGAGGGCCGGGACCTTCCTCATGGAGGTTCCCGGCGGCGCTACTGCGGGCCCCCTTGCGGACGAATTAGCGTCTCGCATGGGGGCTCTCTTCGAGGAGGACCCGACAGTCCGGATCGGTCGGCCCGTGCGGAGGTTTGACCTCCGCATTAGCGGGTTTGACCGATCCGTGACTGCCAAGGAGGTGGCTGACCGGATCGCGGCGGTAGGCGGCTGTGGGGCTGCCGACGTCCGCACCGGTCAGCCGAGATTTGTGAGCGGCGGCTCCGGTCTTGGGACTATTTGGGCCCAATGTCCGGCAGCCGCGGCCCTTCGCGTTGCGAGAGGGCGTCGCATTGTCCTGGGCTGGGCATCGGCTCGGGTGGACCTGCTCAAAGGCAGGCCACTCCGATGTTTCCGGTGCCAGGCCCAGGGACATATGCAGCAGAGGTGTTCGGGTCGTGGCGACCTGGCTCTCTGCTGCCACAATTGTGGGCAGGAGGGGCATGTACGGGCGGATTGTAGAAATCCGTCCTTCTGCCCCTCCTGCAACGTGGGGGGACGTAAGTCCTCTCACGCCACCGGCGGTCCGGGTTGCGTCCCCGTTCGGGGCGTTCCCGCCCGCCCGGAGCCCCATCCCTCTGGGGATGGGGTTACCGTGGAACCCACCGTGTCGGCCACTCCTCTTAGTCAGGGATCTGCCGACGCGGTGAAGATGGAGGTAGAGGCGGCCCCGGGCAGCTCGCCCGAGGGTCCGCCGGATAAAAGGGCCCGGTGTGGGGGAGGTTCTCCTCCCTCTCCTGGGGGAGAGGTCCCTCTCCCCCAGCGGGTCCTACGTAGTCGACCTGCCCCACCAGAGCAATAAGCTCGGGACAGGTCGACACGTAGTTGTGTCGGGTGGCTGAGACACCTTCTGTGCCTCAGCCGCCCTTGGGCATTATGCCCCTTTGATGGGGTCTTAGACTCCTCGACGCGAGGGTGGCCGGGATGTGTACTGCATGTGTTCCCCGGTCACCCTCACTTTGCGTCCGCGAGCCCCTGGGGGGTTTTAGTGGGTAGGGGGGCGTGCGCTCATTTGCGGGTGTCCCGAGTCCCACACTCCGTGCCGCTTAACGGCATTTCCCCTCGTTAAAAAAAAAAAAAAAGTCTGCTCGTGGCTGCAGTGATGGTAGGACGTGTGTGTCTCGTGCTCCGCTCCTTGTGCTTGGTGATAAGTTTTGATGTGACTTTTCATATACGTTACTCTATTCATTGGATTCCTGCTATTTTTTGGTGTAAATTAGGGTATAATTTGCATGATTAATTGTGTTAATTGTATGTTTTTACATATTAATCGTACTTAGACAGAAGATCTCCCGTTTCCAGGGATTATTGCAGCCACGGCAGGCTCCCCTGTTACGTCTTCTTGTAAATCTGTCCATAATTGTCATAATTATTAAAGCTATTTTTCCTAACAATGATGTATAATCATCGTAAGTATCGTACTTGTCTCTAATTAATTTATAAAAATTATGATGTAATACTCAATCTGTATGTCGTACGTGGCATGTGTCCAAGATGGCCGTCTTTC
This sequence comes from Pogonomyrmex barbatus, assembly GCF_055798465.1. NCBI lineage: Eukaryota > Metazoa > Arthropoda > Insecta > Hymenoptera > Formicidae > Pogonomyrmex > Pogonomyrmex barbatus. The sequence goes on from NW_028297125.1 coordinate 192,749, forward strand.
GCCGTCTTATTCACATTTCTGGCAAGATGGCTAAACGGCGGCCACTACGTATAATTGTTGCGTCATTGTTACTTCCTCTCCATACATAGTGCCATTAATGTTTGTCATTGCAGCCATCTCTTGTTCTGCGCGGAGTTTGTTGCTTTATAATTTTGTGAAACAATCGGATCATTTAGTTCTCTGGAAATATATCGAAAATAAGTGCGGTGTGTCGAAATCGGTTGGAAAATCTGGAATTCTTTTCCGTGCTCTCATTTCCTGGATGTCCTCCATTCTCCTGCTTCGATGAGGATATCTTGCGGAATTTATGGAACATCTGAATGGATCTAAATAATAGGTTAAAACAATCTGGGACAAGCATTGCCTACACATTAGCGGTATGTCTTTACATAAATTATTAATTGGTATCATTTTACTCTGTATCTTTATTTGGCAGTGGAGTGCTCAACGTAATCTCTTATCTATTTTTATAATTTTTTGATTCACTTTATTATAATCTATGCCACGTGGCTGATCTTTGTTCCTTTTCTTATTATGTATGAAAGATTTTAAGTATTTGTAATTTTGAATCTGAAGATATGCAATTTCTCAACAAATTCGTTTAGTTTTGCTAGCTTGTTACTTGATAATATAGATTTGCTATGTATATGTCAAATTGTAGAGTCGTTACACTCTGTTAGCATCTTAGTTGGTTAACATGAAACTTTGCCTGTCGCATAAAAATTGATGAACTTTTTAAATTATATGCACTCTAACTGCTTTGTTATAATGTTATGAATATGTTTATATATTTCTATTGAACTATTTATTGAACGTATTGAATGTAATGGTAATATTATCTTGCTACGCTGATTCACCATGTACTATCGTAAGTTCGCAAGCCTTACAGGATTATTTTTTTATTCAATGACAATATCTATACTCAGTCATTATATTTACTGTGCCTTTTTCATGTACATTCAAGTTTTCTAATTTAGCAATCTCATTATGAGTTGACTTGCGAAATTAATGATTATTTAAAAATTTCATTTTGTATGCAACCTTGTGCCGTATTTCATGTCTCTTGTTCGTAATTGCATCACATTGCAATCTTTGATATATAATTTATATTTTTTACACCTACGTTATGTATTTTTTAGTATATCTTATAAGATCTTGATCTTTTTTAATAAACATTTTGTAATTTATCATATATTCTATAACTTTGAATTGAGTGTGAGGGAGCCACCTCTCGGATAGTCTAGCACACGAGGTGTACACTTTGTGCTCCCTGTCATGTTTGGGTTGGCAACACTGAGCAGTCATAACCTGACAGTACTTGATATACCATTCTTTTTAATTTCTCAGCATATTAGTAAATTTCAAGCCTTTTTATATAACGATTTAGTCATAATAAGTACAATTTAATTAAGTTTAGGTATAAATATGTGAATTTTTTGCAGTGTGATGCTGTCCTGTGATTCCTGTGCTGTTTTGTCATTGTCTTCTCTTGATGATATAATAATTGAGGTTGTTATGCCTCTATGTTTCTTAATATTGACAGTATTTTTAATCACAAGGTAAATAATCATATATCACACATTTTATTTTTACTTGCTATTATTACCAGTGATGGTATATTTATCACTTTCGAATATAATATTGTTTCATACTCATAATTACTAAATATAGTCATCATATATGTGTCGTTAAATGTTAGGATGTTAGCCCATAAAAGCGGCACATCCTTATTAATGTTTTTTCTCATCTGCGATGAGAACTATATGTGCGTTTAATATTCATAAATACTTACTATTCTCCTTTTTTAGAAGTGAATCAGCGTACTTTATACCCATTGAGCCTTGTGTAATCCGGGAACTTACCAAGGATCTATTGTTGGCATTTTTATCGACCCCAAGATATTATATTTCGGTGCCTGAGCACACGTATGGGCTGCATTGAGAGACTTCTCATTCGAGCATTTGATATAATCATCTCTACTTGATAGCTGATACCGGCATGTTGCAATTTGGCTTTTTATGCGTGGTAACACAAGCTCTACTTCACTCTCGACGTACAATCCACGAATCCGTCTTCTGTAAACACTCTTATCGTTTAATTAACTATTTTGCGTCCGAATCATATTATATTTTTCGTTAATTCTTTTTTAGTCAATAATTAGTTACTGTAGTTATAGTTTAATTTTAGTTCTTGAATACTTTGCAAATAATCGATCCACTTGTACTTACATAATTTTATAACTCATTTTATTAGTATTAATTTTATTCTAATCTTAGCTAACGTTCGTTATACCGATGAATTGATTGACGTATTGTGTATCATTTTTGTTTAAAGCATCTTGGTTTACTTAATGGATTGATTTTGCTAAGTATTGTGCGCCACGGATGGCATTTGTGTTAACATAGTACAAATCTCAGTTTATTCAGTTCTACTAGAGGTGAATTAGACATATTGAACTTAGATTAGATGTAATCTGGATGTAATTTGGATAGAATTGCATTACATTACGTGTTGCCATGCCATTCTTTGATCAATCGATAATAGTTGTCAAGTACTACGTCTCTATTATCATGATATTATTCTTGAGAAAAGTCTCTGTTGCGTACGTCATGGAAATTTTAATGAAATCTTTATATTCATTTCGCGTGTGTTATTTTTTGAGTAATATCGTTTGCCGATTCTTTTGATCTTTGCCGATCTTTTGTTACTTCAGTCATCTTGGCTTTGTTTCATGTAAAAATTTTTTTTGTGGATTCTTTTGTGGGAGGGAACATATCTGCTCTAACACCGTAAGGTTTAATCAAGTTAAGTTTATTTATTTTGATAAACTTCATACGCCTTGGCCTTATTGTAATGCCTCTGCTTTGATAATTGATATACTTTTGAGAAAACTTGAAATTGATTTTGCCTGGCGTCTGCCTCCCTCCTTGACAGGGGTAATGACTGTGCCCCTAAAGCTGTAATATAGGATACATACGAGCTATTATAGTTAAGTTCCTGTAAATAATCATTACTATTAGTTATATTAACGCTGTATATACCGATTAAGTCTTATATTTTTACTAAGTAGGCTACACCTGTTAACTAGAAACTGACTATAGTCAGGCTTATTACATACAAACATATTAGAAAAATTGAAATGATTACGTATAATATGGCATATGTAATATTCTCACTCGGAACTTGATACTTAATTTATGCGCCACATGAGCTATTTTGGGAAGAGTATGATACTCATAAATTGATTTTATTATCGTCTGACGTTATTAAATTTCTTTTTTATTGTCGTTTCCCTGCGCTTTTTCATGGGGCTGGGATGTTTGTCTGGAAATGATTAAATGGTTATGTAGCAACTGAGATTATATGGCACAGTCTGAATTATTTAACGATTCAGCTTATCTTGCTGTACTTGTACTTGATGGAATTTAATATAACTTTGGCGATTATTTTATAATAGAGCGAATAACTTTCGAAAACGTTATAATCATAAGATAAGATAAGAAATATATTCTAATCACGCTAATTCGTACTATTTAAGTTGTTTCATGCATATATATATATATGTACAGTTTAGATTACTAATTTTATTTACTTTAATTTGAATTGTTTGATAACGTAATTTTTAATCAGCCAGGCTAATTTATTTGTACTGTAAGATTTATGCTACATCTTTCTTGTGCCTCATCATTAACATTATTATTTTGTTCTTATAAGCGCAGTACTTATTCCTACTTATTACTTACTTACTTGGGTACTTATTTACTTATTATTGTATGTCTAAGTAATATAACCGTCCGAATTAGTCGTTTTAATTGTCTGAGTGAGAATAGGATGTATTCTACGACGATTGCATTTTGCAATCTCTCATCCATCCATCAATTTCTTATTATAATTCTGATACTCACTTCACACTCACTTCAGTCTTTTGAACTAGAACAAATCTTTTTCTAAAAGCGTAAAGACAGCTTATTATACATTGTCATTGTCAACTAATTATTTTAATTCATCCGCATATGTATATTCTTTGTGTTGAAGTAATCTAAGAACATATTATTTCGATTTGTCTTTATTATAATTGGGTATTACAAATATCAAATTATATTGGTTATCACATTCACAATTAGATCTTTTGCAATATATCTCAGATGTAGCTTGCTGCTCATGGCACAGGTCTCTCCATTGATGAATATTGCTGAAACAAATAAGATTTAACATTATATTATGTACTTGAGTTAAACATATGCATTGCATTGCTGTTGCTTATAAGAACAAACCTTTTGTCTACGATACTATCTTTACTAAACTAGTAATAGCAGGGAGAATGTACTTTGTCTACAAATCTATAAAATGTAATTTAACGAGATTACTATTGTACTTTTTCTTGAGAATATCATATCTCTTGGCGGTGGCTTTTCTATTTAATTGAGATATGTATTAATTTTATAATTTTGAACTTGGCATTTTTGTTTTTATAAATAGTTAAGTCATTTCACGCATATATATATATATATATATATATATATATATATATATGTATAGTCTAGATTATTATTCTTATTTGCTCTAATTTGTATCGTCTGATAGCGTAATTTTTAGTTAGCCAGGTTAATTTATCTGTACTGCAAGATTTATGTTATATCTTTCTTGTGCCTCATCATTAACACTATTATTTTTGTTTCTATAAGCGCAGTACTTATTTCCTACTTATTATTTACTTACTTATGTACTTATTTACTTATTTTATATGTCTAAGTAATATAATCGTCTGAACTGGTTACTTTAATTATTTGAGTGAGAACAGGATGTATTCTACGACGATTGCACTTTACAACCTCTCATGCATCCATCAATTTCTTATTATTCAGTTTTTTGAACTAGAACAAATCTTTTTTTTTTTTCTAAAAGCGTAAAGATAGCTTATTATACATTGTCATTGTCAATTAATTATCTTAATCCATCCGCATATGTATGTTTTTTGTGTTAAAGTAATCTAAGAACATATTATTTCGATTTGTCTTTATTATAATTAAGTATTACAAATATCAATTACATTGGTTATCACATTCGCAATCAGATCTTTAGTAATAAATCTGAGATGTAGCTTGATGCTCATGGCATATGGGTCTCTCCCTCGATGAATATTGCTGAAACAAATAAGATTAACATTATATTATGTACTTGAGTAAAACATATGCATTGTATTGCTGTTGCTTACAAAAATAAATCTCTTGTCTACGATACTAACTTTGCTAGACTAGTAATAGCAGTGAGAATGTACTTTGTCTACACATCTATTAAATGTAATTAAACGAGATTACTATTGTACTTATTTCTTGAGAATATCATATCTCTTGGTAGTGGCTTTTCTATTTAATTGAGATATGTATTAATTCTATAATTCTGAACTTGGCATTTTTGTTTCCATAGTCATGTTGAGTTGTAGTGTTAATGTTTTGCGAATATTTTAATTTTTTATTCTTATTGTTATTATTTGTTATTTATCATTTGTTTAACTGTTAAATTATAAACAGTTATTACTTAGTGTTAGTTATCTAATTAATTATTAAGTTATTTTTATAAGTATTGCTGATTTGTTGATCTCGGTATATTTTTATAACTTTTTCCTTTTATAGGAGCATTACATGTGTCATTTGTTCATCTATTCTCTGATATTTATTTACATATTATTATAATTTTATATTCTATTCTTTTTTGATCTTTTCCACCTTTTGATATTAATTATAACGTAGTGTTAAGTCGTTCTTTATTTTCTTGTCTTTATGTGTACTGTTTTAACTAGTTATTATCATTTATGTATATACAACATGACTGGAAACATTAAGTGATAAAAATTAAGATACGATTTGGAACTTTATGCGCTAGTCGAGACGTTTATATAGTCTTTCTTAAACGCAGCGAGGTTTGAGACCTGTTTATAGCATAAGAACGTACATTTTAACTTACATTGTTCTGCTGAACATACACCTCATCCAGTCGTTGAAGTCCTGTGTAATTCAGGCTCGCTCTTTTCCAACGATGTGGCTCTTGAGGTATGCGTAGTCCATACCGATATAAATAATCGAATCTGATCTCTCGGGCTCACTGGATACGGCATGCCACTGTATCATGAGGGAGCAGCAGTGGAAGGTTGTTGTCCCAGCTGGCCTATATCTGTTAATAAACATGTGTAAATACAGTTTATACATTAGTAAACCAGTATTATAACAGCAGCAAATGAAGGATTAATACAGCCATTAGTGAGCAATGTGATTTAAATATCACCAGAAGTCTCTTACCTGAGCTTTTTCTTTTCTACTGGACGGATATTTTTTTTCAATGACTGCATGGAGACTTCTCTCCTCGATGCAACACTGGCGGGACAGGAGATGATTACTTCTGTGAACAAATCAAATTGTGTGCTGTATTTTGTGTATCTACTGGATAGTCTTTCTGTTGACGACTGTGTTGAAATGTCCCCCCTCAACACAACAATGGCGGGACAGGAGAGGATTACTCCTGTCAAAAAAATCAATTAAAACTTATGAACAATGAGTAAAATGATTGAAAAATCACCCCCCGCTGCTTCTCGGATGGTAGTGAGGCGGCCTCGTGGGGAGAACCCGCTCTCCGTGCGGTCGTCATCGCGCAACGGGACCCCTCCTGCAGTGGGAAAGCAGGAGGGTCGTGGCGCTGGAGGTCGAGTCCCTGCCTCCAGTAGGTCTTCGTTAATTGGCGTAGGGCAGGTAGGTGGTGAATCATCTGATCAGATGAGTGACCAGAAATTTGGCAGGGATGACTCCTATCCCAAGGAGACTTCTAGCAATGTGGAGTTGGATTCGGCCAGATTCCCGGATCCTGGAATTGCGAACGTAGACAGGTCACAAGAGTATGTCGACTATCCTATGGAAAATAGTTCCCGTAGCAAGGATAGAGAAATTGGCAATTTACCTGGATGCAGCAAAGATATAAACGGGCAAACTGATGAAGTGATCAGTCTGATCGAGTCGGACGACGATGTAAGCTTCGTTTCATACTCATACGCAGGCATGGAATCCTCCGCTAACTTTGGCGAGAGTCCTGCCTACTCGGCTGGTAGATCTAAGAAAAGAAGACTGGGCTCCTCTCCTAGAAATAAAGAGAAAGATCGTCTAACTATAGGACAGAAACTGGAAATTGAGGATAGAAAGAACATGATAAAATTTCTCAGTGTAGCCGATGCAGGAAATCAAGTTGTGGAATGGCTCAGCGAAGTGGAGAATTGCAGGAGGAAATCTAGCTCTTTGCAGGGTCCGGTTAGTAAGGTGATGAAAGTCAACCTTTGGTCGGCGAAAGGAGCAATCGAGGATATTGTCTCCAGGAAAGAGGCTAGAAATAAGGATGCTATACAAGGAGTCCATTATCAGGAGCTCAAAGAAGAAATTAATAAATTAAAGGAGGAAAATAGGATGCTTAGATAGTCTGTAAAAGTACTTACGGATAAACTCAACAGCAAGAGGTCCTCCTTTGACAGCAATCCTGTGGATCGTCCAGCGTACTCTGCCGTTGCCAGACTTCGCTCGGATGAGGGAATTAGTAGTCGTCCTTCTGCGGCGGCACGGGAGTTAACTAGAACAAAGAATACTAATTACACTGAGAATAACAGTAGAAATGTCATCAAGGCAGACAATAGTAGAAATGAAAAACGGAAAGTAGCGAATGAACTACTTGTTCGCTTCACGGACGCGATGAGGTCGTTGCTGTTCGATGATTCGGAAGTAGCCAAAGATAGGAAGCCGAGTAGATCCAACATCCCGGAGATCCGACGCGAAAGAATGGAAAAACATCCGAGACCACGTCTGATGCCGTCACTGGCGGATAACACGCCGGCATCTTCCTCTGACGTAGGGGGAAGGGATTCGGAGAGGTGGGAAGTTCCTAGAAGGAATAAGAGAAGAAGATCGGGTAACGGTATATCGAATGCAGACTTCGGGAGAGGAAATGAGCAAACTGATAGGGTTAAGGACAATTACCCAGTTCCACAGCGTACTCCACGTCCGGTGGCTCCCAGGAGAGCCAAACCGAAGGCGTTTTCTCCTAATACGGCGGCTGTTTCAATAGTCGTGGAGGATGGCGGCCCGTCATATGCTTCTATACTTGGAAAGGCCAGAGAGAATATCCCACACCAGGAGCTTGAGGGTCTGGACACCAGGGTCAGACGTACCCTCTCGGGTGGAGTTCTTTTGGAATTAAGAGATGCTGACTCATCCGAAAAGGCTGACGCACTGGTCGAAAAGATGAGAACTGTAATAGATGATCCAAGAGTCAGGATCAATAGACCAAATAGAAATGCAGATTTAAGACTCACGGGATTTGACGATTCAGTTACGGCGGATGAGATTAGACAGCAGATCTCTGCGTCTGGCTGCTGTCCCCCGGAGAGTCCAGTTAGAGTCGGTCCAATTAGGATCGCCAGAGACGGCCTTGGAATCGTCTGGGTGCAATGCCCATTGCAGTCCGCGCTTAAACTCTCTGGTGTTGGCAGTATGAAGCTGGGATGGGTCAGGGCCGTCAGAGTGGACCTGCTCCCGACCAGGCCTGTTAGATGCTACAAGTGTTTCGCCAGAGGACACACCAGACATCGTTGTCCCAGCATGATTGACAGATCTGGCTCGTGCTTCATCTGTGGAGATCCGACACATAAGTTAAATAGATGTAAATGTCGCCCGCACTGTCCTGTGTGCAGTGAGAGGGGCCTACCTGACGGACATAGGGCTGGTAGTGACGAGTGTCCGCCGGTGTTACCCGGTCCTCTTCATAATTTGAGGGATAGATCGCTCAACGGATCTCAATCGCCGCAGAGGAAATCTACCAGTCGGGATAACAGTACGCACGGGAACGATACACTGAATAATCCGGATGACACTAATAATATGGACATTGAGCTCACAAAATGAGAATTATTCAAGTTAACCTTAATAGATGCTCGACAGCACAGGACTTAATAACTAACACGATTATCGAGGCAAAGGCTCACGTTGCTGTTATCTCGGAACCATATTTTGTGAGCCGGAACAATGATAGATGGCTTTTATCGAATGACAACCCCCCTACGGCGGCTTTATTTATTACGACAAGTTCGCGTATAATTGGGAACTATATGACTCTGCTCCGGGCATTGTGGCGGCCAGGGCCGACAACCATTTAATTATAAGCGTATACTTTGCTCCTAGTCGGTCCCTTAGGGAGTTTGAAAGATTCCTGGGAATTTTATTGAACATTATGGCGTCCGCTAAAAACATGTATATTCTATTGGCTGGGGATTTTAACGCACGTTTCCATGAATAGGACATAAGCAGTAATATTCGTGGAAGGATGCTTTTTGACTGGTCCTGTGGGCAAAAACTGAACTTATTGAACACTCCTGAAGTTGTTACGTGCTGCAGGGCGCAGGGAAGCTCGACGGTTGACCTGGCATGGGGCAATGGTCTGTTGTGGAACTTAACTCCGAATTGGAGTATTTCGGACGAGTACAACGCATCTGATCATAAGACTATAATTATAGATATTCCACACGGTGGCTCCAAGAAGACTCCCAGTACTTCCCTAGGTGGAGCCTTAGTAAGCTCGATAAAGACGGATTCCTGGCGTCACTTCATGCGGGTTTTTGGACTCTAACGGGAGTCGATATGATGAGCTTGGACCTTCTCATACAAAGAGTAATGAGAATAGTCAGGGATGCATGCAATGTCGCAATGCCGAAAGTTTACGGACGCCCGGGCAAGAAGCGTCTACTGGTGGAGTGAGAACATCGCGGGGCTCCGGGAGGAATGCAGGAGGGCCAGAAGAAGATACACCAGAGCGCGGGCTCGTAAAGACGGATGGACTTGGCAACGATTGTGGACAGAAATGAAGGCGGCTAGGAGGAAACTCGGGGCGGCCATAGCAAGAGCCAAGGACGAAGCATGGCAGGAACTAATTGACTCAATAGAGAGTGACCCCTGGGGTCGTCCCTACAGAATAGTCACCGGGAAACTCAGAGCACTCACTCCTCCGATTTGTGAGACCCTTGAACCGGAGTTTGTGGGTAGAGTTATCATGCATCTCTTTCCGCATGATGATGGTCGTGATGCGCCTTGGAGTCTTCGTCCGTGTGCGCCTTTGAGCGATGTCCCGGAAATTACCGTTCCGGAGTTGGAAATTGCAGCAAACAGGCTAAAGAACAATGGAAAGTCCCCAGGACCAGATGGGCACACGTATAGGATTCTGATACCTGCGGTTGGACTTGCGGGAGAGGTATTTGCTAAAATGTTCTCGAGGTGCCTCCGGGAATCATATTTTCCCGCTGACTGGAAGGTATCCAAACTGGTACTTCTGAATAAACCGAACAAACCTAAGAATAACCTGTCTTCGTTTCGACCAATTTGCCTGTTGAACACCGTAGGTAAACTTTTTGAGAAATTAATAGCCAATAGGTTGAGCGAATTTTTGGAGAAAGGCAACCTGCTCTCAAGCTATCAGTTCGGCTTTAGAAGTGGCAGATCCACGATAGACGCCATAAGGAGGGTACTGGATATAGTTGATGCTGCAAACAAGGGTAATTGTTACGCGGTGCTGGTTAGCCTAGACATCAGAAATGCGTTCAATTCCATACATTGGAATGTTATAATGATGGCGCTGGAAAGGAAAGGTGTCCCGGATTACTTGCGAACAATAATTAGAGCATACCTGTGCAACAGAAAAGCAGTATACACAGATAAGAATGGTGATCTGAGAAGTTTCCAGATCACCAGAGGGATCCCACAGGGTTCGGTTTTGGGACCGCTATTATGGAACATAGCATACGACCAGATACTCGCTGGAGATGACGACGCTGAAGGATGTCACATTTCATATTATGCTGATGATACACTTTTAGTCTCAGTGGCCAAGAATTTTAAGACGGCGATCCACAGAGCGGAAGCTTATACAGCCACAGTTGTCAATAGAATAGAGAAACTGGGATTAAACGTGGCTGTTGAGAAGACTGAAGTGGCGGTCTTTTGCAAAAGGAATCTTGCCCTGCCGGATACTCTACCTAAAATAAAAATTCGGGAAACAACAGTTAATGTAGCAAATAAGATCAAATATCTAGGTCTCATTCTGGACATGCAACTCGTATTTAGGGATCATTTGTTGTATGTCATCCCACGCGTAAGGAAACTGGTAGGAGCCGTTGGTAGATTGATGCCGAACCTGAAGGGACCGGGACAGAGGAAGAGACGGTTGTATGCCTCTGTCGTGCAGTCCGTAATTTATTACGGTGCTCCCATTTGGGCGAATCGCCTGGACTATAGATCGTTCCCTGTGAAAGAAATGGAAAGTACAATAAGAACGCTCTCGATTCGGACGATCTGTGGTTATAGGACCATATCGTATATAGGGTCCACATTGCTAGCCGGGATTTTCCCCTTTAAAATTAGGGCGAAGCGTCTTGCGCGTCTGTATTGGAGGGAGAGGGAAGGAAGAGCGGAAAATGTGACTCTCTCTCTTTGCGCGAGGAAGGAATTAAGGAGGGAGGCAGATCGTAGGGCTGTTGAGGACTGGAGATCACTCCTAGAGGATCACAGGCAGGCAGGGGTTAGGATTAGGGAGGCATTATCCCCGTTTCTTGAAGCATGACTGGGCCGTACCTACGGCTCACTGACATTCCGTATGACCCAGCTTTTGAGTGGCCATGGCTGCTTTAATGATTTTCTGTATAGGATGGACCGAGCTCCCTCTCCCGTCTGCGCTCACTGCGCAAGCGGGAAGCGGGATGACGCGGATCACACCCTTCTGGAGTGTAGGGCCTGGTTTTGGCAACGGTATAACATGTACGATTCTCTTGGCTTCGAGTTAGGAGACATTGACCCTCCAGATCTGGGGAAAATTCTGAGAGCCATGTTAAACAGACAGCGACAGTGGTCTGCCATGAATCTTTTTGCGGAAAAAGTTATGTCCGAAAAAGAGAAAGCGGAAAGGGAACGGCAAAGAATTGGTTAACCCACATGTGCGTACGCCTTGTCAATTTGGAACTCTCGAGCTAGTTCTTCGCGGTCTGGGTTCTCTCAACATTTCGTGGTCCCTAGTAACTTTGTAACATACGAACACACCTGGTGTTCGTGAATGGAGGGCTGCCTTTGTGCTCTGGATAATGACTTGAGGGTGTGTTCTTCTTAAATATTTCTATGCAGACATATGCTTCATGTAATACAACTTGAATTGGTCCTGTTTTGGGCAGGTTATCCTCCTTTTTGGAGACACACGAGGAGTGTGTTCCTTCTTATTCCTCACTCGGCTGAATCCTCCCATTGTTATTGGAAGGGCGTGTGTGTGTTGCTGAACGAATGATCAGTAAAAATGAGTATGTCTGTGGGTACTTGAAGGTGACGAGCGAGTGTGTTGCCCCTCGGGGCCAAGACCAGGGGGAGGGTTCGTGATGTGTTGTTCCGTCAACGTTCCAAGACCCTCCCCCGTCACGGTCGTTAAAGGTACAGAGGAGGTTTAGTGGGTAGGCGAGGCTGGGTGGCTTTTCGTTCGACGTGCCACCCACTCGAATCCCACACTCCCCACCTGTCGTCCAGTGGGGGTCTTGCGAAGATTCCTCCTCTCTAAACAAAAAAAAAAGGTTAGGTTAGGTTAGGTTAGGTTGTCTGCTCGTGGCTGCTGTGACGGTCGGACGTGTGTGCCTCGTGCTCCGCTCCTTGTGTCTTGGTAATGATTTGTAGTGTGACTTTTCATATACGTTTCTGTATTCCTCGGATTTCTGCTGTCTTTTTGTTTATGTTAAGGTATAATTTATATGGTTAATTGTGCTAATTATATGTTTTTTCATATTATTTGTACGTAGACGTAGAAGATCTCCCGTCTCCTGGGATTATTACAGCCACGGCAGGCTCCCTGTGATGTTCCCTTGTGTAATTGTCCATAATTATTATAATTATCAAAACTGTCTTTCTTTAACAACGACGTCTAGTTATTGTAAGTATTGTATTTGTCTTCAATTAATCTATTAATTATGTAGTTATACTCGATTTGTACGTCGTACGAGGTATGTGTCCAAGATGGCCGTCTTTTACCGTCTTATTCACATTTTTGGCAAGATGGCTAAACGGCTACTACGTATAATTGTCGCGACATTGTTGTCTCCTCTCCATCTATAGTATCATTATTGTTTCGTCATTGCAGCCATCTCTCGTGCTACGCGGAATAGTTGCTTTGTAATTTGTGAAATAGACGGATCATTCGATTTTTCGGAAGTATATCTGAACGATAAGTGTGGTGCGCCAACACTGGCTGGAAAATTTGGAATTCTACTCTGAGCTCTCATCTCTTAAACATCATCTTCCTGCCTCGATAGGGATATCTTCTGGAATCTATGGAATTTCTTGATGGATTTAATAAGTATGTTAAAGCAATCTGGAAAAAGTATTGCCTACATATCAGTGGTATGTCATTTGCATAAATTACTACTTATTATTAATTTACTTTGTATCTTTATTCGGCAGTGGAGTGTTCTATTTAATTTCTTACTTAACTCTATAATTCTTGATTTACTTTATTATAACTTATACTATGCAGCAGATTTTTGTTCTTTTTATTATCATATATGAAAGATTTAAGTTTTTTGTAACTCTGAATCTGGAGACGTGAAAATTTTTTGACAGTATCGTTTTGATTCCCAATTTATTCACTTGACAATATAGATTGATTTGCTGTATGTGTGTCAAATTATCGAGTCTATATGCTTTTTAAGCATCTTAGTTAGTCAACATAAATCTTTGCTTGTCACACAGAAAAATTAATGAACTTTTAAAACATATGCACTCTAATTGCCTTATTATAATACCACGAATATGATTATTGATTTTCTTTTGATTGAATGTAATATTTCATTATCTATTGCTACGCTGATTCACCATGTACCATGTACTATTGTAAATTCGCAAGCTACACAGGATTATTTCCTTATTTTAATGATAGTATCTTTATTCTGTTATTATTATTTACTGTGCTTCTTTGTATACATTTAAGTTTCCATTAATTTATTAATTTCAGTATGATCTGACTTGCGAAATTATATTAGTTTATTTAAATTATTTCATATGTATGTAACCCTTGTGTCGTATTTCACGTTTTGATTGTACTTCCATCACACTACGATTCTTGATTTATAATTTATACTTTTATATCTATTTTATGTGTCTATCAGTATATTTTTATAAGATTCTGATCTTTTGATTAAGCATTTTATAGTTTATCAAATTATATATTCCATATCTTTGACTTGATTGTGAGGGAGCCACCTCCTGGATGGTCAAATGCACGAGGTGTACACTTTGTGCTCCTTGCTATGAATAGGTGGCAACACTGAGCAGTTATAACCTGATAGTACTTGGCATATTATTCTTTTTTAATTTCTCCACATTTTAGTAATATTAAAGCTTTTTACAAAACAATTTAGTTATGTTAAGTACAATTTAATTATGTATATGTATAAGTATGTGTATTTTTGCAGGCTGTCTTGTGAATCTTGTGCTGTATTGTTATTGTCTCCATTTGATGACTTGATAATTGAGGTTATTATGCCTCTATGTTTCTTGATATTATTTACAATCACGAGGTAAATAACTATACATTATATTTTACTTATCAACTACTTTTACTAGATACACACATTTACTATTTTTGAATTTATTAATGTCCTATACGTATAGTTTTTAATTTATAGTCATCATACATGTTTCTCTAAATGTTAGGATGCTAGCCCGTAAAAGCGGCACATCCTTGTTAATGTATTTTCTCATCTGTGATGAGAACTATATGTGCGTCTTTAATATTTATATATATTTATTTTCTTTCCCCTCTTTTAGAAGAGTAAATCAGCGTATTTAACGCTCACTGAGCTTTATGTTATCCTGGAATTAACCGATAGTTTCCTGTTGGGGCATTTATCGACGCCAAGCTGTGAATTTTTGGCGTCTGGGCACTTGTATGGACCGCGTCAAGAAACTCTTCATTATCTGAACAATCGATGTAACCAGTATTACATAATAACTGTTACTGACATGTCACAGTTTGGTTTTTATGCGCGGAAACTCAAGCTTTACATTACTTTCGATGGATAACCTACGAATCGGATTTGTAAACATTTTTACTGACTAATTAATTATTTTTTGCGTCTGAATTAGAATATATTTCTCTTTATTTCTTGTATAGTTATTATTAGAGGATTAGATTAACTACTGTAATTTTTAGTTTAGCTTTAATTTTGAATACTCTGCATACAGTCGATTCACTTGTATTTATATAACTTTGTGGCTCGTTTCATTAGTATTAATACTATTATTCTAATCTCAACTAATACGAGAATCGCTACGTGTATCGACACAATGATTGTAATTCGGTATGTGGGCAGGTGAATTGTATTGAACGTACGGAACACATAATTATCAATTGTGGCAGGCGCGTTAATTATTTGTGCGGTCTCTAGATTGCTCGTGATGAGCTGAACGAGGTATACATTGGTAATTTAATTACGAAATTGAGGACACGAGTCTGCGCTGGCTGCCTTTTATAGTATTATTTATAGTATAGATAGATTTAATATAGATTTTTCCATTGTCAAACTATGTAATTACAGATTTTGGCTAGTCTGGATTAGAGTGTACGCGTTTTTTGCGAAACACACATTGATGCTTGCTATACCGATGAATCGACTGATGTATTGTTTTTGTTTGACGCATCTTAGTCTACTAAAAAGATTGAGTCTGTTGAGTTACACGCGCTACAAATGGCATTTGTGCTACCTAAGCACAAATTTTCGTTTCTTCAGTTTTGTTAAACATAATTCAGACATACTGGACTAGATTGGATATACTTTTGAAATGTGGATGGAATCTCATTACATTATGTATTGGCTGCTATGTCATTCTTTCGTTCAATCGATACTAATTATCAAAAATTATGGCTCTACTATTATGTTTTTAATCTTGAGAAGACTTTTGCGTACGTCATGAAAGTTCTTACGAAATCTTTATGTTTATTTTGTGTGATGTTGTCTTTTGAGTAATATTGTTTACCGATAACCTGCCCACGAAGAACCAGCAATTTCATTGTCATTCACGGCATGTAGCCTTAAAGTACTGCGTTTTTTTTTAGCAATATTAGCATATAATTTATCTGTTGACATAAGAGACAAATCAAGAGATGATTTCTTCAATCATCATGTTTAAACATGTTTCTCCTCTCGCACTTAATCCTGATTTTAAAACGTACGTGGCATTAATGGAAGCCGACGATAATCTATTTCGATTTTTTGTTTTTAAATTACTTAAAGAGGAAAACATTCTCTCTGGGTCGGCATTTGAATTTGGAAGTGATCGAACAGCATTCAGAACATTTGTTAAATTTGGATACTTAGTAATATTATTTGGATGTAAAATTTCCTTCCACATATTATCAAAATTTAATTTGGAAAGATTTTGCTTCTCTTCCATTGTAAAATCTAATGGCAATGCAATCCATTCTTTCTTTAAAACATCTTCATCAACATTACCTATAGTTTTAGCTATAAAAGAAACATCATTAAATGAAGTTTCTCTATCAGTATATATAAGCTTACAAAAGGTCTAAAAACTTGTAATTTTAATAAAAATTTATTATTTATCGGTAATCTTTTACGAATTTCTTCTGCAGCAGTTACATAAAACATCAAACAATTTTTTCGAACAGTTGTAACTGCGTCTTCGTGTCCTTGCAGTATCAGTAATTCGTAAAGATATTCTTCGCATTCTGTACCTAAATTAATTTTATGAAGAATTTTGTGATTCTCTGATAAAGAGAAAACTGTGTTTACAGAAAAAGGTTTTAAATATTTATCTTTTAAAAAGTTTTGGCAAATTTGAAAAAGAAACTGTAAAGATTTTGGCTGCAATAAATGAATTCGTGTTTCTGATGTTTGAAAAAATGCATTGAATGCGTTAAAGAAATTTAAAACGTATTTTAAAAAAAGAAAATAGGCTTTTGTTTCAATATTACCCATTATAGACAACAGATATTCTCCACGTTGTGTTTTTTCACTTACAACCATTTCGTTCAAAAAATATTTAATTGTTTCCCAAGATTCCAGAAGTCTTTCTACACATAAGTAATAAGAAAGCCAGCGTGTGTAATTTTAACATAATTTTAACAATTTGTGATTTGTTTCTTGGAAACACTCAGAAAATTCATTGTAAACAGATAATCGTTTGGAGCTATTGTTAATAAAACTAGAAGTTTTTTGTAATAATTCTTCGCAAAATTCTGGTATTTTATTACATGCAGCATGCGCTATTAATGCAGCGGAATGACAAGGGCATGTTAATAAATGTTAATAAATGTGAACATACTTCTTCTAATTTTTTTTTAAATGATGAAAATTTTCCTATCATGATAGATGCATTGTCGCATGATAGAGCTATAATATTTAAAAATGGTATTTTCATTTTCCACATTTAACATTTAAATGCTTGAAACAATTTTTCTGCGCTGGAATCTTTGGCATCAATATTAATTAATTTAACTAATTGTGAACGAACATCTAATGTCTTCGGGTCAACGTATCGTACCATAAAAGTCATCCATTTAGTATTACAAATATCAGACGTTTCGTCAATAAATATTGAAAATTTTGTGTTCTGAATTTTGTTAACGACACGTTCCGTTTCAATTGGGCATAAAACGTTTGTAATAATATTTTTACATTTTGTACGACCGATGCTCATGTTTTTTAAAATATTAGAATCTTTTCCTATATGTTGAAAAAAATGAAGAATCTCTTTTGCAGTTTGATGAGAAATATTTTTATCGGCAATTAATGTGGCATATCTAACTTCTGCTAACTTTTTACGCTCATCAAACGACAAAAGTGATTCATTATCTTCCGTTTGCAAATTTTGATTTGATTTATTTATCTCACTGAAACTTTTATATTTATCTAAACGTGCTTTGGATTCTGCGTGACGATATATTTGTGCTAAACTACCAGTAATAGTTTTATTGCAAATGGAATAAAAAGATAAATTTGCATTGTTAGGTACTTCTCGTAACCAACATTTAAATTCTTCGATATCTAACCATTTCTGTTGAAAAACTGGTTGAGATATTTTTTTTTTTTTCATTATTGTTAGGTAATGATGATCCTTTTTTAAGATTATTTTTATGACATGCAGAATCTGCATGGCGAGAAATTAATGAACGACATGAAAAATTCTTATTGCAAATGCTACAATGATACTGACTATTATTACTTGATACTTCGCGTATTTATGATTGATATCTATTATCAGCAAGCCAAGTTTTTATAAAGCGTTTACATTTTTTGATTGATTCGTCACACATTTCCATATCAACTATAAAAGGACAAAAAAATCGAAAAAAGATAAAAAGAGAAATAGAAATATAATATGAAAATTATATGTATGCATGTGTCACGGAAAGAGATCAGGATTCTGTTATTTGTCAAAATATTTTACGATCCTAAATCGTCTCTCTCTGTATACGTATATGTGAATATATAAATATATATATATATATATATATATATATATATATATATATATATAAAATATATATGTGTATAAATGTGTATATGGAAAGTTATACCTTTTAATCTCGAATATATTCTTCAATATTAAAAAGTCAAGATGTATAAAATACGATACACGATGTGATCGAAAGACGGTACACGAAGTCACCGAAAGACAAATAAAATCGTCGCGCATCGTGAGATAAATAATGGAAAATCGAGATCGTTGTTTCTTTCTTATTCGGCGACACAGCGAGCAGCATACTCAACGACGCAATGACAGATTAGTTACTACAGGTTATTTATTATTATTTAAAAAATATAAATCACATTTTCAATCTAATTTAATATGCTTCATTATCGTATGCGTGTGCGTGTGCCTGTGTGCACGTGTGCCTGTGTGTACGTGTGCCTGCGTGTGCGTGTGCCTGCGTGCGTGCGTGCATGCGTGCGTGCGTGCGTGCGTGCATGCGTGCATGCATGCGTGTGTGCATGCGTGTGTGCATGCGTGTGTGCATGCGTGTGCATGCGTGTGTGCATGCGTGTGCCTGCGTGCGTACGCGTGTACGCGTGTATTAAAATTTTATCATTATCTAATATCAGTAGTATAATCAGTAGTATAATAATGTTATATAGTTTATGTATTTTACAGAGCAAAAGAAAAAATTTGCTGATATGCTGCAACAGCAGCAGAAACAGCATGAGCTGCAAATGAGCAATTAAGAGAGCAGCATGAGCTGCAATTGCAACAGCTGCGGGAGCAGGTAAACTTGATAAGAAAAAGAATGCTTTTGCTAACAAATATAAAAATTTGAACAGATACTGATATGTAAATAATTTTATTGGATCTTTAAAATGATTATCTGTGAAATCTGTTATATTCAAATCGGTTGCTAGATTAGAAATTTGTGAACATTATTATTATATTTAAATGTCCTACATAATAATATTGATGATCCAATAAAATTATTTCCAGATCTGTATCTGGTTAATTTGTAATTTTTAGATTTTTCAGAAGTTTTTTTTATACAGAAACAACAACCGCAGCAGCAACAGCAGCAGCAACAGCAGCAGCAGCAAGAGAGTGGTATTATTTATTGAAATAATTATATGTATATAAATACACACATATATGTCATGTATAATATATATATATATATATAAACATATTAATATTTTGACATTTAATTATTTTCAGTGCCTTATAGACGAAATAATGGTGAGCGTTCCCGTGCAAGATGGACCTTGCAACGAGGGGGACGAATGAGATATAGTTGGAGGGAGGGCCGGAGAAGAGAAAGAGGCCGGAAGGAAATAGAGGAGGAAGAGACCGGGGAAAAAATATAATTATAAAAAAATATTATTTTAAATAAAAAATATAAAAATAAATTTAAGTGGATTATGTCAGCACTCTTACCTTTTCATTATTGTTATTTGTTGTTAAATGTTTAATGCTTCTTTGATAAATTATTACTAAATTATTAAAATTATTACTAAAAAGAATAATTATTACTAAAATAAATAAAATTATTACTAATTATTACTAAAAAGAATAATTAATACTTCTTTTAATAAAAATTTATCAAAGAAGCATTAAACATTTGAAAACTAATAACAATAATGAAAAGATAACCGTGTTAACATAATTTGAATTTCTTTTTGCGATATTTGCGATATGGATATATTCATATCAATTATTAGTTTTATTATTATCTATTATTTATTAATATCATAAAAGCTATATAGCCTTTTTATATTCAGCTCCCTTTTATATAATAATATATCTAATATTTATTTTATATATTTATTGATATATATATATATATATAATATAAATATATATAATATATATATATATATTGTTTATATATTTATATATTTATTTATATATTTATTCAGTTTTTAATAGCTATATCTAAATATCTTTATAAAACCACAATAATTTTTTTTTTAATATAATAATTACTTTTTGCAAATAAAAAGCGTATATATTGACAAAGAATGGATTTTTGTATTTACAAATTTTAATTTTTATTTATGTATGAAAAAAATATATTGTAATAATGTTATTAACTTCATAAAATAAATGTATAAAAGTGTAAAAATGATCGACAATGGCATCGCGCCTCGCATGATTAATTCGTGTCATGTCATGAGATGCCAGCTTCAAATCAGCGGTACAGCGTTTCTCGAAAAAGAAGAAGACAGCAGTTGTCGGTACTCCTTCTCTACCGCTCGAAGCTGGCCGAAGCGCGGAGCGTACACGGACGAGCGCTCGCGATAGTGTGTGTGCCAGCCTATCCCCTCTACGTGCTGCAATCGTACATGAAATGGCATCCCTGCTTCGCGCTCCGCGGAGACACGAACGTACGCGCTTCGTGTGTATGTGTAGCAGCCGCGCGCCGAGCGCAGGACACCATTCCTGCCGGTGCGTGTACATATTGTTGTACCCCGGATGGACTACGACGTTAATATTAGGGATAGTCGGGTTCGTTAAGCCTAAGGAGTTGGGACTCCGAGCAGGATCAAAAGAATCTTCAATAGAGATCTTCTTGAATTCATTAACACACACTTTCTTCATTTTAACTGATTCATTCTCACAATTGCACAGATACTTGATATATTAATGATTATATTTTACACACGGTTAAACGTCATCGGGTGACTCGATGCGTATCGCGTTACTCTGGCGGCCGACGACCGAATATGTCACCTGACATGCTGATAGTACGGCTCGCGGGAACTTCGCTACGAGATTCGGTAATATCTCGTGCGATTATTATAAGTCCGATTCCGGACGACACTATAAATATTTGGCTCTCTTGACTCTGTCTTGTATGGTCGATTATATAGACTGGTCAATGCCCGATCAGTATTCTGACCGATTGCGTCGATTGATCGCGTGATATTGATTGCTCAATATCACACCTGGTTCGAGCAGCAAATTGAGGAATTTGCTGATAGACTTTTCGCAAATGTTCGCAATGTTCTCGCGCGATGCATTTCTGCAGTCTTTCGAAAGACTGATCGCAATTTTGGCGATCACGCATTTATGTCGTCTTTTGAAAGACTTTTTCCGATTTTATGCGGATTAATTTTGTTGCCATGCGGACTACTTTTATTATTAGTTGTAGATCTGGCTACAACAATATGTACGTATATATGTACGTATATATGTACATGTATGTATGTACATATGTACGTATATATGTACGTATGTATGTACATGTGTATATACATATGTATGTATTTCTTGTAGTTTATATGTACATATGTATGTATTTTCCATAGTTTTATACATTTTATATATTATCTTAAGTTTCATCATAGTTACCATCATGTATAGTTTTTTTACGAAAATGTAATGGAAGAAAAAATAAGACTTATTGTATATATTCCTTATATAAATATTTTTTAATTTGTTTTTACAATTGTAACGGAGCGCATCCTTCCGCTCCGTTCCTCCTCCGGATTTCCCCCGACTGACCATCCGTCGGGGACCGCCGAACATCAGGCGGAGTGCGGCAGTGGCCGCAAAGAGGCAGCAATGCCTCCTTTTTTAAATTCTTGTACACGCGAACTCCGAAAGCGTCGGAGAACACGTATGTTTTCGTGGTATTTCCCCGCACCGCGCCAAGCGTCGCGTCAACAAGCGCGAACGCACCCCGCACCGCGCCACGCACCGCACCACCGAGCGCGAAAGCGTCCCGCACCGCACCGACGCCGCGCCACGCAACCGAGCGAGCGTCCCGCACCGCGCCACGACCGCGTCCACAAGCGCGCAACCACCCCGCACCGCGCCGCTACCTTCCCTACGAATTCCTTCCCTACCCAAAAAACCAATCATCCCTCCGATCCTTTTTTTCCGCTCCTGGGGAGAGGGATGCTAACCCCGAGATCGACCAATCCGACCGATCCGACCGAAAATACCGAGGTCGATCTCGGATATAAAAAGGCATCGCTCTCCACAGGAAATCACTCACTCTCCGTTTACTCCTGTTCCTAGCTCGTTTCCGAGAGCTCGCCTCGAGGAAACGATCTTCCGAAACCGGCAGCAAGCCTGAGATTGTTGGGGCTCTCCCCAACGCGCCAAGTTCGCTTGGCCTGGCCGAAAGCCGTCTCCGTAGCTCGCACGGCAAGCCGAGAGTTGCTGGGGTCTCCCCAGCGCGTCGAGTTCGCTCGACCCGACTCTGCCTTTCCGAGATTTCACCGCCGAGTACCGGGGTTCTCCCCGATACTACCTCTCCGAGCACCAGGGTACTCCCTGGTCGACCGAGTACACTCGGCACCGCCACCTTCTTCTCCGCACACAGCTGGGGCTCTCCCCGGCTGGCCGAGTTCACTCGGCGTTCACGCAAACAGACGAGGGGCACACCCCCCGTCAGCCGAGCACTCTCGGCAGGGAACGGGCACACCCGTTCTCCGATCTCAACGATCCGCCGACCTCGCGAAATATCCACCCTCGCGATCATACCCGCGACACGCGTGCACGTTTAAATCGCCGATTTAAAGGCCCGCGACGAACACGTGCGACACTGCCGCCGCCGCGCGCGCCCCGCGCCACCGAACTGCGCACCGCGATCAGTATCGCGCCGACCGCCCGAGCGATCTCTTATTTTGTATTTACGCATTATCCGCGCGCCGATCACCGCATCGCCCGTCTACGGCCACGAACATTAAACGCGACGATTCGGTGCATTCTATCGCACCACTCTTAGTTAAATAAACATCGTTATTTATTATCGATCTCGCCTAACGATTTAATCACGCCTTTCTGTCTCCAACGTCCTCGCTTCTCCTCCTGGTAACCGACTGACCGCTCTCCGCGCGGAAAAGCGAGACCGTTTTATGGCGCCCGAACAGGGACCGGAAGATAGTAAGACCGCGGAGACAGGAAACAAAAGCGAAATGGCCGAAGACGGGATAGACCGGTTAACGAAGGCCGAATTGCAGGAACGGCTCGGACAAATCCAGCAAAATACCGCCGGGCCCGTCGAAGCTACGACAGCGCCTGCGCAGATGCATGCGCGATCATCCGGGAACGTCTCTCGAGCCACCCGCGCTGACACCCCTTGCTTCCCCCGTATATTCCGTATCCCCCGAATTTCCGATCCGTATACCTGAGTTGCCACGATCGGCCGAAATCATGGGGCAAATGCGTAAGTGGGACTGTTTTTTCGACGGACGCGATCCGATCGGGTTTCTGGAACGGATCGAGGAACTTGGCGAAACGTGCGATTTTACCGAACAACAACTATTGACCGGTATACCCGCATTGTTACGGGGAGACGCGATGTTATGGCACCGGAACAATCGCCAATACTGGTCCGCGTGGGAAACGTTCCGGCAAGATTTCGTCGCTCAATTTTGCCCGCAACCAGAAAAAACCGCCGCGCTGCGTGAAATCTATTCCCGCACCCAGAAGCCCGGTGAAACATACGCACAGTACGCCACAGCCCTACAAACGCTCATGCGTCGCGCAGGGAATTTCGGAGAGCGGGCGCAGACCGATCTGCTTTTCGTCAATCTCCATCCGGATTATAAAATCTACATCCGTCGGGAGGATGCCGCGAACCCTCGCGCCCTGCAGACACGAGCGACCGAATACGAGGGGATCCAACGACAGCGACAGACGCTACGAGCTACCGAACATCGGGGGGAAGTCACCGCAAAAGCTAGCCGCACGGCTGCAACTGCGTATAACCCCCGAGATCACTGTTGGCGATGCCGACAACGCGGGCATACACGCTTTGAATGCCGACGACCGCCCGTTCGATTCTGCTCACAATGTGGAAAAGAGGGGCTATTTACCCGCGATTGCCACCCGCCGGGAAACGCCAACAGGATCGAGAATATCGCGGCCGCGTCTCGATCCCAATAAATTACACTCCGCGACCGCACCTGACCGTATACGTGCACGATCGACCGATCAAGGCGATGATCGATACCGGATCTGAGTTGTCGTTTATCGATCAAAAGACCGCGCGTTCTCTAGAACAACTCCGCTTCATGCCGACCGCCGAACACGGTCAGGTACGACTCGCGGACGGGACGCAGGTCAGCACCACCGGCACTATTCGCGTACCGTTAAATTTATCCCATCGCGTCACATGGCATACCTTCCGCATCCTGCCGCAACTCGACAACGTCATGATCGTCGGGATGGACGTATGGGCGGGATCGGGAATTATCTTGCGACCACCGCCGCCGTACTCACATACCTACGGAACAACGCCGACCAAGCAGAGTTGTCCGATCTCGGAGGATGAACAACTCCGAGTGTTCCTCGAGGAGGAAGTAGGGAAATTCGACCACGTCGGTGGACCCACCGAATTAACCGAACACCGCATTAAGCTCATCGATCCCGCGCCGATTAAGCAAAGATACCGATCGCAGAATCCGACAATGCAGGCGATCATTGACGCGGAGGTCGATCAAATGCTGCAGGACGGCATAATTGAGCCATCAACCAGCGCGTGGAGCTCTCCGATCGTGGTGGTCCGAAAGAAAGACGGAAAAAACCGATTCTGCATCGATTTTCGTAAAGTAAATTCCGTTACCGAGCGTGACGTCTATCCGTTGCCACAAATTTCCGCCACGCTGGACAAACTGCGCGGAGCAAGGTACCTGTCTACCATCGACCTGAAGAACGGTTATTGGCAGGTACCCCTCGCTCCCAGCAGACCGATCACCGCATTTACCGTACCAGGCCGAGGGCTAATGCATTTTCGGGTCATGCCTTTCGGCCTGCATTCCGCTCCGGCAACGTTCCAGCGATTGCTCGACCGCATAATCGGGCCCGAATTAGAGCCCCACGCGTTTGCTTATCTGGACGACATCATCGTTGCCAGCCGGACATTTGCCGAACACCTGCAGCATCTGCGCGAAGTCTTCCGCCGACTGCGGGCAGCCCGACTCCGCATAAATCGCGATAAGTGCCGATTCTGCGTACCAGAATTACGATATCTCGGACATATCGTGAATCGCGACGGAATAAAGATCGACCCTGAGAAAACAACCGCGATCGCCGACTGGCCTACTCCACAGACCGTGAAGCACATCCGACAATTTCTCGGGGTGGCCTCCTGGTACCGACGGTTTATCAAAAATTTTGCCACCGTCGCCGCACCACTAACTGCGCTGACGCGGAAAAACACGCGATGGAAATGGGGGGAGGAGGAACAAGGCGCCTTTGACGCGCTGAAGAATAATTTGACGACCGCCCCAGTGCTGGCCTGCCCCGATTTCGAACGGCCGTTTACTCTGCAAACTGATGCAAGTACCATCGGCCTCGGGGTTGTACTCACGCAGTATTTTCCGGAGGGGGAACGCGTCATCGCATACGCGAGTCGGACACTGAACGGCGCCGAAAAAAATTATAGCGCGACCGAACTAGAGTGCCTCGCCGTCGTCTGGGGAATTCGGAAAATGCGCGGATATCTGGAGGGCTACCGCTTCACGGTAATCACCGATCATCAAGCATTAAAATGGTTGCAGCAACTTGAATCACCGTCCGGCCGGCTGGGACGGTGGATGTTCGAGCTGCAACAATACGCGTTCGAAATACGATACCGGAAAGGCGCGTTGAACCGGGTGGCCGACGCGTTATCTCGGCAACCCGCCGTCTCCGCCATATCACATCCCCGCTGCCAATGGTACCGCCGCACATGGGACCGAGTGACGCGCGATCCCGACCGTTTTCCGGATTTCACGATCCGCGACGGACGATTATACCGCCACGTACTCCACACATTAGATTTCCACGACGTGCCCCGTGAAACGCAGTGGAAGGAGTGCGTGCCGACCGAGAAACGGCGGGATATTTTACGCCAATTCCATGACGCCCCGACCGCCGGACATCTAGGAGTGGCTAAGACTATCACTCGCATCGCGTACCACCACTATTGGCCGGGGATGTACCGCGATATCGCGCGGTACGTGCGATCCTGCGAAAACTGCCTCGCGTACAAAGTACCGACACGACACCCGCCCGGAACCATGCACGCAACCGCACTCGACCGT
This sequence comes from Pogonomyrmex barbatus, assembly GCF_055798465.1. Classification (NCBI taxonomy): domain Eukaryota; kingdom Metazoa; phylum Arthropoda; class Insecta; order Hymenoptera; family Formicidae; genus Pogonomyrmex; species Pogonomyrmex barbatus. The sequence continues at coordinate 219,336 of NW_028297125.1, forward strand.
CCGTGGCAACAGATGACGCTCGACTTAATCGGGCCTCTACCCCGCTCCCTCCGCGGATACACGTGGGTCCTAAATATGCAGGACCGCTTCACCAAGTGGCTCGAGATTCGGCCCCTCCGCCGCGCCACCGCCGAATCCGTCGCGAGAACTATCGCGGAAGCAATTATATTCCGACACGGCTGCCCGACCGAGATACTAAGCGACAACGGCACGCAATTTAAGGCGAAGGAAGTCGAGCGACTCCTCAGCGCTTTCGGGATAAAACACCGTTTCACCCCCGCTTACGCCCCCCATTGCAACCCGACCGAACGGGTAAACCGGACCGTAAAAACTATGATCGCGCAATATGTGGGGCGAAACCAAAAAACGTGGGATGAAACGTTGCCCGAACTGCAGTTCGCTTTCAACACTGCATCAAATGACGCCACCGGGTACTCGCCGGCCTACCTGAATCTCGGTCGGGAGCCATGCTCGGTTGTAAGAAGTAACGAAGCCATCGTCGGTCCCAGCAAACCCGACGCCTTAAGACAAAGACTCGAAGACGCGTATGAGCTCGTCCGCGTCAACCTAGCGCGAGCCTTCCAGCAACAGGCACGAAATTATGACTTAAGGCGACGGGACTGGCAACCGAAGCTCGGAGAGTGGGTGTGGAGGCGCGATCACCCCCTCTTCAGCAAACGCGATGCATTTAACGCGAAACTCGCGCCCCGATACATCGGGCCCCTGAAGGTGAAGGCAGCCATTTCCCCCGTAATCTACGATTTACGGAGTAAACGTGGGAAATGGCATAGACACGTTCACCTCCAGGATTTAAAACCGTTGCCCGGCAAGACCGAAGCCGACAGCGCCGCCGAAATGGCGAACGACGACGCCGACAACGAACCGACCGACGCCGACAACCAACCGACCGACGCCGACGCGACGCCGACCGTCACCACCAACGACGAGCCCCCGGCAATCGCAGCAAAAAGAAGGGGCAAACCGCGGGATGTCGACAACAAAACACAACAACGAGGCCCCGGACGACCGCGGAAAAATTTCAAGCCGGATTAAAAATAAATAACGGCTGAAAATGAGACCAAGTAGGGGAAAACACGCGACCGCCAGCGACGCGACCACCGGCAACGAGGAACGATCCGATCCTCAGATCACGACGAACTACCGCAATGGCAAGACGCGTGAGTATTGTCGAGGAAATCGATGCGATACTGGAGGAACGCCCGCCGCCGCCATACGATCCGACACGGCCGGGAATCGACGAGCTATACCTCGACCTCTTCGGACCAGACTCCGACCTCGAGACCGAGCCACCGGTTCACCAGAGCGCTCCGGTCAGAAAAACCGTGCCGAGAGTTGGCACCACGATCCAGCGCTCCGATGCGGCCCAGCGACGCAAAGCCATGTGGCTCGCGGAGACACCACCACCGCCTCTGAAACGAGGCCGATGATCCACGGAGGGATACTCGGTCCGCTCGGCCAGCGGCAAAACCGCCTCGGTGGCCACAAATACGCCACCGATCGTGAAGCCACGGATGGTCGACGTAGCGACCCAAACCAGCGCCGAGCCGACACCGCCGCTCCAACCCACCGGCCCGACACGACCTCCGCCGATCCCGGTCGAGATATGGCCAGGGATGGTTATACCGATATCGCATTACGCGGTACATAAGAATCGGAAATATCGGGCCGACATACAGGGCAGAAAATATGTCCTGCGATTCAACGCCAACGGGACCTTGCGATCCAACAGGCCCACGTAAGCCACTAGCTTCTGGCTTACGACGGAGGGGGGAGATGTAACGGAGCGCATCCTTCCGCTCCGTTCCTCCTCCGGATTTCCCCCGACTGACCATCCGTCGGGGACCGCCGAACATCAGGCGGAGTGCGGCAGTGGCCGCAAAGAGGCAGCAATGCCTCCTTTTTTAAATTCTTGTACACGCGAACTCCGAAAGCGTCGGAGAACACGTATGTTTTCGTGGTATTTCCCCGCACCGCGCCAAGCGTCGCGTCAACAAGCGCGAACGCACCCCGCACCGCGTCCCGCACCGCACCGACGCCGCGCCACGCAACCGAGCGAGCGTCCCGCACCGCGCCACGACCGCGTCCACAAGCGCGCAACCACCCCGCACCGCGCCGCTACCTTCCCTACGAATTCCTTCCCTACCCAAAAAACCAATCATCCCTCCGATCCTTTTTTTCCGCTCCTGGGGAGAGGGATGCTAACTCCGAGATCGACCAATCCGACCGATCCGACCGAAAATACCGAGGTCGATCTCGGATATAAAAAGGCATCGCTCTCCACAGGAAATCACTCACTCTCCGTTTACTCCTGTTCCTAGCTCGTTTCCGAGAGCTCGCCTCGAGGAAACGATCTTCCGAAACCGGCAGCAAGCCTGAGATTGTTGGGGCTCTCCCCAACGCGCCAAGTTCGCTTGGCCTGGCCGAAAGCCGTCTCCGTAGCTCGCACGGCAAGCCGAGAGTTGCTGGGGTCTCCCCAGCGCGTCGAGTTCGCTCGACCCGACTCTGCCTTTCCGAGATTTCACCGCCGAGTACCGGGGTTCTCCCCGATACTACCTCTCCGAGCACCAGGGTACTCCCTGGTCGACCGAGTACACTCGGCACCGCCACCTTCTTCTCCGCACACAGCTGGGGCTCTCCCCGGCTGGCCGAGTTCACTCGGCGTTCACGCAAACAGACGAGGGGCACACCCCCCGTCAGCCGAGCACTCTCGGCAGGGAACGGGCACACCCGTTCTCCGATCTCAACGATCCGCCGACCTCGCGAAATATCCACCCTCGCGATCATACCCGCGACACGCGTGCACGTTTAAATCGCCGATTTAAAGGCCCGCGACGAACACGTGCGACACTGCCGCCGCCGCGCGCGCCCCGCGCCACCGAACTGCGCACCGCGATCAGTATCGCGCCGACCGCCCGAGCGATCTCTTATTTTGTATTTATACGCATTATCCGCGCGCCGATCACCGCATCGCCCGTCTACGGCCACGAACATTAAACGCGACGATTCGGTGCATTCTATCGCACCACTCTTAGTTAAATAAACATCGTTATTTATTATCGATCTCGCCTAACGATTTAATCACGCCTTTCTGTCTCCAACGTCCTCGCTTCTCCTCCTGGTAACCGACTGACCGCTCTCCGCGCGGAAAAGCGAGACCGTTTTACAATAAATGAATTTAAAATTTTTTGTATACATTTATATAAATATTTTTATATTTGTTTACAATAAATGAATTAAATCACATTATTTTTGTGTATCCAAGAATTATATGACCCATCGAATCCCAGCCACTTGACGTAAACCTTGTTTCCTTTCCTATGCAGCACTTTCTCTACACGATACACGTCCGGATGAGTCGCGCGATGCAACTCATGTAGAACGATCCGGCGACGAATTCTCCGCGATAATCTTCGAGTAGATAGGTTACGGGATTAGTACGCTGTACTTTAGTGATCTTAAACATCTCGGTGGACCAATTTGGCGTGTAATCTTTTTCGAAAGCTGTCTTATACTTGCTCACGCGTACCGAATCACCTATTTAAAATTTTGCCGGACCTGCGATCTTTATCGCGTTGTACCCACCGTGCCCAAGAGTTTTTTAGCGATTGCGGGAGTTACGTCAATGAGTCGCATGCCAATAGTGCGATGTTTGCGTGCGTTGTAATCTGACAAGACGCGGCAGCGTCGACCCATTTGTAAGTACCATTAAGTGTAAACATCCTCCACATGTTGTTTTTAAGTGTGCGATTGAATCGTTCGATGATCGATACCTTCAATATCGAATATGTGGAATAATTATTAACGCTATGTTTTTTCAAGAGTTTCTGCACATCGGCGTTGTAAAACTCCTTCCCCATATCCGTTTGCAAGCTTTTCGGGCATCTTTCGCTTTCTCGAATTATCTCGGCGATAGCGTTAGCCGTCTCACTTTCGACCTTGCTCTTGAGCGGTACGGCCTAGGCATACTTACTCAACGCATTGATGATGGTGAGTATGTAATGATGACCTCTGTTAAAACTCGAATATGGGCGCATCTCGATGATATCAGCTTGCCATAAATCGTCATATCTCCGAATTATGACACGTCTTCGTAGAAAATTTCTTCTGGCCGGAGTGTGCAATTCCTCAACAAGTCGTCGCCTTATGGAGTTAACATTTTTTTCACGTCCATCGGATTTTGATGATTTCATGTTTTGATGATGTTTGATATTAATGTGTCTAAATAAGATATTACAATTAAAATTTTTTTTCCTTACTGACGTCAATCGACTGATTTGTTTCGTCGACACGCGATTTAATTTATAATAATGCCGGTTTCGCGAAATTCTTCGATGATCGACAGCATCTCGTTGTCATGAGCAGTGTGACCAGTTCGGTGCGAAGCGTCGAGCAATCGGAATCGATCCACCAGTTCGTTGAGATCGTCCCAATGCACGTAATCGATCTTGTTGTCATTTAACTTCATGGTGGATGATATATTATTCATGTCTGCCCCCTTTTTACTGCTTCTTTTATATACGAACGGAGCGATGATAATGTACTTAATGTTAATGTACTTGTATCCCTTGTTGCCCATGATGGGATTATGGGTGCTGTAATCTATGAGCATTCGTTGTTAACAGTACACTTTTATACGTTTGTTTGTCATCTTCGGTAAATATAGCCTCATCGGGAAGTCCCTTGAAGATCAATTCGTATAATCCTGGTGTACCATTGTATCTCACATTGTCTATGATTATGGAGTCATTTTTGTCAACGTCAAACTTTTTGTACCGAGCATTGTACCACTTTTGTCGAAATAGATACACATTATCGTACACATTATCGATCGCTTTATCTATGTCGTCACCGAGAAAAAGGCTCACGTACTTTCGTCCCAATGGTCCCAGCTGACCATGAAGCGTCTCACGACTTCCATGCGTTTGCAGACTCTGTGAGGCACTCACTGTGTTTGATGGTTGTTTCGAGTGACGATTCACTAACTTCTTTTGTTTCAAAAATATTTTCATTTCGCACGAATAGCGGTATTTTCGGTGATTCTTTAGATAGTTTTTTCGGTAGTTCTTTCGATGATTCTATGTAGAATCAAACGATGTAGAATGAATTTGACGCGGTATTCAATTGTTTTGTACGCTTTTTAGATTGCGGCGATAATTTCAACCATTCAACATCCGTTCAATACGAATCTCTGTTAGCAGTAATAGTATCGTCATCGCCATCGTCATCGTCATCATCGCTGTTTTCACGTTTCTTTTTTTTCTTAATACTGATATCCTTTGCAACATTGGCATTTTTTTTAATTAGATGTGTTTCCTCGACAATCTGTTTTAGAGACGATGGGTTTGAAGCGTCTCTCCAACGCTACATCTTCATTTATTTTACCAGTTTTCAAAGCACGATATTTTTTGCGAATCAAATCGTTCGTTTTCGCAATCTGTTTTGCTGTTTTCTCGCGATCTTTGATGTTATTCATGTTGCCTAGTTGACGTATCGACATCGACTAATTACATTATGGTACCGCGAACGTGTTAAATTCTTTTCTGTAGCCCGTTGACAAACGGATTGTCTTTGTCTATCATTAGGAATCCGTACTCGCGCCGCCAACATTCGCAGCATAACGCACAGAATTCATTATACGACATGTCAGTATTCACATGATCGTTGTAAACATGTTTCAAGTTGGTACCATTCTGTTTAAATAGAATCAGCAGGTTCGCATTGTCGCGTATCAGATGTTTAAGTATCTTCGTATACATCTGACAGAGATAGAAGCAGTCGATGTTCGAATGATGACCCATCGAGAACTCTCTCATCACATCTTGCTTATCACATGCAATGTCATCGAAAACGAAGATCGAATTGGGGCCTCGCTCGGTGGAATGACATCACTGTTGTTGAAAAACGTAAAATAGCCAATTTCGTCGACCAATACCAATAAAGTTTTGAGATATCGATATTTTGGTTGTTGCAACAACTTCGAGTACACGTACACGTTCTCGAAACGTACACTGTGCGAATTTTCGAGCAAACTTATGAGAACGTTGGTTTTACCGCAATTCGATGGACCGCAAATAATCGCGCGTATAGTACTCGGTAGGTTTCACCATACTTGCGATTCGTCACTTCGTCTCTTATTTGCGCTTTCTCGTCGTAGTTCACGACGTGTATCATCTGCGGATGCCGCACGAATTTCATGTTCACACTGCGTTATCTAGGCTTCGATTGCCTATTTATAGGCGCGCGAAATCGCTCAGTAGCAAAAATGTATCTCGTGCTATCGCATCTATTTGATATTTGGGATTTGCGCGTTGAACAGTTGCAATATATACCGAAGATCATATTGTTACGCATGTGTGGTGACAAGGGCTGTGTTCCCTTTTTACTGGCAGTACTGGCAGTACTGAAAAATTGTTCCGTTATTGACATACAGTGTGCTGCGGCATCTAGTTCCAATGACATAATAAATGGTAGCCATATTGTCACTGCGACTACTGCAGCTCTCGAGGTGAGGTAGTTACGGTGCAATATGGCGTCGAACAAAACGGAAAAAGTGAATTTGTTAGATGCGGAAACCAACAAAATATATAGTTTATATTTAAATACAGAAGACGCACATAAAGTAGGAAATGGTAAGTAAAATCTATATATCATGAAATATACCTAACATCATATTGAAAAATTGATTATTTATGTAAACATTGTGTTATAACTTCAGTAGTAGTAAACCTTATTAATAGTGATCTTATTAGTTTTTTATTGGTCTTATTTAATTAAGATGTAATTAATTATGCTTTATGTATCAATAAAGAATATTTATTTTTTATAAAGTTTTGTTACATACATTTTATAAACTTTGCTTCTGCATTATTAAAATATGCAAAAGAAAATATATCCGATTCTGGTACGTATAATAATTTGTTGTACATATTACAATTTTTATATTATAGTATGGTATATTATAGTAAGATTATATTGTATGAAATATAAACTTTTATATATGTATCGAATAATTCCATCAATAGATACGCCAAGTACACGTACAACAAATTCTGTGTCAAATATATCGGACAATAACGAAGAAACAAAATATGATACCAATGAAGGTGTTACGTCCGTGTTCTCGTCAGGAGGAGGAGAACTCGAGTGGACGCACGGAACCTCTCCTTTTCTCGCGGAACGATGTCGTGATGCCGATCCGCGAGTAGAACGCGCGTTAAGGGGGGCAGGGATCGGGTCAGCGTCGGCGACGTTATTACCCTTACCTGCGCCCGCGCTATTCGGTGGTCCGTTTTAGGTCAGAGAACCGAATCTCTTTGACCAGGGATGGACCTAGTGCGATCTTCAGGGAGCCGGGAACGGCGCGGGGTCAAGGTTAGGAGAGAAAAAAAATAACTGTTTACTATCGAATTTTGATCAATTAATTTTAATAAGAAATAAAAGTGAACTACAATCTTCTGTTCGTATACATAAAAAGGTTAAAGTATTGATAACAAAAAGAGGTCTTGTACATACAAATATAAAAAAAAAAACGACCGCGGGGAAGGAAAATCTCTTATATACCCAATTGCTCAAGTTGGGGTAAGAAATTGGTGATAGCGAACGGGTCTATCGGATCGGGTTGCAGGTGTGGAGGAGGATTGGGGTGCGCGCTGCGGAATGCTTTAATCGGGACGAGGTAAGGGAGAGGATGGCGGGAAATGTACATTGGGACAGTATCGGTTATGGCATGCTTGGATATTTGGTCCCAGAATTGTTGGTCGGGTTTAAATTTCCTTGGGATGAAAAAGGTGCCGGGAGGTGGATGGGCGGGAGAGCGGGGGAATTGACGAACGAGGTGAAAAAACTTCTCCACGTCGAAATTTTCCGGAGTACACTGCCTCTCGAATTCGGCTGCGGAACGGAGGGCGGAGGCGTATTGGTGGAGCGATATATTGGCTAGTTCCGGCTCTACTTCTACTAAGCGCTCCGCGAGTTCTTCGGCGTGGCATTCGCGACGAATCCTTTTATTTGCCTTCTCGCGATGGTGTCGTAATGCCCGTTTCGTTGGTCCGTTCCGAATGGCATTTGTTTGATTCACTATACAAATGAAGGTCAGATAAGAGAGAAGTTGAGGAATCGAAATAAGGCAGCTCCACCGAATCAATCGGCGGCTTGCCCGGTTGGAATGTTGTGGAATCGGAGGAGGCAGCTTCACCGAGTTAATCGGCGGCTTGCCTAGTTAGAAGGTTGTGGAAATGATTGTGAAGTTAGGGAAGGCAGCTTCACCGAGTTAATCGGCGGCTTGCCCATTTGGAATGTTGGAGTGGTTTTAAGATAGATAAATTGAGAGGAATAAGTAAATAAGATGTCGCGAACCAAACTGCCAGTTACCGCGGGAAAAATTGATAAGGTTGGACTTACTTTTTGTAGCGGCCGGGGGCGGTGGTCGAAGAATGTAATTGCCCAGGCTCGATCGTTGAATTGTTCGAGAATAAAGTCGCGCACAGATTCTAACTGTTACGGAAGGTGTCGACCACGAATGTAGCAGGAAGAAGAGAGCGATCCGCTCCGAGTCGCGGTTTTTAAAGGGTTCCGGAGGGGTGGGAATATCTGAGGGCGTGATGGATTTCCGTGTTGGCTTGTCAAATGATAGTTTAGGAAAATTATGAATATAGGGGAAGGAGGGAAGCGGTGTCCTATGATTTGTGGTCGTTTTTCCATTTCCAGATTTCCCAGCGAATGATAGAATTAGTTTTTAGATAGATAGAATTTATTAATAAAAATTCTCCCGCTGGTTCACACTCTTAATCGCTCATTGATGTGCCAGCCAACGGACTAATCAGTTTTTCTTGATTGGTGCTTTTTGTGTTTCCCCACCAATGTGGGGAGTGTCATCCCCGAACGATCCAACGCGTTTCTTATCCGTTAGGAATTTGCTTTTGTTAATATTAATTTTTTATATTGGTAAGTCGTAAACTTGTCGGCGCCGACAAGGCTGTTTACCAAGGATTTTTTTGATAATGAAACATATCTCGGGAGAACGATTGTTTATTTAGAGTTTTTTTTTTGTTTGATCGGGTTATTTTTGTTTGATCGTTCGAAGTGCCCGTTTATGGATTAGCAGCCGTTAAATTTTTCCTTCCCGAAAGAGAAGAATTTGTGAAGTCCCCCGGACGTAACACCCCCCGACTTAGACAAATGTTGGGAGTGCACAACATTTGCAACAATAGGACAATAATTCTTCGCTTTCGGTTCCCCTTTTTTTTGTGAAGAAGAAGGAAGGAACAGGCGACCACCAAAACCCCTTCCTTATTCCCTCGTTCTTCCTCGTCTTCGCCTACATTAATTAACGTTACATTGTTTTCTCGATACTGTTTAAAATTAAGTTGTGCGCATCATTCACTCTCTCCTTTCCTCTGGGTTTTTTTTTTTTTTCAGAAAAATATCTTAAATGTTTCATGTCTGACATTTGTTAATGCGTATTTTTTTTCGAAGTGGTTTATTTCTTCTTGCTGTAGAAAGTGAAGAATACGCAAGACCTTGCATGCTGGGATGCTTGGATTAGATGAGAAGAATACTATTACTAGTGTTATCATTATTATCATCATTATTATTATTATGTAAAAAAAACAAATTCGGAAGAATTATAAAGTTTTCGAAAGGGTTTATATAAATTTGGCTTAACTCTATTCCTTATATAGCGTTCAAGAGTAAGGAAATGATTTTATATAACGAACGATCTGTTTCCCCCCCCTTTTTTTTTTTTTTTTTTTATATATATATATATTACGTGAGTACTACCAGTCGCGTCCCGCTTGGCTTGGAATTATTTTTCCATATTCTGCATTCCAAGATGATTTTTCTATCCTCCTTCCCCGGTTTTCCTTTTTTTTTTTTCGGGATCTTAATGCAAATGGTCAAGCCGTGGCCATTAGGCGTGTTAACGCTCTGTACCTGCCTCAGTCATTGTGTGTCGTCTGATTATATGGTATGTTTGTTATATTAAATAAGGTGACGTTCGCATGACAATTTATTCGACTGGGCAATTATATATATGTAGGATTATTATCCTGCCACGGACTTGTTAATATTATTATGCTGCAGTTCAGGATTGGTAATTGCAGGTGAGGAGAGAAAAGTAAAAATAATAAGCGCTCTCGCTCTCCAGTAGGCACTCAAGCAACACCGATATGAATAAAGAATTAATCGTCTTACATTTCCTCTCTCTTTACGCCACAAAAGGAAAAAATGTAATATAGTAAGTTTAATAATAAAGGAAGTGGATGATATATGTATACAAGGAGCTTAAGTAATTATAATAAAATCATTATTAAATTATAATGTTTACGGTTGTTTAACTTAAACATTACTTTATTGACTAAATAAGTATACGAGATAGAAAAAAGGGATAGCTAACAGAAATAAGGATAGTATAATAAAACAAAGGTTGTATAATTGAGTAATAAACAAAGGTTGTATAATTGAATATTTAAACAAAAGTTGTATAATTAACGAAGGTTGTATAATTGAGTAATAAAACAAAGATTGTTTAATTGAGTATATAAACTAAAAAAAAGTTTTTTTTTTTTTTTTTTTTTTTTTTTTTTTTTTTTTTTAGATTGCTGGGAAGGTATCCACGATTCGGGCCTCTTTCTCGACTCGTGCCTCCCCTAGAGATACCAATGTGTCACGAAGGTTCGTGACCCCCCAGTCGTCCTCGTGCGGCAAGACCAATTTGACCATTGCGGCCCCATTTTCCAATGGACGCACGATATTAATATACCACTGCATCCCTCGGCTAGGATTCGGCACAGAGCTCTAGTTTTTTTGGGCCAAAATCTAGTTGGTTTAGCCGGTCCTGTGTAGGCTAGTCCACAGGTAAGAGCCTGCCATCTTAACTCCTGGAAACGTTCTTCCAGGCGGAAGATTTGATGGAATGGTCTCCACACCTGGCGTCCTATGTCTCTGAGATCGATCCGAGCGGTCCTCTGGGCCGGGTTGACTCCCGTAATCAATCCCCTTTGCCATACGTCGCCGTCTTTTATGGCAACAGGCTTGTCTTCCTCTATATCGTTGGGCAAGCAAGTGAGTTCTTTTGATTTGCGGTTCATTCGGAAATTAAGTTCTTCCGATAGATCTTGCAGAGCTGGTTCTCCATTTTTTAGCCGCACCCAAAACAAGAGCGGAGATTCTACTCGTAGAATCTTACACTCGAGACGCCCGCGAGTCAAACGGCTGGTATCGATAGCTTCCATTTTTCTCTTCTCCCTTTTATTTTTATGTTCTTCACTTCTAAAAAGTTTAATAATTGTTAGGTGGTTGCAAAGAGGGAATAGTAGATAGGAGAAGGAAAGAAAGAGGTTGTTTTGTTGATATTATGTTTTTAGTTCGAACGAAAATCCTGATTTTTCCTCTGGTGGTAATAAAGGGTATACTTGGTTTTCCGGGGTCTTACTATACAGGTCAGACTCTGGTGCGCTGGCCTGTTCGGGTTTTTGAACCCTTTTTGTGCCTAATAGTAATAAAAGATGAGTAATAGAGTCCCAGATGGCGCCCAGTAAATGTATGGACCATCCATATACGGTATGCAAAGCGTAACCATGTACGATCGTGTCTATCATTAGTTTTATGATTCTCCCGGTGAGGTATATTCCAATTACCCCGGCGCTGATATTGCCGAAAATTAAGAATTTATTTCAAAATTCTTTCCATGCGGATGCAGCGATTTTTGTTATGGATGCTTCGTCTAATAAATTTGAAAATGATCCCCCGTTCAGGGAGATTGGTTGTCCCATCATCCGCCTGGCTACCGTGTTGAGCACCGCCGGTCGCTCAGCAGGGAACAATATATCGCGTAGATCATTGAGATCATTTTCGGTGTATATTCCGCTTGTAGCGAGCGATCCAGGGCTAACATATTTCCACGTAGGTTTGGTCATAGGTTTCATAATTGTGGGCGGCAATGATTCCACAGGTTTAGGCATAAGTTTATACCACGAATCTCCTAGGTGATACATGGTAGGTGCGAAAGAGTTGCAGTTTATTTGAGTCCCCTGTCGCAATAGTACATGGGTCTGCGGCGTTAAATAATAGGTTTCGTTTCCCCGAATGACTGGTAGCTGATTATAACAGTTGTCAGTTCTTGTGATTTTTACTTCCACGGGTACGCATTTTACGATGTGTATTACTTCTCCGGCTAACAGGGCCATATATCCAGGTCCTTTCATTAAGTAATAAGCAAAGATATCGGGTGTTTGAGTGGCTATAGCTAAAGCGTTTTTTAACATTCCCTGCTCTAGTTCACACTGTTGCAAAAGGATATTTCTATATAATTGATTTATCTGCGTACGGATGTGCTTTTCGACGTATACGAATTTGGAATTCATGTAGGTGAATATGTCGAGGTTAGAGACACGCGTTCGTTGTTTGAAAATCGTTACGCCACGCGAGGTTTCGAAGATGATTAATTTAGGATGTTCGGTTCGAGTGAGTGTATAGCCGCATGTTGCGTATTTTCCTTTGCTAGTCAAGGCGAAAGTTATATCTTGTGCAGTTAATGAATAGACTATTAGTTGTTGTTCATTTACGTTATCTATTATTTTGTCTGCAATCCCACTGTACAATACTCCATAATTGTTGAATTTACAAGTGTCGGCGGGCACTGGATCCCAATAGGTCTCACCTCCCTCTATATCTGTGCAATGGGTGGTAGTGAGTTCACAGGCCATGCCGGATCTGAGTAGCACTCGATTACTATTTATCCGTACGTCGGCTATATATTCTTGTAGTGAGATTTTTACGCTGGCGAGTACCACGACGTCAGTCCACGTGCCGTACGGATCCGAATACGTGCTCCCCTTGCACGATCCATCGGCGTCTACGTGTCCTGCCAATGTTACTGGTCGGGCAGTGGTATGATTCGGTTTTAATCCAGTGATATATCCGTTATGTAACTGATAAGTTCCATAAGAATGCATTCGTTGGCACACTTCACGTGATGTTTCTTCTATATATGAATATTTGCCATTCAACACATCCATGGAATGGGAAAACATTCCGCATTTTTTTATTAATCTGTCTATTTCGACTTTGCATTGAATAACCTTTACTGACTCGAATTCGTTTATTTGTAGAAGTTGTATATAGACATTAGTTGAATTTACGTTCTGTGGCGGAATGTCGCATTCCTCGATATTTAGTAGAGATAAGGTTGTTAGATTTGTTGAGGGCGAGCCGCAATCATAGCCTATTATCCCATGCGTTTTATGAAACCGGATTGTTAAAATTGTTATTATTACTGCCCAGCAATTATGGAGATCCATCTGGAAAAGGTTATGTTTTTTTCTTGTTATTTATCTGGAGGTAATTTAATATGCGAAATTCGTAAACGATTAGGGTGGACAATTCGACTATTTTTCTTTATTCTAATTTTTACGTTATTTTTATTTAATATTTCTAATACTTCGTGTGGTCCGGTATACTGATCCCCAAATTTACCCGGTTTAGGTCCCTTTAATAGAAAAACGTAATCCCCAGATTTAAAGGTTTGAGGGTTGATTTTTTTGTCATAATATTTCTTTGATTTATGTTTCGCCTCGATGATATTTTCACGCGCGTTCCCTCGAAGGTTATGGAGTAGAGTGACTAAGGTTACTAAATAGTCATCGTAACTAGTTAATTTATCTTCTGGTGCTAGAAATTTTTCCGAAGGTATCCTTGCAATTTTTCCAAATATTAATTCGTATGGAGTATGTTTTGTAGCTTCGTGTACACAGGTGTTATAATTAAACATTGCGAGGCTAACCCATCGGTCCCATTGTTCTTGTTCGTTTGTATATTGTTTAAGATACTCTCCTAGTGCGTGATGCGATCGCTCTAGAGATCCATTGGATTGAGGATGGAAGGCGGTTGTACGAAACTTACGAATTCTAAAAAGTTTTGCAATCTTTCTCATTAAGTCGCTGACAAAGTTTCTTCCCTGATCGGTTAGTATTGCTTTGGGTGCTCCGATATACAAATGAATTTATTAACAAAAGCCTCGGCTATTGTTTCAGAGGTTTGATTTGGTAGGGGAATTCCCATGCTGAATTTAGTCACTTGATCTTGCAGTGTCAAAATGTATTCATTTCCTCTCTCAGTTTTTTGTAGAGACCCGACAATATCCATTGCTACTTTGTCGAAGGCTGTTCCCGGAGTATCGGTAATTACCATGGGCTGTTTCGTTTTAACGCGTACTAACTTTTTCAGTTGACATTGTAAGCATTGCTGAATATACCGTTGGACGTCAGATTTTATATTTTCCCAATAGTAATTATGCTTAAGTCTGTTATACGTTTTAGTAACGCCTCTATGTCCACCTGTAGGTGAGCAATGTGTTTCGCCTATTATAGAAGGGCGAAGATCCTTCGGAGGGTATCTTACTAATCCGTTACAAATAATTAGTTTAGTTAATGAGTCGAGAAAGGTCATTTGTAATTGTGTCTTAATATTGCTCCAAGGAATATTGCAAATGAAATCCGTTTTAGCAATGCTAATAGTTTCTAATTTTAATTCCTCTGTTATTTTTCGTAATTCCATCAGAGTTTGCGTTATATATTTTAAAATCATTGTTGACCCTTCTCTCGACCCTTCTTCAATGGGTAAGGCCACATGGAAGTAGTTTTTGCGTTTTACAACCTGCGATCTACACAGAGCGAGTTTATTGAAGGTAGGCAATTCGTTGCGCTCGAGTAATTTTCGTGCTCCAGAATCCAATGGGTTTCCATTGACATCGACAAAATATGCTATGTTATCTTTCCGCAAAAATAATAATTCGCGGGAATCGATAACATTGTTTTTTATTAGCTTATGGCCAATTATAGTTGGTTTAAGTTTATCTATACTGTTAAGCTCTTCGTTCTCTTCGTTAGTTATTTCGCTTCCCCCTTCGTCGTCACTCTCTTTTTCCTTGTCGCTTTTGTTGGCTTGATCCGCAATTTCTTTGGGTTGCATTGAATTTAAGTGTTTATTTCGTTCATTTATCGTTTGGCTGCGAGTGAGCATTCTTCTGGCTCTTGGTGGATCGTGTATTAATGCTTTCTCTGTCTGCTGCACTGGTAATTCATCCAGTTCTTCTTGTGTAAAGGGTATGGAATCCGTATTATCTTTAAACAGATGGTCGTCAGGTAGTAAATTCTCTGTTTGCTCGTCATCTGAAAGATACAACTCGAAGTTTTCGTCCTCTTCTATTTCTTCCTCCTCGTCGGATTCTTCTAACATTTTAGAAATTATTTCTGCATCCTTTGCTTCGTTGGGATTCAACAAAGTTTTGTGATCAATAATTGCCTTGCAGTTCACTTCTTCGAAATTCACCGGATTCCTGGATAACGCATCAGCATTTACGTTAGTTTTTCCTGCTTTGTATACGACATCGTAATCGTATTCGGCTAATTTTAATCTCTATCGTAATATTCTCATGTTGGTATCTTGAGCGTTTTTAAACCACAATAAAGGTTTATGATCTGTGACTAAAGTAAATTTTCGGCCGTATAAATATGGGCGGAAATGCTTAACACAGTATAATATAGCCAGCGCTTCCTTTTCGTATGTATCATATTTTAATTCATTATCAGTTAGAGTTCGTGACGCATACGCGACTGGTCGGTCCTTATTTATTTCACCTTGCGACAATATTCCTCCTACTGCTACTCCGGAAGCGTCGGTGGTTAGGATAAAAGGCTTTGAAAAATCAGGATATTGCAACACGGGTTCTTCACATAATCTTTGTTTTAATTTTTCGAATGATTCTTCTTGTTCTTGTGTCCACTCGAAACGTACGTCATTTTTTAATAAATTTGTTAAGGGTTTTGCTAATTTAGAAAAATTAGAGATAAATCGTCTGTAATATCCCGCTAGTCCTAGAAATTGTTTAATGTTTCTGGGTGTCTTAGGTCTAGGAAATCGTCGTACGGCCTCTAATTTTTTGGGTCGGGTTTAACTCCGCTTTTGCCTATGACGTGTCCCAAATAAGTTACTTCGGATTTTAAAAATTCACATTTGTCGGGCTGTAATTTTAAATTTGCTTCGCGTAGTTTATCTATTAAAAGATTATATTTTCTCTCATGCTCTTCTAATGATGACGCGTAGATAACTATATCGTCCATATAAACAAATAATTCCTTTCCTTGTAATCCTGATAAAACTAAATCCATTAATCGTTGGAAGGTAGCAGGAGCATTTTTTAATCCAAATGGCATTCTATCAAATTCATAATGCCCAAAAGGTGTTGTGAAAGCGGTTTTATGGCTATCTGCTGGATTCATTTTTATTTGATGAAATCCTGAGGCTAGATCGCATACCGAAAAATATCGAGCTCCTCCCAATTGATCTAAGATATCGACTATATTTGGTAGTGGATACGCATCTCCGATAGTTTTGTCATTTAATGCCCGGAAATCTAATACCATTCTCCATCGTTTATTTCCTTGGGAATCTTCTTTCTTGGGTACAATCCATATGGATACAATCCATATGGGCGTATTGTAAGGCGACTGTGAAGGTTTTACTATGCCCCCCTCTAGCAGCTCTTCTACTTGTTTGTTTATTTCCTCTTTGTGAACTTGCGGAAATCTATACTGACGGGTGTTAATCGGCTGATCATCTGTTGTAGATATTTTATGTCGTAAAACATTAGTCGCTGTCAGTTTTTCCTCAGGTATATGAAACCTGTCTTGACTATTAATTATAAGATTTATCACATTCTCTTTTTCATAATTATTCAAGTGCTCTAGTCATAATAATTCTATAATTTTTGTGAGTCTATCCTTTTGGTTTTCTTCCGATAGTATTAAGCATTTGATAGCTTCGTTTTCCTTGTTATTACTTTGTATCCCTTGTATAACTTTCTCTTTATGTTTTGATTTGCGCTTACGTATACATTCATCTATTATCACTTGAGATTGATTTTGTCTTAATTTAAAAATTCTCGAGGACGGTTTTCTATTTTTCATTCCTAATTTGCCGAGGTTTATTTCATTCGACTTATTTATTTGTATTCTTTCCATAAGCTCTTTGGCGGTAATATGAGAGGGTTCATTTTTTTTATTCGTTTTTTCTGAGAACATCCCAACTCTTGGGAATTTATCACCCTTTAGCGAGACTGAGGCATTAGTATTGTCGTTTTCGTTTAGACAGAATCGTGTCGGATTACGTAGTGAGGTTTGGTAACTTCCCTCCTCGTAACCGATGGAGCTGGAAAATGCTCGAGAAGTGCGGAAACTTTCATCGACAATTCCAGAATTAACTTTTGAAGTGATTCGACAATTTTCACCTCCAAGGAACTCAAAATTTTTTAAATTTTCGGACGAGGTTTGGTAACTTCCCTCTCCGAGGATTTTGGGATGGGACAATATCTCAGAGGAGGTTTGGTAACTTCCCTCTTGCTGAGTATCGAAATTATGATTTCTCCTTTTGTTTCCTCTCATTTTAATTTCATTTTTATTTTTGACCTTTAAATTTTTATTAATTTTATCTCTATTTATGGAAATTTTAATTTCTATATTATTTATATTTCCGTCCTCTGTTGTCTTTGCATTCTCTCTTTCATTCTCATTTTTATTTTCATTTTTATTTTCGTTAACAATTTCAATATTCATAATCTCGTCTTCCTCTCTACTTATTTCATTTTCGTTTAACAATTCTTTTTTATGGTCAATATGTTTGGTCTCTCTTGGAAAGGAACTCGGGTGTGAAGTTGTTAATTCTTCGTGATAATCTAATGTCTTTATTCTGGTTTCACACAGGTCGACCATCTCATTCAGAGGTCTAAGATTTATGGTCGGCACCCTGACTTCTACTTCTTCGTCCCGCGTGTTTATGATATTTAAGTATGCTTTCCCCGAGACATTTTCCACGATCGTGTCCCCTAGATAGATTCCGTAAGTAATCTGTAATCTTCAATTTTGGTACATATCCAATTTTGACATTAGGGTTGCCAACTCTTACATAAAATAACGATTCTGATCTGGGTGATACTACTATAGTTTCTGGTGACAGAAAAGGTACTTGGATACCGGATACATCTATACATCCTTGTGCATAATCAATTTTCGATGATGTTTGTTTAAAGAAATCGTTGCCTAATATACCAGCTTGCGGTATCGGAAAGTCGTCGGGTACTATGTGGAAATTTACTGAGGTGTCGAAAAGGCTTAGCGTAGTTTCGCCAAGAGTAAAGACCGGATAATCGTTTATTCCGTTTAATTTTAGAATGTTACAATAATTAATGCGTACTCCCTCAGGTATAAAATTTTTTTTAATTATATTAGGTCCGGAACCGGTGTCTAACATAAGAGTTATGTGAGGGACTGTTTTTTGTATTTCTACCTGAACGGTCGGCACGCGACTGTGTTTATCGAGGTTTACCGCTACTGAGCGAGCGTTCGGAGCGTTTTTTATTGAGGCGCTGAAGATGTCGACGGGCGTGGAATCCGTTCGGTCCCCTGTTGCACGCCCGGCTTCGAGGGGCCGTTAGAGTTTACCGAATCTTTTGCCATTCTTCGATTATTACTTGCGATGCGCAATTCACAGTTTTCGAGGAGATGCCCTTGCGCTTTGCAATATCGGCAAAATGATGTGTTATTATCGCTTGTAGTTCGATCCATTTTAGATCTGCAATCCCTAGCAGTGTGCCCTGCGATGTTACAATTCTGGCAAATAATTCTGGCTTTATTTTCTGTCATGCGCAGTTCGTTTTGCTTTTTCCAGCAGTTATTAGCTGAGTGTCCCTGTCTATCGCACCACTGGCAAATCAAGAGAGGCTTGTTTTGATTAGTACTACGGCATGACTTCGCGTTATGACCGGTTTTAGAGCACAATTGACAGACAATCGTATTTTCTCGTATCACGTTAACAGTTCGCCGTAATTGCGGGTCGCGCATTCGACATTTACTAGCATCGTGACCACGTTTTTTGCAAATCTGACATATTAGTATTTCGTAATTCTGCTGTGAATTTTGAATGAATTTTCTACAGTTGCTGGCTAAATGTCCGTCTTTATAACAAATTTGGCAAGTTTCGCGTTGTAAGTTCATTTTTGCGATATTACCACGCCGTAAATCTGACATCGCGCGTAATTCTCTTTCTATGCGTATCGCGTCGGCTACGGCTGCTTTAACATCCATCTGTGAATTTCTTAATATTCTCTGTTCGATCTCTGGTTTTAACCCCTTGATAAAGCATTTACACATGTCTCTTTCTAACGAATCTTTAATATTCTGTTCGGGAAGAGAAGGTCCCGAACTTCGATATGCTTCGAGTATTTGCTTCCCCAAAATTTTTACTCTATTCGCGTATGTTATTACATCTTCGTCGTTCCCTTGATAGACACATCCCAATTCCCCTTGTAGTTGATAGTCATTTTTCGAAGGACCGTAAATTTGTTTTAAATATTTAGTGATTTGAGCGACATTGTTAAAGTCTTGATCCTGAATAGTTCGACGTGCCTCTCCGATTATACGTGTTCTAATGATTTTAGCAAATTGAGGCTCAGCCTCATCGGGAAGCACAGATTTCGCCTCCTCGCAACCCTCGATAAAATAATTCAATGGAATATTTTGTCCATCGAAGTATGGAATGGCGTCGACGGCGTATTTTAGCGTAGCGAAAGGATTATTTTGTGCCATTTTTAAAGATTCTAGGTTTTTTGCCTTTTCGTCGAAATTATCGGAATTATTACTAGTTAATGACGTTTCGCGTGTGGAAATATTAGATTCAAACGTTTCGCAAACAGTTTCGAATCGCTCCTCCGCTATCGAAGTGTCCTCCAGAGAAAAAGTGACGTGTTTGGAAGCGAGGAATTTAGATGGAGTGGATGTGTGCACTGTTTTCGACGCGCCTGGCTTGGGTTTACCGCCACACTCTAAACCGAGTTTATAAAGTTCATCTACTTCGGACTTATTCGAACTTGACCTCGTACTCATTCCCGCTAAAGATCGCACTTTTTAAATCCCGGACGAGCCCCCAATTTTTCAAGCTCTGTTACGTCCGTGTTCTCGTCAGGAGGAGGAGAACTCGGGTGGACGCACGGAACCTCTCCTTTTCTCGCGGAACGACGTCGTGATGCCGATCCGCGAGTCGAACGCGCGTTAAGGGGGGCAGGGATCGGGTCAGCGTCGGCGACGTTATTACCCTTACCTGCGCCCGCGCTATTCGGTGGTCCGTTTTAGGTCAGAGAACCGAATCTCTTTGACCAGGGATGGACCTAGTGCGATCTTCAGGGAGCCGGGAACGGCGCGGGGTCAAGGTTAGGAGAGAAAAAAAATAACTGTTTACTATCGAATTTTGATCAATTAATTTTAATAAGAAATAAAAGTGAACTACAATCTTCTGTTCGTATACATAAAAAGGTTAAAGTATTGATAACAAAAAGAGGTCTTGTACATACAAATATAAAAAAAAAAAAAACGACCGCGGGGAAGGAAAATCTCTTATATACCCAATTGCTCAAGTTGGGGTAAGAAATTGGTGATAGCGAACGGGTCTATAGGATCGGGTTGCAGGTGTGGAGGAGGATTGGGGTGCGCGCTGCGGAATGCCTTAATCGGGACGAGGTAGGGGAGAGGATCACGGGAAATGTACATAGGGACAGTATCGGTTATGGCATGCCTGGAGATTTGGTCCCAGAATTGTTTGTCGGGTTTAAATTTTCTTGGAATGAAGAAGGTGCCGGGAGGTGGATGGGCGGGAGAGCGGGGGAATTGACGAACGAGGTGAAAAAACTTCTCCACGTCGAAATTTTCCGGAGTACACTGCCTCTCGAATTCGGCTGCGGAACGGAGGGCGGAGGCGTATTGGTGGAGCGATATATTGGCTAGTTCCGGCTCTACTTCTACTAAGCGCTCCGCGAGTTCTTCGGCGTGGCATTCGCGACGAATCCTTTTATTTGCCTTCTCGCGACGGTGTCGCAATGCCCGTTTCGTTGGTCCGTTCCGAATGGCATTTGTTTGATTCACTATACAAATGAAGGTCAGATAAGAGAGAAGTTGAGGAATCGAAATAAGGCAGCTCCACCGAATCAATCGGCGGCTTGCCCGGTTGGAATGTTGTGGAATCGGAGGAGGCAGCTTCACCGAGTTAATCGGCGGCTTGCCTGGTTAGAAGGTTGTGGAAATGATTGTGAAGTTAGGGGAGGCAGCTTCACCGAGTTAATCGGCGGCTTGCCCATTTGGAATGTTGGAGTGGTTTTAAGATAGATAAATTGAGAGGAATAAGTAAATAAGATGTCGCGAACCAAACTGCCAGTTACCGCGGGAAAAATTGATAAGGTTGGACTTACTTTTTGTAGCGGCCGGGGGCGGTGGTCGAAGAATGTAATTGCCCAGGCTGGATCGTTGAATTGTTCGAGAATAAAGTCGCGCACAGATTCTAACTGTTACGGAAGGTGTCGACCACGAATGTAGCAGGAAGAAGAGAGCGATCCTCCGAGTCGCGGTTTTTAAAGGGTTCCGGAGGGGTGGGAATATCTGAGGGCGTGATGGATTTCCGTGTTGGCTTGTCAAATGATAGTTTAGGAAAATTATGAATATAGGGGAAGGAGGGAAGCGGTGTCCTATGATTTGTGGTCGTTTTTCCATTTCCAGATTTCCCAGCGAATGATAGAATTAGTTTTTAGATAGATAGAATTTATTAATAAAAATTCTCCCGCTGGTTCACACTCTTAATCGCTCATTGGTGTGCCAGCCAACGGACACTAATCAGTTTTTCTTGATTGGTGCTTTTTGTGTTTCCCCACCAATGTGGGGAGTGTCATCCCCGAACGATCCAACGCGTTTCTTATCCGTTAGGAATTTGCTTTTGTTAATATTAATTTTTTATATTGGTAAGTCGTAAACTTGTCGGCGCCGACAAGGCTGTTTACCAAGGATTTTTTTGATAATGAAACATATCTCGGGAGAACGATTGTTTATTTAGAGTTTTTTTTTTGTTTGATCGGGTTATTTTTGTTTGATCGTTCGAAGTGCCCGTTTATGGATTAGCAGCCGTTAAATTTTTCTTTCCCGAAAGAGAAGAATTTGTGAAGTCCCCCGGACGTAACAAAGGTATTTATTAATAATGGTTTTGATGATGATATAAATTTGATATATTTTAAAAATAATATTTAGTATTGATAAATTGTACATGCGTGCATTCGTGCATGCACAATCATGTACGCTTTATTAATATACAGAATATACTTTTTTTTATATTACATATTATTTACATATTGTGTAATATAAAAAAAAGCATTAATTCTGTATGTTATATTATGAAGCGTACGTGATTGTACATGCATGAATGCATGCACGTACAATTTATCAATACTAAACATTATTTTTAAAATATATTACATATTTATATGTATTTGTTATGTTTTATATTACAGATGTCATATATGGAATAAAAAGGAAATTTTACTGTTAATAAGCTTATATAAAGAATATGAAGAATTGTTTATCTCGGGAAAGATGAAACAACATTTATGTTGGAAACGAGTAGCAAAAGCAATGGCAAAAAAAAGATTACAATATCTCCGCAAAGAAATGTTGTACGAAGTTCCAGACATTAAAAAGAACCTATAAACAAATAAAAGATCACAAAAGATCATAATATAAATCCAGGAACTCTAGAAAAACATGGGAATATTTTAATGTATGTTAGCATGTACTGTAAAGATCTGAGCACAAAGATTATTGTGTTAACAGAGTGAGACGTAATTTAATATACAATGATTAATGTATATACAGATACATAATATACAGATAGATATTATATATTTACAGGCTATGGATGGAACTATATGGTACAAAATCATGAACTGAACCGATATCAACCACCTCATCTGATCCAAATGATCAGCCTGTAAAATTATTAGGTCCTGTAAGGAAAAATAAAAGTATATATATTTTTAATTGAAACATGTATCATAGTTAAGGAAAACGTCCTAGCGACTGGAAATGTACCTATATCCGAACATTTATACAAAACTACTTACTTATTATTATTAATCTCAAATGCTTTTTTTTACTTAATATTAAAGTTTTATTAAAATAAAATTACAATTAAAATTTCATATAATAAAAATAGCATTTAAGATTAATAATATAAAGTTTTTGTGTAAGTTTTTGTGTAATAAAAAAATTTAATTGAAGAGCATGCTGCAACGGTGAATTAAATCACATTTTATAGAAACGAAGAAAATAAACTCTAAAGTTAAAGTGATTAACTAAAGATTCATTTTCTCCATTTTTACTGAAAATGTAGATTGGCTCACTGTTGTAGCAAGCACTTTAATTTTAAATTGAATTAATAAATTAATTTTTTAATTTACATATTAATATATTTATAGATAAAATACAACGTGTTACATCAAAACATACGTTATTAGAGTACAGGAAACTTCGTGCAGAAAAAAGAAATGCACAACATAAAGAAAAAATGAACTTATTGAAGGATATATCAAAAACTTAATACAAGAAACATTACGAAAAGAATAACGTTGAACTAAATTATTTAAATAAGACTGAAAGTGTAAATTAGAGTTCCTATATTGTGTTATTTTATAAGTTATAATTATTAATCTTACGCAAGAGTTCTATATTTGGTTTTTTGTTTTTTTTTTTACAAATTTTTATGTTCTTTATTTTAGTATTATCGATCTATGTTTATATTATGCATACTTTAAAGATAAAAATAAGATGAAGTTTTATTTGTGTGTTTACATAAGTTGTATTTTTTTTCTTAAATTATACGTGCAATTTTACTTTATATTGTTATACGTATAGTCTCAAAACTAAGCATGTGGATATATATGAAGAGTTTCAATATCTGATTCATATAGACATCTGACAAAATAAAAATAATTGGTGCTATAGATGATACATACATACACATAAACCAAAGAAACATAGAAAGTACATACAATATAAGTAAAGATAAACATTGTTTTTCTTTATTATAATAATATGTGATATAATACATTCGAAATGTGATGTAATTATTTGAATAAAAAAATTTTTTTACAAATACATATATTTATTAAAAAAAGTATTTATAATATGTGTTAGTAGGTGAACAAGGGGGGCCCTATGCCCCTCAGGCATGTGAGGGAGGTGAGGGAGAGAGGGGGGTCGTAGAATCCCCAGGGGACATAGGGCCCCCTCTTGAGTCGGTAAGATGATTTTCTTTCCTCAGAGGGTTCGTATCCGGGAGAGAAGGTGGATCCCTCTGGCGGTCGTCGAGACAGGTTTATCCCTCTCGGTCGGTAAGGTCGCGGGGTTTCACCGGGTCGGTTTCCCCGTTCTCGACGCCGCCCTAGTGTTTTTTTCGAGCGCGTTCTCGACGCCGCCCGCGCCTCTTGTTTCGGGCGCGTCACCGACGCCGCCCTAGCGTTTTCCGCGCGGTCTAGCGTTTTCCGCGCAGTCTAGCGTTTTTCGCGTAGCCTTGGACGCGTCCTCGACGCCGCTCTAGCGTTTTTCGCGGGGATCTAGCGCGTCCTTTTTCGCGGGGTGTGGCGCTTCCCGCGTCTGGGCGTTTTCCGCGGGTCTAGCGCGTCCTGTTTTCGCGATTTGTCGCGTCGCCTTAGGCGTATCTGTTTTCCATAACGTCGCGATTAGGCGCGTCATCGAGGCGACTCGCGTTCTTGACAGGATGTTGCGGTTTGTCGCGTCGCCTTAGTCGTGTTTGTTTTCCATAACGTCGTGATTAGTCGCGTCATCGAGGCGACTCGCGTTGTTGACAGGATGTTGCGGTTTGTCGCGTCGCCTTAGTCGTGTCTGTTTTCCATAACATCGCGATTAGGCGCGTCTCGCACGTCGCGATTAGGCGCGTCTCGCGTCCGAGCGTTTTCCGCGGGGCTTAGCGCGTCCTGTTTGTGGTTTGACGTGTTTTTTACGTCACTTTAGAGAGTATTTAACTAGGAGTGTTGACGATATATTGTTAGTTTGCGAGATGGAGAGTCAGTCTAATGTTTCGGAGAGTCAGTTTAATGTTTTGGAGAATCAGTTGAAGGATCCGGAGATAATATCGCTCTTAGACGATTCGCTCGAGTTCTCGAGAGAGTGGAACGCGAGATAGTGGAACGGGAGAAACAAGCGATGACGATGGGAAACGGCCTACGATCGAGCGGGAAGAGGAGAATGAGATATCGGCGGAGGTCGAGAGCGATGCAGTCGACTCGCTCGAGTTGATGCGCGCGATGTGGACGTCTATGCATTCGACGTCGTGTAATTTGCGGCTAATGATGGCGTTTTTGTCTAAACATCTGGCGCTTCATCGAGGAACGGAGCCAATCGCGCGTATACGCGAGGCTGAGCGTATGAGGAACGCTATACGTATCGTTACTGATGTCAAAAGGGTCCATGGAACTCGTACTGTTCTGGGGACAGTATGGTTCGCTTGGTCGAGAGTTCCGCGACGCCGGACGAGCGTGTATCGCTCATGGAGATCGAGATAACGAAGGAGGCTTCTTCGAATTGGATACGAGATTACTGGGAATGTCTGGCGCGTTTGAAAACGACGAAAGGGAATGATGAGAGTCGTGGCAGTGGTTTAGACGCGTTGTTCGCGTCTCTATCTGGAGATAAGGAGGAGGCTGATCGATTCGTTCAGTATGTGACGAAGTTGAAGGATGGACGACAGTTCGAAGCGAGATCTCCGGGCGAGAAAGGGATCGATTGCGAGTTGGTTCGAATGTACGTGTACAATGTCAAGGATATTAAGTTAAGAAGAAGAGACGCAACTGGTGGAAGTATGCGAAATTGAGAGTTCAATTTTTGAACTCCGTGTCAGATCGGAAGAAGCAGTTGATGCGACAGTTGATAGATCGAGTCGCCGATGATCTGAGGAAAGTACCCGAAGTGCGCGGGAAAGCGAGAAGCGTCGAGTGCGACAGCGAGTAGGAATGTCGCGAGTGTGAATCGCTATGACGCTCGCGCGAATTATCGTCAGGGGGTATTGATTGTGGCGAAGAGTATATGTAAAAAAAAATGTACTAATTTCTATGTAAAATATTTCTATGTAAAAGAATATATTAATATGTATACTAATTACTAAATTGAATATACGTATAAGAATATACATGAATATATGTATACTAATTATTAATTGAATATATGTATAAAAACATACACGAATATATGTATAAGAATATACATGAATATATGTATAAAAATATACACGAATATATGTATAAGAATATACACGAATATATGTATAAGAATATGTACACGAATATATGTGTAAAAGTGTGCGCAAATATGATGCCGAAGTTTTTTCTCGTTCCGAGAACGTATGAGAGAGAGAGACGAGAGTGAAAGTCGCGCGAGAAGAAAATTATCGTAGGAGTATTAATAAGAAGATAATATTTCATTAGGAATGTGAATGTTGTGCGAGGCGTCATTTTCGCGCTCGCTACGCGTGATTACGGGAAGTCTGATCGCAACGGTGATAGAAGATTAGTAAGTCTATTGTTTATTTCGTCGTTCTTTATTTTGTTCTTTATTCTATTGCTGTTTTATCATTGTCATGCTTTTATTTTTGTTCTCTATTTTGTATTGTTAATGATATTGCGTATGGGATCTTTAGCGAGATCGCGCTACTTATATTTGGATTCGTTCGACGAGAATAATCTCACGCGATAGAGAATAGAAATTAAAGCGATTTTAATTTCTGATTCGCGACTCGGATCGATTCATCGCGTCGGTCTTCGCCCTCTCGCGACCGATGGCAACATCGATCGAACGGTTCGCGCGTATTTCGATCGGCGACGCGCAGTGTCGATTTGACTTCTGTCTCGCGCAATGACGCCCGCTCGTGGAATCGCCGTGATCGCGTGCGCGATAGCCGTTATCGCGGCGACTCGCGACTCCGTCGCCAATAGCGACGAGGAGGCGATTCGGTTTTTGCAAACTTACAGATATCTGAACGGCGATAACGTACAAACGATATCAGATAACGCGACGTTGGCTCTGAGACACGCGATTGCGCTTTTTCAGGAGTATTACCGTATACCTGGTGATGGTGTTCTTAACGAAGCTACATTGGAACAGATGCGTAAACCGCGATGCGGCGTCAAAGATATATTGAATGACTTGGATAATTCTCCGAGGAAATGGGCGAAGACGCATCTCACTTGGAACTTTCATCTGGCGAGCGAGAGCGTTCTACGAGTCACCGAAGTCGCGTTTGAGATGTGGACTGCGAATTCGTCGCTGACGTTCGAGCGCGATTCGATGAATCCCGATATCGTGATATTGTTTCGGAAAGGTTTTCACACGTTTGTAGATCCTCGGCATAAAGGTAGCCGAATATGTCCGTCGTTGCTGGACGGACCAGGAAACGTGTTAGCTCACGCTTTTTTACCATCGTCAGAAGTGTCAGAGGTGCACGTGGACAGCGCAGAGAAGTGGCACATCGAGTTAACTGTTAATCCTGACGATACGATTCATCTGTTGCATACGTTGACGCACGAGATCAGTCACGCATTAAGATTACATCACAGTCCTCTAAAAAATGCGATAATGTACGCTGTTGTTCCCTCTAAGACCTTTCCCGTGCGATAAGCGAGGCGGATTTTCTCGCCATTCAGAATTTATACGGTTTAAGAAATAAGAGCGAAATTGCGGGACCAGTTACGACGACCGTAGCGACGACCACGATTGCAACGCGCGATACGGGGAATTCCGCGGATCTGTGCGCGTTGCGACGCGATGCAGTGTTGGTATTAGAAAATAGAATGTATGTGGCGTATCGACATTATTTATGGTCGGTCGATCTAAACAGAAAATCTTACGGCAGGTCGTTGTTACTGACTATCTGCGTTTTCTTCCCGATAATTTTACGCGTTTGGCGGGTGCGTATCGACGACCCTCGGGCCAACTCGTATTGTTTGTTGACGATACGATTTATATGATAGAATATGATAGAATATCCGAGTTTTGAGCTAGTATCGGGTTGGCCGAGGAAATTGAAAGATATGAATTTTCTTCCTAATGCGAAAATTAATGCTGTGATTAATACTAACGCGGGACAAACGTTCGCGATTTACAACGACGAGATCGTGGCCGAGATCGACGATTGCTCGATGATAGCCGTCAGGCATAATTCGTTGCACACAATATTTCCTGGGATTCCACCCGCTGTAACGTCCGCCGTTCGATACATCGACGATAATCTGTACTTTTTTGTTAAACGACAGTTCTTCAAATATAACGAATTTATTAGAAGTGTAACTATGGCCGGTAAATTTGATTTAGAGATTTTTGGTATCGTGTGTCCAAAGGACGGATTGTTAGAGCAATTGCGCGCTCTTTTGAAAACACTCGCTCAGATGAGGAACGTATTTTCGAGCGAGGACGATTTAGAAGAAGAGAGGGAGGAGGAAGAGGCACGAAAGTTTTCGCATAGTGTATAGAGCTAAGGATACGAAACGTTTACGAACAGTATTGCGCGATCTCTTTGATTGTAAAGATGTACGATATCGAGCGCTCGCAGGATTCCGAGACATGCCGAGTCGACGAGAGCGATGATGCGAAAAGGAAAAAGAGGACGCTCGACGATGACAGATCGATCGCGTCGAGTCATAGTAACGCCGGTTATACGAATAATTCAGTTAGAATTCTAGAACGAAAATATTCCTTGACTAAGACGGGATACAAGTTTCTTAATGTATGTGTTACTCTTGAGCGCTCCTCGCGCGTGAATATTATTCTGGGAGATAGTCATGGCAAGGAGATCTCGATGTCGCCCGATACGTGGAGGCAGCTTGTCGAGCAACGAGACGTTCTCTTGAAGTATCTGCAGAGTACCAACGGAGAATCGTCCTTTCCAGCCCCGTCGCATATTGGAAATATGACCATGCGTTTCGGAAAAATCAACAACTTGACGATATTACGCCTAGAAACATCCGCTTTAGATTTTTCCGTTTTTGTAAGAAGATTCCAGAGTATCACTTCTCGAAATATTCGATGGGTCAGCTCTTTTCCATTTTTTAATATTGCCACCTCTTTAACCGTAAATTTTTTTCGAACGTAAAACCTTGCAGATCGACGAAGATCGGTATGTTCGGCATCGTTCTCGTAGGAAAACCGCGATTACGTGAGTTTACGTACGACATTCGTCATGGGGTTATACCCCCAATGGGTTATACCCTACAACTCTATCGTGAATGATGAGACAATAAGCCGTTGTGTTAGCCGGAACGTTCTCTTTGCATTCGAATTCTACACGAACGTCGACGGTGGCGCTCTTGATCGATTCGTTCTGGTGAGAGCATTCGATGACCACTAGCGGACCGTATTGCAGAAATCTAGTGACAGACATGAACGGTTCGCAAGTCTCACACCCGTAATACGTCTTTCGAAATTTTAGATACATATCGTACAGTACTGCGAATTTGTTTCGCTCGAAATCTAGATTCATATCATCGTAGGGATAGAACTCGGAATTCAAATAGAGTTTTACATTAGTCAGCTTACAATTGTCGAATTTAGAAATGTCTTCTGACGGTACGTTTTTTTTTCCGGTCTGTAGCGCAAAGATCACATATCGCAGTTTCTCCAATTGCGTTGCCGCTTTTACCGCCCAGGAATGCTTGGTCGTACTTTGCAACAGCGGAAATTCGTATAGATCTCACGAACGAAAGCCCATGCTCAGATATCGTCCACTGTCCAATGTTCGCAGAAGCGATAGTTTGTTAACGTCATTAAGTATCACGTGTGGCATTCGCCACTGTATTCTTAACAAGGTGATCTTCGATTTCTGATTTGAATACGCTACGACGCAATTGTTATCGTTGCGAGCGCGTATCAGAATAAGTTCGTGTCGCGCGTTTATCACTATGCGTTTGTAATCCTCGCAGAAACCAAGAAGTACGTTGAGAGGCACACAAAAGTTGAAATCGTCCAACGCTATAGGCGGTATTTCCCATCCGGTGTTTTGTAAAACTCTATCTCTCTCGTAGCTCAACGATGCATAGTTTTTCATCAAGGTCGTTATGCCGACGTTTCTACTCTTATCGATCTCCACGCCATTAAGCTCGTATCGAATCTCATCGAACATAAACGCGACGCAGTTATTGACTAGCTTTGTTCTCGTAACTTCTTTCGCCGTGCCTTCCTTCGCTGTACCTTCCTTCGCGAATCCTCTCTCGTCGCGAATTTTCCCTCGATGTATAGAAAACTTTTACACGGCAATGTATACAGATCCTGTTGCTGAATAGGTACTCGTATCTCGTCACTGTATCCGAACGTAGTGTTAGCATATGGATTGTAAGTGTGAGTTTCTATTTTCACGATACGATCGTCAAAGATCGGGGCACCTCCGATACTTAAAATGTCGCTCGCCATGTCGATTCTTCACAATGAAAAGATAAAAGATCTTAAAAATGCAACGTTCGCGGCGTTCAGTTCGTTCGCTCTTCCCTCGTGTGCCTTCCTCGTCGCGTTGTTTTGCGGTAGGATCGTGGATGTAGCGTTTGCGTTTCCTCTTCCTCTAGAGTACCACTCATTCAGAATGAGCATCTTTTGTTCTCGCGCATTTCTGTCTCTAATGCCTTCGTCGTTGCACGTGAAGTCGCGCCGTTATCTCTTCTCCGTGAAAATTGATCGGTCGCCCGTCTTGATCCACTATTCGAAGCGTGATATCGGTAACGTTTCGCGTGATGATCGGAAAATAAATGATCGATGTTGGAGCGTTCGACAGTTTATATCCCGGAGGAACATTCGGCGAAAACTCGTGTATCGTGTGAACCGCTCGTTATTGCTGTACGCACCTACGGTGATATTGCATTCCACCCGAATGATATTTACGCCCATGATATTCACGGGTCCGTCGGACGTATGCCATTTGTTCGGTCGTAGCACGCGCGACGATGAGAATCCCAGGAGTGAACCGATATTGTTCGGTTTCGCGAAATCGATTTAATGCTCGCATCTAATTTCACTTCTCATAGTGATCTCATTGGCTCGAATGATCAGAGACCGCGCGCCTCTCTCGCCTTCGTCGCTCTCGTCATAGACGATGTCGTCGCTCTCGTCATCGTCGCTCGTCCTCTTGCTTTCGTCGATCTTTCGCTTTTTAGAGATAGCGGCGTTTAGATATCTGTCTATCGCACTTAATTCGTACGAACCTTCGGGAATCACGATCGTTTTGTCGTCGTAATAGAACTTATTATTTGTGGAATCAACATTCGGTATAGTGTTGTACGTCTCGAAATTCGTGAGACCTAACTCGTAATCGTCATCGCTCAGATCTAAAGCGGGAAAATAGCACGCCGTGAGAACGCTACTCTTACTGGTGAACGAAAGACTCAGCGACATCGCGACCGATTTTCGAGAGAAATCGCAAGCACAACTGACCGCAAATGTTCTGATCGTACGTCTGATACGATCCGCGATTGTACGTTATATTTACGCCGCCGAGATATCTCTCGAGTTCCCTCGGCGGTCGAAGATTGCCGAAACCGTCGAAGTAAATCGCGTCGTTTCCCCTCTTCGCATAGGCGACCCAGTGAGTACCCGAACCCATCGAGTCGTCGAGATTCACGATGCCACTCGCGTTACGTCGCGCCTTTAATGGTAATGCGTCACGCATAAACACTCCTCTGAAGAAGGGTACTCGTAGACGATGCGCCGAGCGGTTCAATTGTTCGTTCGTCGTGATGCCGGAGAGCGGTAACTTGAGAGATCCTAACGTTTCTTTCCATGATTTTTTTTTTTTTCGTTCTTCTCGTCACATCGCTGCCACTTTTGTGAGGCGCTAGATGCAATCCGTGACCCTCCATCGCTCGATTGTAACGTTGCAACTCCTCCAGTTGACGCCGTGCCAGTTTTATTGGCGTTTACCGCCTTCGCGACATCCGCCGCGCCACCGATTAAAGAACCGAGCGCGCCTAATATCGGAAAAATGAATAACAAGCCTCCAGGTTTCACTGTTGGAAGTATCCTCCTCCTCGTTGACGTCTTCTTCCTCTTCTTTCTCAAACCCATGCCTAGCTTTGTCTTTGTTTTCATAGCAGCCCATATGGCGGTCGCGGCAGCTCTCTCGAAGGTGGAATCTCCGGCTGTTATACGTTCGCACGCTTTCTCGGCGAGAGCTCGGTCGGCGTCGTGGCGATCGGCGAGTTTCTTATTTCGCGAATAGGCAATGTCGTGCTCGCGGCACGCCGCATCCAACGGATTTACGCCTCGATCGCGCCAATCGTTTCGCGAGATGGGTGCCGGGCCCACAAAATTGATACCCGGGAATATGTAGTTCGAAGGGAAGCGCGTTTATCGCCGTATTGAGTAGTCCCATGC
Organism: Pogonomyrmex barbatus; assembly: GCF_055798465.1. Lineage (NCBI taxonomy): Eukaryota > Metazoa > Arthropoda > Insecta > Hymenoptera > Formicidae > Pogonomyrmex > Pogonomyrmex barbatus. Next base: position 251,645 of record NW_028297125.1, read on the forward strand.
CGCTAAACATTCGTTACAATTTTTGATAAGAAGCGCAAGACCGTCTATATGCGATTGTTGCCACGGACGATTATAATGTTCCAGACACACGCGACAACGTTGTACCTCGGGATCCGCTCTCAGATGATCGGGTAATCTGTTCCATAGTAGCTCCACGTATCTGTCGAAATCACGCACGAGAACGAACTTCGGGATAAGTTGCAACTGTTGAATGGATAGATTGAGAATATCGCGTTTGTTTGTTAATAGGGAAAACATACCGATCACTGTGCGCGATCGAATCGCCGTCGAGTATAAGTGGAGCAATTATCGGTCGCGTCTTCTCGAAGCGAGCGCGCGTAAATGCGATTCGTTCGACGGTCGCCAGCTATAGGAGTGCTCAATCTCGATCGTAAGGCTCGACGAATCTCGGACGACGCGGTCGGGAAGGCAGACACGGCCCTCTACTACCGAACACGATACGTTGCATCATTTGCGGCCCCTCCAATTGCGGTAAAACGAACGTGTTGGTAAGCATGCTCGAAAGTCCGCATGGCGCACGCTTTGAGAATGTGTACGTCTACTCTTTGCAACAACCAAAATATCGATATCTGGCGGAACTGCTCGAGTCGATGGACGAGATCGGCTATCGCGCGTTCTCAAACAATAGCGACGTCGTGTCACCGAGCGAGGCGCTTCCCGATTCGATATTCGTGTTCGACGACGTGGCCTGTGACAAGCAGAACGCGATCAGGGAATATTTTGCCATGGGTTGACATTCGAACATCGATTGTTTCTATCTTTGTCAGACATACGCTAAAATTCCAAAACACCTGATACGCGACAACGCGAATCTCTTGATTCTGTTTAAGCAGGATGGCACTAACCTAAAGCACGTTTACAACGAGTATGTGAATATGGATATGTCGTCTGAGAATTTTTATGCCTTATGTCGCGCGTGTTGGAAACGCAAATATGGTTTCGTAGTCATCGATAAAGACAGCACATTAAGAAATGATAGATACAGACGAGGATTTAACAATTTCGCCGTGGTATAAAGCGATCAGTTGTGCTACGAGAATGGACGTTGACGCTACTGCGAGTATGAACGTTGACGCTGCGGCTGGTACGAATGTCGCTCGGCTGGAAAAAACGGCGCGAGAGATCGCGAAGACTCAGAATTCTATACGTAAAAAGTACAGAGAGTTAAAGACCGGTGAGATAGAAGAGGAGATCGCGCTGGAGAGACGACTCAAGCCGATCGTTCAGCCGTTGAAACGAATTGCCGAGAATACTACGCGAGACGAGGGAATCGATCCGATCGCGTTCGTCGGCGCTAAGAGAAAACGCGAAACCGATGACGACGATGAGCCACCGTTTAGATCAACGAGAAGACGCCTCTCGACAAGACGCCTCTCGCCCTTGATCGCGACGGTGAGTCCCGCAACTTGAGAAACGAATCGGAAGAATCAATCTCCAACGCGCAATGGGGACCATTAGGTCGCAAATATATGGGCACGCTTCTAAGCGGGGACAGACAGAGTGAGATCGATCACGTTTACGGAGTGTACTTCGATTTAGACGGCTCGATGCTTGGCGATAGGCGATTCGACGTGACCGCCGACGACAGCGTGATCGTGGGCGACACGCGATATCCGGGTATCCCGGGCTTATACGAATTGATCTTCAAGAGACTTCGCGACGATGCTGTGTACACGGAGAACGACAAGCAAACGTACAAGAATATTGTTAATTAGTAGTTTAACTACAAACGCCCATCGATGTGGTCACAATCACTTATGCCTATTCTAGGAAACAAAGGTTTCAAGTACAAACATATCATCGCGCCACAATTGCTCGATAAGGACAAAAGTGGCGCTGGTATTAGTAAAGCGAGAAAAAAAGAGATCGACTCTATTCCATCCGCTATGCGGGTGAGAAACAAAGGAATCGAGTACGTCCATTGGGACGTATCCCAACGAACTAGTCGATCGTCTTCGATTGCTCGATGCCTCTAGACGAGCTGACAACGACGCTCACGACAACGAGATTCTATCGATACTTGAGGAACTTCGCGAGATCGACGCGATCGAGTAAAACATGGCGCGCGCTTGTGGCGATCGATATTCCCGTTATGTTGGTGAACAAGTTCGGAAGACCGTTGGAGTCGTTCAGCGGAGGCGACAGGGCACGCTCGCGACCGTCGATCGATTTCTTACGTCGCTATATGCGTAATAATAACGCTCTCTGTCTAAGTGATGATTACTACGACGCTAGAGACAAAATTATACGGTGTTTAGCCAGACCTAGAACCGATACCGACGCCGCGAGTAAAAGTTACGTGGACAGCGCGTTTCGAGACGCGAAAGCGAAAATCTCCGAGACGAGCGAATTTTCGACAAGCACTCGAAGTTTATTGTCGAAGATGAATGAGAGCACGGTTAGATCGATCGGCGAATTGGAGGAATCTATGACGCGCGTAGCCAGATTGTTTCTCAAATACGATATGCAGATCGCCGAAATTACAAGCAGATTATCGCGCGCGGTAGATTCGTCATCCGCGAGGGCATGTCTGTGAATAAATTCGGGAAATCTCTGAAGAAGCAACGCGGCATTGACGATCGTTCGACGATCGCTTCCCTGCGGGCGTACATGCGTTGCAGCGCGCTCTGCCTTAATCCGGACGACTACGACGTCAATAGACGTAAGAAACGCCATTTAGATACACCGATGATACCGACGCGACAACTAAAGGTTATGTCGACGAAGCGCTTCGCGTAAGGAGCGAGGAATCGAAAGTTCTAACGAACGAGCTACGAAAACAGCTAGAAGATATGAACAAGCGAATTCGGAATATTCTCCTGCAGTATTACGACATAAAAACCGAGGTGGACGTTTTGCGGCATCTCGAGAAGAAGAGCGAAGCCTCGCTCGTCGATCATGACAAACGAATAGAGGAGACGAGAGACACGGTGGAACAAGAGCTCGAAAAACGAGACGAATCGCGAGAGAGAAATCTGAGCGAGATCCGAAGGGTCATCGAGACGCTCGGTGACACAGGAGAAACGAACGCGAAATCTAGAGGAATCACTGCGACAGATCGAGGAAAGGAGAGAGGCCTTGTTCGTCGATCTCGATAAACGAATAAGAGAAACGAAACAAGTACTCGATAAACGGAATCATGTATTAAAGATCTGCTCATGTTTCAACGTGAGTTAGGACGAGTGGAGGAAAAACAAGACAAAGTGCAAACTAAAGACTCGAGCGAGATTCGAAAGACCGTCGAGACGCTCAGCGACGCTCAGGAGAAACGAACACAGATCCTAGAGGAATCACTGCATAATCTAGAGAAATCCGTGCGAAACGAGCTCGACGCATCGTCGACGAGCCGCGAAAAAATATCGACGAACGTGGAGAATCTCGCGCGTAGTGTGACAGATCTGACGAGAATCACGAGAGAGCTAACGAATAAAGCGGTAACGAGAGAGACGCTGAACAAGACGCTGGCCTCGTTAAACGTGGATAAAATAGTGACTAGAGAAAAGATAAACGAATTACTAATCACACTAAAAATGGATATTCCAAATATCATGAAACATGATTAACGTTTGGAACGAGGAACAGGAGCGAACACGCACGAATAAAATCAACGCGAATCGCGCCTCCTCGTAAAATCAATGATGAGCGTCGAGAAGAGGAGACTCGTCGAGGAGCTTCACAAGCCCGCGCGAAGAAATTTTCCGCGTCGTCGAGTCGTAGTGCGCGATTACGACGACCTGTGGCAGGCCGATGTCGTTGAGATGCGTCCGTACGCGTGACAAAACAAAGGCTACAACTACGTAATGACGGTTATCGATATGTTGAGCAAATATGCGTGGGCTGTGCCGCTGAAGAGCAAGAGCGGAAGCGAAGTAGCCGCGGCGTTATCCAAGATATTTCGCGACGATCATCGCGCTCGACATCCGCGAAATCTACAAACGGACAAGAGCAAGGAGTTCTATAACGCCTCCGTAAAAGCGATTACTGATAGGTACGATATACGCCACTACTCGACGTATTCGGTGATGAAGGCGACGGTTGTGGAACGATTTAATCGCACGTTCAAGAACAACATGTGGAAACTCTTCACGCTAAACGGATCGTACAGATGGCTCGACGCTCTACCGCGTTTAATCTCGGAGTATAACAATCGCACGCATCGAACGATCGGAATGCGACCGGCGGACGTAACTCCAACCATTGCCAAGAAACTTTTCTTCACGGTATACAGTCACTTGAAGATCGCAGCCCCCGCAAGATTCAAGGTGAACGATCCAGTACGCATCAACAAATTCAAAACGATTTTTGAAAAGGGATATACGCCTAACTGGACGACTGAGATTTTTCGAATCGCTGAGGTGCAACACACGAATCCCGTGACGTATCTGCTAAAAGAGTATCGTAAAGAACCAATAGCCGGAGGGTTTTACGAACACGAATTACTGCGAGTTTCCAATCCTGATATCTATCTCGTTGAGAAAGTATTACGTAGAAAGAACGATAAAGTTTTTGTCAAATAGCTAGGAATGGACAATACACATAACTCTTGAATTCACAAAACAGCTGTATTGTAATAAATAAAGAATGTACAGTATCATTTATTCTATATTATTAGTACAAATTTTATTTATTCTATATTGGTACAAATTTTTTTATACTACATTAGTATGTAATAACGGTATCTTATAATGGCCCCACGGTAATGTATTAGTGGAGTCCGGTATTAAGTATCGCTTGTCGTCGTAAGGACTCAAAACTAGTTCGGACACGGTGTAAACCTCGTGCACCATCGAGCGTATGCACGCCTGACGTCTCGATTGCTGCAACGATTCGTTCAAGCAACACGCGAAATCCTCGAACGTTATCGTTTTCGCGACGGTACTCCTCTTAACGCCCTTTATTCTCTTCGTATCGCTCTTTCCCAAAATTCTCAGAGCATACATCTTTGCCCTAAGTCCTATGAACTCCGTCATGATCGCTCCGTTGTTCTCATCTTTCATCACACCAAGAACTTTCTTATTCGCGCGCGGTATATCGTACGCGTTGTCGTCGGAATAATCGCTAGTGTCAAATCTCGCGATATCTCGCTTCATATTCTCGTAAACGTTTCGACATTCCAGAAAATATATCAAGCTATCGGTATCCGTGTACATAATTTTGCATTTAGAGCGATAAAGCGGTATCATATAATCGTAATAAAAATCGTACAATCGCATCTTAGATATTTCTAAAATGCACATACCGACGTAGATTGGTTTGTTAAATTGAACCTCGAGTTTGCGTAATTCGATAGTCATAAGATTCTCGTCGAAAACGCTCCTACTGTGAAAATTCGGTTTCGCGATTAGCGCCTCTGCATCCCAACGCGTCACGAGTCTCACGTCTACATAATTGCGCACGTTCTCCATTGTTTTGCCGAAAACCGCGTTGTTCATCAACTTATACAGATTTCTCTCGAACTCGTTGCTCGCGCGTTCTCCGTATTGAGCTCGATGTACGCACGCAATCAAGGAGACTGTGCGAATCGCGCGATAGATCTTTGTCACGCGTAAACCGTGTCGCACGCATTGCTGAAGATTGCGATAATATATCACGTAACGCGACTTGTCGTAGAGCGTGGCTTTTCGTTTCGATTTCCCGGCGGTCTCTCGCGCGTCGGGCAAAACGGAAGATCCACGTGGTCGTCGTGAAGATATCGCGGATATTCGAGATCGACTTCTAGAATATAACCAATATCAGAGTCAGATGGCACGGACATAATATTGAGACTCTCGACATTCTCGACCCACCGAAATTCCGCATACGATAAAGGTTCGCACATGGCCCAGCCATAGAGATTGTTCACATCGTAATACATAAGATACGACGACAGCTGAGACGAGTCATATGACGATTCATATTGATTATTAACTCGCGCGTATCTATTCGAGCATTGGCTTAAACCGCCGCGTATACCGCGCTCTACGAACATCACCATATCGATATCGGTGAGCAGATCGAATCGAACGTTCGTATATTTCAACATAGCGTCCCACGTATATCCCGGTAATGTGAAATAATGTGCTGGATCCGAATTATAACTTTCCATACAAGTATCTCGAAAATTTTCGAAAACATCCGCCAAGAGAAGCACATCCGTTTTCAAATATAGATCGCTGTATTCGCCGAGAGTTTTTACGTGAAAACGTTCCCATATCCTTCGCGCGTGTTCGTAATCACTAACACTCACAGTTTCACCAGTTAAAGAACTGTAAAAAGCTTCGATCGACGGTAATTCGGTCACTAACAGTTTATCAACGCTATCAATATATTTATAAGGAAATACGCCCTTGCGTATGCGTGAGCAACTCGAAATCCTCCGCGATGAGATCAGAAAATTCGAATCGCGAGATCCTCAATTTTTCTCGATACGAAACTACTTTTTCTAAACTAGTATTAAGAAACTTAAACGAATCCACGAAACCTAACTTAACACAAGTTTTCCATTTTCCGTACGTCGAATCGTTGACGATTTTCGAAAACGCGATGTAATTTTCCTTAGTCAACGGTAACAAATCGACTCTACCCTCGAAAGCGTTCGCTATATCCTTAATAATGAAATGTGCATCATAACCGGATAAATTGTGAAAAAAAAACAGGAATAACGAACGCGTTCTGATAGTTCAAATTGCAACTCGCGTGCGCGGGTCCTCTATATCGTCCGGTAAGATGACAGTGATCACGCACACGAATATCGTACGACTCAAAGTTCTTTCCACACACGTGACAATTCGTTTTGAAAAGCGTTCCACTCGTTCGGCGTGAGCTCCGACATCGGTACGCTCGCGCACAGAATCTTCTTCACGCGACACGCGAGAGCGCGCAGTTCCTCGACGAACCACGAGACGCAGTCGTCGCCTCGACGAAATCTATACGCGGATACGATTCCGTCGTACGTGCTATGCAAATAATATCCTACGCTAAACGCCTTGTGGTGATAGGCGAATCTATTGTCGAGACTCCCACTGAATCGTTGATTTCCCTTTTCTATGACACACTCCAGATCTGCATACACGACGAATCGTGTGTATAGTCTCTCCTTTCTGTCGTGAAAAGAGAGCAACTTGTCGTCCTCGCTCGGAAGAATAACAGCGCAGTCGTTCGCTCTTCTGCACTCGACGCTATGTGCGACCAATTTCTCATCTGAATAAAAATAATGTAGACATCTGAAAAATACAATTTATAATTAATACAAAATTTATCTCGTAACGAGAATAATCTCTCTTACGCTTACCGATCGCATATGTATTTTTTTTTCCTTATGCTTATTTATTTGCGACGTTAACAGTCGAGACAAATGCTTTATCCATACGAAATGACCGACATTATCGTCGCGCCGTTCGTTCGACAAATAGAGCAAATTTACGTGCGTAGACTTTTTGTTTCCCGTAAGCGACAAAGGAACGATCATGATATCGTTTCTCCCCGTTTTCTCTCGAATAGCAAATACATTAATAGACAAATCATTGAGACATTCGAATCTAGCGATGTTTCGTAGTGTCATAGGAAAATCAATACCATCGAAATTCAGCACCAACGAATAGTGAGGATACGACGATGATCTATCCGAGTGTATATCAATGGGATATAGAGCGGCTATCACCGCCCACGCGAAACACGCATTGTCGTGTGAACGTACATTAATCACGGCTCTCTTATATCTTATTTTCGGAGGAAGTAACATTCAACATCCAGCGTGCATAGGATTACACTTATTTATATTAATCATTAAATTTAATATCCGAAGTAACGCCCAACCACTATCGCGTTCCTGAAATTCCTCCAGCGACGTCAGAACAACATTCATAACGTCCCCGTCGTACCATTCTCGTAGATCGGACATACCGAATAGCTGACAATTCTTCGTGCGAATGCTCTTAACGGCGCTTTTATCATTCGCGACGAACTCCCCGTAAAACACGATGTTGATCTTTAAACACGCGTGCATATCAAGATCGACTCGCACTTGCTCGAGCACTGTGACCCTCGCGTCCTCAAGTAACCGTCGAGGTTCGATGTGCTCGATGTTTACCACAGCATCCGTTCGTACGCGATTCGCGAAAGCCGTCTCGATATCCACCCATTCGAATCCCTTCGAACCGTCATATCCTGCACCCAAGTAACTAAAACGTCGACTCAAAGCGAATCTCGCACCCTCCAACTGCGCTATTCGAGAGACTAGAGAATTTATCGTTCCGGTAACCGTAGGATCGACTCTATTCTCACATCTTTCTCTCAAGACCTCGAGACACTCGATACACTCCTGTTCCCAAATATAATAGGCGCACACCCCTTCAACTCCCGCCGCGTGTTCGAGAAGATCGCGACTCTTCTCCATGTCGCAACTTCCCACACTGTCTTACCCCAATTGTCCGTAGGAACGACGAATTTAACGTCTCGAACTTTTTTCTCTCTCGCTGTTCTCTCATAGATTACCGCTCTATCGCTCAGAGCGAGCAACGTTTCAATCCACAATTTCTCTCGCGGACTCTCCGTACCGATCCCCCGTCGCAAATGATACGTGGCCACATTCCAGCAAACATTTTCTCTCGTCACGATCCACTCCTTGTCGTTACCGGGAGCAATAGTCTCGTGACACGCTAAACTATCGTCACTCTCAATAAGCAACTCGCAACGATCATCGTCGAGATCGTCATACGTCACGTTACAATCAAACGCGCGTAAAAACAAATCGTCGTTCTCGCTCGAAGACGAACCACCGTTAGGCACGACTACTTCCATATACGTTCCTAACAATGAGAGAAAATACCTCTCACGACTAGATATATACCCCGAGACAGCATCGAAAACGCGACAATCGCGACATTCCGAAATGACAAAACACATCGTACATAATCAAAACGTGCGTCTTCCCGTTGCAACGAAAACAAGATGCGCTAGATCCCTGCGGAAACCGTCTAGACACAGAACGCGCCTAACCGCAACATCCTACAAATAGCTCTTTCCTGTTTTTATATGCCTGATAAAATAATACAACAATAGAGTAATAAAATAATAACAATAAAGTAATAAAATATTCTCTCATCATTAACACTCCTACGACGATTCCCCCTCCTCGCACGACTTCCATCTCTCATACATTCCCAATACCGTTGCCCTTGATATTGCACATTAAATCTCTCATTATTAATACTCGTGCGATGATTTCCCCCTCGCGCGATCTCCACCTCTCGTTACTCATACGTTCCCAATAACATAACGTCATCCTCGGTATCACTAATTGAAGATTCCCGACGCATCGTCGATCCGCCTCTCGTCCCCGCGATACGCCGCAAACGAACGAGGAAAAACTCCGTTTCTCTCTCGCGATTAATCTTATTCTCTCATATATATTCATATATACAATTCATAGTTATATTACGATTATAATACATACTTACATACGCGCACACTTAGTTGCGTCAATTGTTGCCAACGCGCTCTCTTCTTTTTCTCTCCTCCTATGCGGCTGACGAAACGACACCGCTTTTCCTCCAATACTTGCGATGAGCGCAAAAAAACATCTCGTCGTCATCGTTATCATTAAATACATCGTAATGACCGCTTTCGTGAAAATTCACTATGTACTCCTGTCATCTGCTAATCTCGATCGGCTTCTTCTTTTCGTAGAGTACCTCCAATAAAAGATTATATGCCATCCCTCGATAATGATGACATACGCACGCCTCTATTATCTTTTTAGGCGAAATCTTACGCTGAGGCGGAACTCAACAACCGCGCCTCTTTAATTGATTGGAAATCGGTGCGTATTGTCCTCTCACGACGTATTCCGTCACATTGACCGATGGATACGCCGTCACATTTCGCAATGGAGAAGATGTTAAATCATCCAGCGAATGGCACTAACACATCTCATCGTCGTCGATCATTCGTGTCTCACATAGCTGGCACCGATTCGCCACTTTAACGGTTCTCGTCATCGTAAACACACGGCAACAAGTATCGCTCAAAAAATCGCCTCGACGACGCGTCAAACCACAACGTTCTACTAAACAAGACAAGCGGCATGCGCTATATCCTCATAGTCACCTAGACATGAAACACGCCTAAGGCGATGTAACAAACCGCGACATCCCGCGAAACAGGACGCGCTAGGCCACGCGAAAAACGCTCGGACGCGAGACGCACAAGCGGCATGCGCTATATCATCATAATCACTTAGACATGAAACATGCCTAAGGCGATGTAACAAACCGCGACATCCCGCGAAACAGAACGCGCTAGACCACGGGGAAAACGCTCGGAGGCGAGACGCGCCTAATCGCGACGTTATGGAAAACAGACACGACTAAGGCGACGCGACAAACCGCAACATCCTGTCAACAACGCGAGTCGCCTCGACGACGCGCCTAATCGCGACGTTATGGAAAACAGATACGCCTAAGACGACGCGACAAACCGCGAAAACAGGACGCTCTAGACCCCGCGGAAAACGCTAGAGCGGCATCCCGAGAAAAACGCTAGAGCGGCGCCCCACGAAAAACGCTAGAGCGGCGTCGAGGACGGGCCCAAGGCTACGCGAAAAACGCTAGACCACGCGGAAAACGCTAGGGCGGTGTCGATGACGCGCCAGGAGTTACCTAGCGGGAAACGCTAGGGCGGCGTCGAGAACGGGGGAACCGACCCGAGGAAACCCCGCGACCGCCTTACCGATCGAGAGGGATAAACCTGTCTCGACGACCGCCAGAGGGATCCACCTCTCTCCCGCATCCCCCCCACATGCCTGGGGGGCATAGGGCCCCCCTTGTTCACCTACTTGTGTTTTTATAATCTTTCACTCAACATATATGTTAACGCATTTCTTTTTTGAATACCTTCTTTTTTATTTTGATCATTAATTTCAACATTATGTGCAATCACGGATAGATTGTTTGTTTCGTTTTCAACGATTACATCATCTATAAAATCTTTATGTAAAATACAAATATTATTATTATGTAGCACACAATAAGTAATAATGTATTGAGGTATCAAGTCTGTCCGTTTCATATATAACTTATCTAAGAGATTACGAAAACGTCCTTTTAACAAACCGATGGCTCTTTCAACCATAACATGGCCGAACATAAACGTATATTAAAATTAATTTGAGCTTCTGTCAAATGACCATTGTTTTTATAAGGCACCATTACATTTTTTTTGCAAAACATATGCAGCATCACCTAATAAATGACTATTCTGTGGAAAGTAATTTTCTGTGCACATAGATTGAATGCCGCTTAGTCGGAATATTCGTATCGTGCACAGATCCAGGTTGTCCTGCGTAACAATGAATAAATTTCAAGATAGAATCACATACAAGAAAATGTTTAAATATTTAAGCATTTATCAATTTTATAAAATCAATTTTATAAAACTTTTATTTTTAATCATATTATCCTTTTAGATAAATTTAATACTGGCAATTTTAAATTTATTCGTAATGAATTATTTATTTTGAAAAGCATTATTCATGTTTTAATATTCACAATTAATAATTAGTCACATTAATACATCACATTAATATCGTCAGTATTAAATTTCTCTAAAGGTTACATCAAATCTTTCGCTCACTTGCAATTGTATCGAATAATAGCTTTTTCGATTTATGTAACTCTTTGCATGTTTCTTTGGTTTATGAATATGTATGTGAGTACCATCTATGGCACCAACTACTTTTGAAAACTTATATTTGATTTGAATGTCTGTCCATGTATATTCCTCTATATTTGGCCATTTAATAAATTGGGATGCTAATGAATAAATCGCTGAACAGACTCTTCTATTAGCACGCCAAGCAGTTGCACGCCCAATATTAAATCGGTCACAAACTGATCTATTAATTAAATACAGAATATATAAATAATATAATAATAGATAAATAAATATAATAAACATAATGTTCATATTTATTTTTTTTATAGTTATATAGCTTTGTTCTTATTTACATATACACAATTACCTGCTATATGAGTCAGATGTCATGGTCCATAGTGCTACTAATAATTGTATGTTTGGAGGAATTGTGCATCGTCTGTATCTATTGGATTGCTTTATTAAGATAGGTTTTATTAAATTTAATAAATATGTAAATACTACACGTGACAGTCTGTAATTGAAGACTTATTAATCTTAAATCAAATAAGTTTTCTTTAAATATTCAAGATAATAAGCTTATTTCCAAGCATTTTATATATATAACTACACAATTATTTATATTTATCTTACCGAAAATGACTCTTAAACTCTACATCTGAATATTCAATTATTATATCCATATAATTTTTAATACACGGTCGAACTGCTAGAAGTGGTGTTAATTCTATTTGATTTTCTTCTTCGGAAGAATCGCTACTACTTTCGTTTAAAACTTCTAAAGCTATTAAGCATATTGAAAGCTTTGTGCGTTTATCCATCTATTACATAGTACTACTGTTACGCACTATTGTTACAGTCCACTGTTGCTACTGCAGTGCTGTTTCCGAAATACGACATCATAATGCTACTGGCAGTACTACAGTAATTTCGGAATGATTGCGGCAGTGAACTGTCATGACGTCATTATGATTGCACTGCCAGTAAAAAGGGAACATAGCCTATATCGACCACGTGTGGAAACAAACTTCCGAAGCATATAAAGGCGGATTTGAAGATTCAAATCTATCGTCGCTGCGTCAAGCATTATAACCAATCGTGGCAACGCACGCATATAGACGGTCTCGCACCGAAGATAAAAGATTGTAACATATGTCAGCAGCAACGTCGAACGAAGGCTGCGTTGGAGGTCTGCTCAATCGAGCGATAAATGCGCTTCCTTTCGAGTTACATATTCCCGACTATCAATTTTGCGGTCCGAGTACTCGGCTGAAAAAGCGATTAGCCAGAGGTGAAACGGGCATAAATCCACTTGAGGCGGCGTGCCGTAAACACGACATTGCGTTTTCTCGGAGCAACGATCTCACCGATAGATATGCGGCGGATAAGATACTCACCAATAAAGCCCTAGGACGCGTCATCATGAGAGATTCGACTCTGGGCGAAAAAGCTGCCGCTACAGCCGTTTGGGCAGCGAAAGCCAAGACCAAAATCGGCATGGGTATGAAAGCGAAGAGCAAGGAAAAAGCCAACAAAAAAAAAACGAATAACTTCCGATGACGAAACAAGGCGGCACATTACTGATTCTGCCAATGTTGGGCGCGCTCGGCTCCATGATTGGCCATTTGTATATACATTTACGATTGTTTGAAATATTCGATACTTTGATTGTGATGATGATTGGTTTGGTCAAAAGCATGTTCTTTTATTTGGAGATTTGCTTCAATTACCTTCTATACATAAAAATGTGTGTTACCTTCTATACATAAACCTTTTATACATTTTTATACATTTATTTAGATGAAAAAATTCGTAAATATCTTGATTCTTTAAATGTTACTAATCTATGGATTAATAAGAAGAGAAGGTGTGCGTCACGACGGGGCCCGACCACAAACCAGTCATGAAAACTCATAATTATTTTGCAAAAAAATACCACCTCAGCCAGGAATCGAACCTGGATCTCCTGCTTACCGGGCAGGCATCTTATTCTTTCGACTACCGAGGCATGATGATATTTATCGCAAATAACGTGTTTAGAATAACACGTCAACAATACAATGATATATATATATATATATATATATATATATATATATATACATATATTACAATATACATATATACATATATGTATATTGTAATATATGTATATATATATATACATATATACATATATTCTTTCGAATCCCCACGACCGGTACTCCAGAGAGATGATGGTCCTATTCTCTCGATGGATGCAGGTCGGACTGCAGCGGCGACACCCTCCAACGCCATTGGCAAATATACAAATAATCCTCCTGGAGCACGACAGGAGAGATTGCATCAAGCATGGCTCGAGCTCCCGATCTAGATTAATTTATTTGACTATGATAAATTTACGATCAATCTGCATCAACAAAGAGACGAATCTTACCGTGAATTACTTTCGAAAATTCGTGTTGGTTTATTAATAAAATATGATTATAAGATTCTCCAAAAAAAAAAAAATCTGTTTTAAGGATGAGTCTTTCGAAACAAAAATAAACAAATTGTGTGATTTTATTAATAATTTGCAAAATAATACTGTTTGTTTATTGCCTACTTGTTATATGTTAGACGTTCTTAACACTGCAATGTTAAATCGTATTACTTCAAAAGAAATATTATTAATAGTTGAAGATACAATTGATTGTATTTCATATATGAAAAAAAAGGGTAACAAAGATATTGTCAGATAATGATGATGATAATACTAGCTGGACTTTCAAAACAAATTATAATTAAAATTGAAGCAAAAATTATGATAAAACGCAATATTGATGCTAGTTTGGGTCTTGTAAATGATACAATAACTACAGTCATTTCAGTTATATAAGATACAACGATTAATTACATAGAAAAAATAAAACTTCTTTTACCATTTGGTTTGGAATGTTTTATTGAAAAAGTAAGTGTTAAGTTCCAATTGATGGATAGAGCATATGTTATTAGAAAACAATTTCCATTATCTTTGAATTAAGGCATCACTATTCATAAAAGCCAGAGATTAATTTTGAAAAGTGCTATTATGAATATAGGTAACTCCATATTTAATTGCAGTGTCACGGCGATCTAAATCTTATAATTTTAAATGAAAGAATGTGTGCTATATGATAAAAATATTGATTTATTGATTGAATTCTTGATGATATCAGGCTATGACTATTACCAACGAGGATGACACCTGAGAAAGAACTTTCCTCCTCTTAATTATGGATTCGAAAGAAAGAAGTGGTGAAAAGCGCGCGCGGGGGTTGATCATTTCCACCTATAAATATGCGTGCGGAAAAAGCGCTTAGTAGTTCTTCAGGAAGCTGCAACAGTAGTTAGTAGTAATAGTTCTTCGAAAAAAGCAACAACTAGCTAGGCGTGGCGGCAGCAATAGTCAGTTCAGTTCATTTCAGAGAATATTTTGAATCATAAATTGTGCGTGATCGATCTTAGGGTTGAATTCTTAAATTTATAATAAATTTCTGTTCGTAATATTTCTCTTAGGAGAATTTAAATTTAAATTAAAAGCCTTCTCGATTAAATAAAGTAATTTTAAATTAAAATAATTGGAAAACTGAAATCTTATTCTTCTTTCTTAAATAAAATCTGAACTTCTTAATTAAAATCAAGATAATGATTCTAAATCCAAATTCGGTCGCTGACAATAGCGTAGCGTACTATTTAGTTGCAGCCAACGGTATTGTGACTAAATAATTTGAATTTAGAGTCTCAAAAATAAGTAATTAATTTCAAGGTATGCTCAAAAGTTTATGCTCAAAAGAGGAAGACGCAGAGTTCAAATTAAAAGATTAAGATTTCAATTAAATCAAACGATAATTTTAAATAAAGATCCCTTCCCATTATTCCTAAAACTTAAAAAATTGGAAAGTCAACCTAAAACTAAAATAATCAAGCAAATTCCTAAATATAAATTGAGAAAAATTGATTTCGAGATAAATTATTTAAATTATAATCAAATTAATAAAAAAGATCCGCGATATAAAATTTATAAAATTCGTTTCCTATTCGGGGTTGATTAATTCACAAATCGGTCCAATCCCAGAGTGAAGTACTTAAATATATTAACCCAAAAACGGACAATCACGTAACATTTCGAAAAATTTTTGGTGACAGCGGTGGGATACTAAAACGGTTTGTGTAAAGAAACGATAGTGAACAGTAAAAAAATGAACAAAAAAACTTAAAATTAATCTTTAATAAATGAAAGAATCTGGCCAATCAACATCAAGAAACACCATGGAAAAAGAGGAGAGACATAAATGAATTACGAAGGCTAATTGGGAAGCAACAACGAACGATACAACAGCTTCAACAACAGCAACAACGAAATCAAGAATTAATTTATCATCAGAAGGAACGATAAGTAACTTTTTACAATTTTCGATCAGAGACGCATTAGAAGCGGTGCCAAATTTCGATGGAGAAAATATTCCGTTTGTTTACTTCGTCGAGGGGCAGTTGCGAAGAAGCACTAAGTATGGTCGCACCTCCGCAGGAAGTAATTCTAATTCTAGGGCAATATGTAATAAATTAAAAGAGGAAACTCATAGATCAATGTTGGGAAAAATCTGAAAACATGCAAGAATTAATTGAATTGTTAAAAGTAAAAATACGAACCGAGAAACAGTGTACGAAGCGATTAGCTTATCTATACCAAAAGAGGGATGAGAAGATTGCAGCAAATCGAGTAGGGAATTAGGAAAACGAATTCTTGATGCACAAAAAAGAGAAATCGGAATATTAAGTTTAGAATTTCAAAATTCAATTGAGAAACATTTAAAAACAAGCTTCTTACGCGGATTAAATAGAGAAATAATAATATCGAATGAAGGAACATTTGAAGAAGTAGAGGCACGGTACACGATTGACGCGGAAAAAGAATTAGAAACTGTAAACATGATAAGACGTGTAATATTCGCAACGTACTGACGGTAAAGCCTATCTATAAGTAATATAATAAATACAAATAAAGAAGAAGAAAAGATATTAATTCCCACAATTGAAATATATGAATTTGGAACAAATAATAAAGAAATCTCAAACTCCATGAATTCAAATGCAAGCTCAAATATAAGCTCCTGTGCGAACTCAAATTCAAACTCAAAGTCAAGTTCAAATTAAAATTTTAATACAAGCTCGAATTCAAGATCATGTTTCTATATAAATCAAAATGAAAGAATATAATAATTGATGCATTAAGACTTGAGCATTTAAATAATGAAGAGCGTGAACATGTTGAAAGATTAATAAAGAAAAGTGCCGATTGTTTTCATTTGCCCGGTGAAAATCTTAATCATACAAATGTTTTAAAACATCGCATTCCAACAGTAAATGAGATTCCAATAAATACTAAACTGGAAATATAAATTTCCAGTAATTCATAAAGATGAAATTAAGAGACAAGTAAATGAATTATTAGAGCAAAATATAATTAAACCATCAAAATCACCTCATAATACGCCTGTGTGGATAGCCCCTAAGAGATCGGACTCGAAAGAAAATAAGAGATGGAGAATGGTGTTAGATATCCATGACCTAAATGATAAGACAGTAGATGACGCATATTCACTCCCAAACATAACAGAAATAGTCGATCAGTTGGGCGGTGCAAAATATTTTTCTGTATTCGACCTTGCTTCAGATTTTCATCAAAATGCATCCGGATAATAGTTATAAAACAGCATTTTCTACTCCCCCATGGTCATTACGAATTTGACAGAATGCCTTTTGGACTTAAAAATGCGCCTGCCACATTTCAAAGATTGATGGATTTAGTTTTGACGGGAATGCAAGGGAGCGAAATTTTTGTACATTTAGATGACATGGTATTATATGCTAGTTTACTAACAGAACACGCAATTAAATTTGAGAAATTAATTTCAGAACAGAACACGCAATTAAATTTGAGAAATTAATTTCGATTAAGAGAAGCAAATTTAAAATTACAACCAGACAAATGTGAATTTTTAAGAAGTAACTTATTTAGAACATATAATTGGAGAAAACGGAGTTCGACTTGATCTTAAAAAGATTGAAGCAGTTCAAAATTTTCTAATTCCCAAAAATGCAAAAAATATTAAACAATTCCTTGGATTAGCTGGGTATCATCAAAGATTTATTAAGGGATTTCAAAAATAGCTAAACCGTTAACTAATTTACTAAAAAGAGATATAGACTTTAAATGGGGAGATAAAGAACAAGAATGTTTTAATACATTAAGAAATGCATTATGTGAAGAACCGATATTACAGTATCCTGATTTTACAAAAACTCTTTTCTCTTAACTGACGCTTCTGGAACAGCAATAGGTGCAATTTTAAGTCAAGGTCAGATTGGAAAAGATCAACCAATTAGTTACGCTTCGCGTGTATTAAATGATGCAGAGAAAAATTATTCGACTATAGAAAAGGAATTATTAGCAATTGTATATGTTGTTCAACATTTTCGACCTTTTATATATATATATATATATATATATATGGTAAAAAATTTTTCTTATAACTGATCATAAATTTGATTTCATAAATTGAAAGATCCAACTTCTCGTTTAGCAAGCTGGAGAATAAAACTGTCGAATATGATTACGAAATAATATATAAACCAGGAAATATTAACGCTAATGCTGATGCTTTATCCAGAAACCTTACAACAAATATATATCGATACAATCTGAGTACGATGAGATAGAAGAGTGTTTAGAAGATGAGGAAGCTAGGTACAGAAACGTGAATCCAAGATCTTCACCATCTTCACCAAGAAGAGGAACAATGATGGAAGAACCAGAGATTTTTAGGAATGCAGACGCGTAATACAGAAAAATTAGAAAGAGAAAGTGTACCATTTACTAAAAAAGAATTAAATGAACCTTTATTTTATGAACATACATTTTAGGCAGAAATACATAATAATCCACTAAATCAAACAGACGAAACTGATGACAGAAAATTTATTTAATAACAACACAGAAAACAATATACAACAAACATAAAACAATATACAACAAAACTCAACACTAGATTCAGAAATCAAATTACGAAGATGCAGAAAGTTATGATGAATCAAATTTACAAAATTATAATAATTTAAATTCACAAATAGAAATACCATCAATCTTTTACAAATTCTTGATAACTTAACAGAAAATAATGGTGAAATTAATCAAGGAGAAGTTCAAGAAAATTTGATATCAGAAAGTGAAGAAAAAAATTATCCAAAGAATCAAATTGTCATTAATGACTACATTGAAAAAAAAGATATTAAAGAAGATAACGAAGAAAAATTTGACGAAGATGAAGAAGTAAAAAGTGACAGTAAATAAGACATAAACGAAACTTACAATGAAATGACTTTTGACGAAATAAATAACACAATTGAAAGACAGATAATGACACGCGGACAAAAGCAAAGTATAATAAACAGTCGTGACAAAATTTTATGCGAAAGGGAAATTATTTATACTTTTTAACTGCAAACCTTGTGATAACGGATCAAAAACATTACAAAGTAGAAATTTAATTCCTAAAAATAGAGAAGGAAAACTAGAAAATATTGAAATAGTAAAGAAAGGAAATAAAATTCATTTAATTTTTATTTGCAAAAATAATATTAATGAAAAAAATAACTAAGGAAACATTACATTGTTTAACTAGTAAATTACGAGAAGCGATTAAAGAAAATTCAATTAAAATTTTAAATATTGCAAAAACAAAAGAAATTGATAATATAAAATATAAAATGGAAAGAAATCTTAAATCGAATTTGAGAATCTATTATCAGAATCCCAGTTAAATTAATAATTTGTCACAATCAGAATTCCGGAAGTTGAAAATCGAAAAGATATAATAGAAGAAGCTCATTCATCAAAAATTGGAGGACATAAAGGAGTAACTAAAACATATAATCGAATTAGACAAAATTTTTATTAGGATAATTTAAAGACTGAAATTCGAAATTATATAAATCAATGTTTACAATGTCAAAAAAGCTAGTTCGAGTCAAAACCTATGTTAATAACTGACACACTCTTTTTTTCATTTGAAAAAATATCAATGGACATAGTTGGACCTTTACCAGAAATTCAAAGGAAATTTCTACATCCTAACAATCCAAGATCACTTAACCAAATTTTCCTTAGCAATATCTTAGCAATATCTAAAATCAATAACTGCCGTAAAAGTCGCTGACGCATTATTAAATATTTTATTTGTATTTTTGGAGCCCCTAAGGCTATATTAACAGATTAAGGAACGAATTTTATAAGTAACTTAATGAAAAGATTTACAAAACAATTTCGAATTAAACAATTTAAAACAACCTCCTTTTATCCACAAGCTAATCGAGCTTTGGAACGATCTCATTTAGTATTAATTGAATATTTGAAATAATGTTAATAAATTTACTGAATGGGATGAATTATTAGAATATGCAACTTTCTCTTATAATACAAGTACACATGAATCAACTGGATATACTTCATATGAGTTGGTGTTTGGCAAAATGGCCAGACAATCGTCCCGTGAAATAATTAATGATACAGAAAAAGGAAAAACATATGACGATTATTTATGTGAATTAATGATAAATATTCATAACTTACAAGAATTGGCTCGAGAATGTTTAATAGCTTCAAAAATTAAATTTAAAATTATTATGATCGGAAAATTAATCCACAAAAATTTCAAATTAATGATCAAGTTTTCCTTTTATGTGAACCAAGAAAAGGAAAATTAGGAGATCAATATTCTGGACTACATATAATAACAGATATTTTATAAAATGGAAATATCAAAATTCTTTTTAAAGGAAAACCAAAGAGTGTTCATCCTAATAAAATTCGAAAAACCAAAAAATGACAATTACCTAAGAAATTAAACTTGTACCGCGCAACAACTTCAATTTCATTCATAATAATATTTCTTTTAAAACAGATGGAAGCGAAAATCTTCCTCTTAATTCTCATGCAGAACATCTTGATAGAATAAAGCTATGGAATTATCGGCTTTGACTGCGGAACGTCAAACCCGAACGTAACAACATTGTCGTTAATGGAAATAGAAGAATGTAATATATCGCTATAATCGAACCACAAATACAAGAAACTAAAATTCAATTATTACAATTGTCAAAATTTGAATCTATCAATATTATACAATGCAAAGTCTCAATTTTGCGAACAATTTATTATTGCGGCATGTATTCACATATACTATACAAAATGCGCAAACAGAATATATAATCGACACAACATTCGACCAATGCAAAAATATGCTCAAAACCGGGACATTAACTGTAAACATAAATAACATAATTAACGGATTAAAAGTAAATTATACAACTTCGCGACCAATTATTTTTGCTGGATCTGTAACAACCGATGGAAAATGCTTTAGAACACTCAGATCCATATGGAACTTGGCAAAATGTAGTTGTACAAGGAATAATGACTATAAGTTTATTTTCATATCAAGCAATAATAAATATTGAAACAAATCAAATTTATTTAAAAACAGGAACAATTTGTCAATATATTCAGAAATTGCATAGATATCGAAGGTAGATATACTTTTTGGGAAACCATACCAACGAATTTTTGTAAATTTAATTATTATGACGTATTATATGAAAGAAAAGCGAACAAAATGATTAGTAATATAAATGAAAAATTACAAATAATTTATTCCTTGTCAACTCAAAATATAACTTTTACACTTACTCAAACTGAAGAAGAGTTTCTTTGCGGATATACTTTAATAAAAACAGAAAATCCAAAATTATTAATTCTTGAAATTAAAACTGAAGGAATTTTTATTCAAAAACGAAAATTATCAGTTGAAAATTTAGATATTTTTGCTTATGTAAATTCAAAATTTGTTTATGAAGAAAGACACATGAACGAACACAAATGAATCATTTATACACAGATGTACTTAAACAACGGTGCAATTTGGAGCAACAAATTATGAAAAATGCGCTTAGCATAGCCACACATTCTCCAGACGATTTCGCATATCAAATTATGAAAGGATCTGGATATATGGCAATAATATCAGGAGACGTTGTCCATATAATCAAATGTACTCCAGTCGAAGTTAAAATTCATCATACGAAGGAATATTATCAACAATTATCAGTATTAAAAGGAAATGAAACATACTTTTTAGCACCACGAACTCATATTCTTTTCAAACCCGGAACGCAAATCACTTGCAGCAGAATAATTTCAACAATGTATTATTTAAACGATAGATGGTATAAAATTACACCAATTCTGGAATACAGCAAATCTCCATTAAAACTAACACTGATGACGAAATCGACTTGGCAATACAACGACCCTGGATCATTGGCAGCAAGCGGCATATACAAACAGCGAACTCGAAAATTTACAAGACCATATCATGTTTCCAGCAGAGAAGAACGGAATTTTAAACACAATGGCTCGTGGCGCAAGGAGAACCGACCTTATCTCAAGGAATATTATTCTCTCATCTTATCGACGAAAACTCTCTATATAAAATTACGGAATCTGCATGGAAGAAAATTTGGGAAACATTTCTATCTATCGGCAATGCAAGTGCAGGACTAATCGAATTGTATTTCTATATAAGAACAATCAAGTTAATAATAGACACACTAATTCATGGCTATGCACTTCACACAATTTATGATTGGTCAGTATATCTCATCGGAGCGCTTTGGGACTCACAAATCTTTTATTACATCAGGCTAAATAAAAACTTCAAGAAGAAAGAAAATTAGAATAAAAAGATTAGAAGAAGGAAATCAATAAACAAATGAATAGCAAGAAATAACACAAATACCTATACAACAACAAACACAAGTCGAAATAGAAAATGAAATTGAAAATTCAAGTCAAACTTTTATCCGCAATGAAACTCAACAAACGCTATACCCGCGATTGTAATAATAAGAAGAGATAACAAAAGACAGCACAAAAGGCGAGTCCTATATCGATCAGACAAAACATGTATCAAGCGATAAACTAAGATAACAGATACGAATTCTTACGATAGAGTTAATTAACAGTCGAAGTTCAATTGTGCAAGGAGAAAGAGCAAAGAATTATAATAGTACATCAATAATAAATAACTTTACAAAAACAATTCAGGTAAATTTTAAAATACTTTTAATTCATCTAAAAAATTACCTTTTCAAAAATTAAATTTTATTAATTTTTATAATATAAAAGAGAAAATGAAACTGCCAGCACAAAAAGAGGAAAAAAGCCATAATTAGATGGCGTACTGCCACAGAATCATCCAGACGCCTATGAATCTTTACTGTGAGGAACAACAATGTGCGTAATGGCAATTAATGAAGGAGAGACAATCTACAGGGAAAGAGACATACCCTATAGACGAGTATGCGATGAATGTTTTTGGGATATTGTTCTTGACATTCACAATTTTATCGAAGAAGTAAGGAACTGGCACACGCTTTGTAAGGTCGAAGAACAAATTGAAGGAATAAAACGAACATGTTATTGTTGCGGAAAAATTGCATTAAATTTAAGACCAGCTCAAGACCAGTGTTAAATGCGTAGAAGAATTTATTAATAATGAAGAAAAATTTTATTGGAAAGATGAAACAAATAGATATGCAAATTATGAAAATGTTGAAAACTAATTACTATAATTATATATTATATACACATACATAGAAATAATATAATATAGAAATAATACAGTATTAATAAATTAATAATTTTATATATAATACAAATATGCAAATATAAAATAACTTTATTTTTATAACTTAAAATTTAATTTGTAATTTAAAAAAACATATATATATATACATATTAAAAAAAAATAATCGATAAAAATATAAAATCAAATATATATATATATATATATTTTTATTGATTATTTTTTTTTAATATGTGTATTCATTCTCATATGTAACCAATTCCCAAATAAAAATAGTATAATAATAATAAAAATAAAAGAATATACATATATAAAAAAATTCACACAAACATTGCGTATACACGCATACACTACCAAGGACATACATACACTACAATACATAAAAACTGAAATAGGAAGCAACAGATCCACACTAAACACTTGTCCGTAACGAAACCCAATACCCTTATCTCCTAAAACAAAAAAGCGTTATAAGATAAGAATATAGCTAAGAGCCAAGAGCCTTGCCGAATAAAAGAATCACTTAGAACAATTCTGTTCCTCGTTTGAGACAGACTCTACCGAATATACACTGTTGAAAATTTTATACCAATAAATACAAAATGCAAAAAAATAAAAAAGAAATAGAAAATAATTTTAAAAAATTAATGAGAGATCCAGAATTTAAATGTGCTGTAAGTAAATGAGAAAAATTAATTAATAAAATAAATATAATAATAAATTTATTTCCTTTCAAGATGCAGAAACGACAAAAACAAACAGAAAATTATAAAAGGATACTGGGAGATCCGGACCTGAAGTATATTTCAGGAACGGACAAATATAACCATAACATATTTTACCACACCTCCCGGAAGAAAAAGCTGCGAGGACTTTTGATCCATCAAAGGATGGCGCAATAGAATATAAAAAGATACTCGTTGGAGCATGGCACAGTTATTCAGTAGTAAATGAAAACAATAAAGACAAAAATTAAATGCTCAATATGTTATAAAACACTTTTAAAATTAAAAAATTTAATAGATTATGCAGAATGTATAAGAAATTATATATTAGAAGCAAAACCAATAAAAGAAGAAATGTATTTATTTTAATCATATGTAACAAATAAACAAATAATTACCTATTACCCATTAGAATAAACAACAATAACTAAAATAATAATAAAAAAAAACAGACAAACAAACAAACCAAAAAAAAAGGAAAAGTAGAACATATTTCATATTTAAACCACACTGCTTTCAATAAAAAAAAACAACAAAACAATAAATAATAATAAATAAAAAAAAACAACAAACAAAAACAAATATATAAATACAATAATAATAATAATAATAGCTAACCTCTGTATAGAAATAAGCTAATTTTGTATCAGATTAATTAGTATTATTCATACGTAGTAACATAAGGTACTTAAGGGGAGAGGTGTCACGGCTATCTAAATCTTATAATTTTAAATGAAGGAATGCGTGCTATATGATAAAAATATTGATTTATTGATTGAATTCTTGTTGGTACCATGTTACGGCTGTTGCCAACGAGGATTCAGATGACACCTCTGAGAAAGAACTTTCTCCTTCTTAATTATGGGTTCGAAAAAAAGAAGTGGTGAGAAGCTCGCGCGAGGGTTCTGATCATTTCCACTTATAAATATGCGTGCGGAAAAAGCGCTTAGTAGTAGTTCTTCAGGAAGCTACAACAGTAGTTAGTAGTAATAGTTCTTCGGAAAAAGCAACAGCTAGCTAGGCGTGGCGGCAGCAATAGTCAGTTCAGTTCGTTTTATTCAGAGAATATTTTCAGTCATAAGTTGTGTGTGATCGACTTTAGGGTTAAATTCTTAAATTTATAATAAATTTCTGTTTATAATATTTCTCTTAGGAAAAATTTAAATTTAAAAGCTTCCTCAACTAAATAAAGGTAAAAGGTTTAAACTAAAATAATTAGAAAACTGAAATCTTATTTTTCTTTCTTAAATACTTCTTAATTAAAATCAAGATAATAATTATAAATCCAAATTCGGTCGCTGACAATAGCGTAGCGTATCATTTAGTCGCAGCCAACGATATTGTGACTAAATAATTTGAATTTAGAGTTTCAATAATAAATAATTAATTTCAAGATATTCATGCCCAAAAGAGGAGGGCGCAGAGTTCAAATTAAAGACTAAGATTTCAATTAAATCAAACGATAATTTTAAATAAAGATTCCTTCCTATTATTCCTAAAACTTAAAAAATTAGAAAGTCAAAACTAAAACTAAAACTAAAATAATCAAGCAAATTTCCTAAATATAAATTAAGAAAAATTGATTTCGAGATAAATCATCCAAATTATAATCAAATTAATAAGAAAGATCTACGATATAAAATTTATAAAATTCATTTCCTATTCGGAGTTGATTAATTCACAAACCAGTCCAATCCCAGAGTAAAGTACTTAAATGTATTGATGGACAATCAGAACGTAACAGCGGACAGGTTTATGTTGCCTTATCCCGAATGACATCTCTAGATGAATTTAATTAATTTTGATCCTTCATCCATATTTGCTAGTGAAAAAGCTATTATAGAATATAATCGGCTAAAACGAATATATAATCAGAAATAATTACTTCGAAGGGGCGTTATCGTAAAGTTAAACATGTTCCATGGATATTATTGAAAACAATTACTTCCATTCAAGAGTCAGCTCAAAACGCACTCTCAAAAGGTACTAATTGGATTATGTATGGTTTTCAAAATATAGACAAGGTTTCATGTTACGCAAATACAATATTACAATGTTTATTGCATTTGCATATTATCAGACAACAATTATTAAATTGCGATAAACTAAATGTATTAAATTTACTTGCACATCGATATGAACATAGAATGAACAATTTGGATACCTATGAAATACGGAAATCTTTAGGAGAGAACTTTTCAGTTGCTATTAAACAAGACCCATTCGATTTTCTTACACCTCTCTGTACAAAATACGATTATATAAAAAATTTTGTAGAGCATCAAGTTATTGCAAATTATCAATACAATCATTTGTGGTAATACAAAAGTTATTACTGAGACTAACACTATTCTTTCAATTTCTATTATTAATATTTCTATTAATAATATAAAAAAGAAAAGTTTTAATCTTAATGATTTACTAAAAATTATATTTTCATCAAATCAGTGTCAATCGTTTGACAAATCATGTGAACGTTGTGGAAGAAATGATATATTATTTAAAAATGAATTGGTTTTATCAAAGAAAATACTTATTATTCATTTAATATCATTTTCTTTACAAGATAGAGAAGTAATAAAAATACTACACAAATTCAGTTTGTGTGCAATGCCGAAAACTAAAACTAATACTGGATTACTAATAACTGGACAAGCATAACATAAAATTATAAATGCAATTTTTCATTATGGAACTTGTATCAAAAAAGGTCATAATACGAATATGTGTAGAGACGGAACATCTAGCACTTGGATTTTGGAACATCTAGCGCCAAGTATTTTTACATAAAAATTTTTTTTATTCAAATAAAATTTTATCATTTATTTTGTACTGTTACTCTTTAATTCTTTGTGATAAAAACTTAGGTTGAGTAAAGCAATTTTGTGAAAATGTAACGGAACGTCCCTGCGCGCTCGGATTTTTGTCGCTAGGCACGGACGCGGGGACGTGCGCTCGGATTTTCGCTCGTCGGATACCGGGTTCGTATCGGTATGCGTGTTGCCAGGCAACCGGGCCCGCGCGTGTGCGTTGCTAGGCAACCGCTGACGCTCGCCGTAACACGTGGGGCGGACGTCGCGGGAAAGTCCGAGAACGCTCCGACTTTCGAGATGAGATGAAGTGACAATACTGAGAACTCTCGGTATTGTCGGGAGGAGGAAAATCTGAGAACACTCTGATTTTCCTTAGACGGGAGATGCAAGAATATCGAGAACGCTCGGTATTCGTTGCGAGAGCGAGAAAGCTGAGAACACTCCGAATTCTCGAGAAAGGATAGAACAGGAATACGGAGAACGCTCGGTATTCGCTGAGAGAATCTTCTCTCGCTGTTCTGGTCGGAACGGTTGTCGGTGTTGGTCAGGTCGGAGGAGCGGATAGGACTGGTCTCTTGTCTTAAAATTCGTCGGGTATTTATACCCCTATCCGCGCCACGTGTCACCGTTTAGTTTGTTAGCGTTTATTAATGTAACAATAGCTGTCACGTTGTCGCTGCGTGACAGCTCGTCGGCGCGCGTGTGTCGGTCGGTCGCGGTCGGGAGTGTTCGGGCGGCCTCGGATGGCGCGGGCCGTATTTGCGCGCGCTAGTAACAGAGCATCTTTCAGATGCTTTGTTATAAAAATAATAATATTTTAAAGCTAAATAATTACTACTACTTGGGTTAGAAAAGAGAGTCTTGAATGAGTAAAAAGATATACATATCATTTGGATTTTATTATTTTTAAATTAAAGATACTACTGCTTAGATTTTATTTTTTAAAAATAGTGGTATATCAAATCTTTTATGAATAAAATATCTTTTACAAATGAAATATATAATTTGATTAACCGTTTGAGTCCCAGGGGGTATTGAAAAAACACTGTCGAAGAATCCTAAACAGCGCAACTGCGCTTTCTCTAAATGAGTACAAAAAGACCCAAGCAGCGCGATAGCGCTTGTTTTATTTTATGTCGAGAAATACCAAGCGGCGCGATAGCGCTTTGTTTATTTTATATCGATGAATCACAATCGGAGCAATAGCGCTTCTTGTATGTGTTAGGTAACGTGATTCTCGTCTTTTTCTTATCGCTCCGTCACATTTATTGCAGTTTGCAAAGTGATCGGACGTATTCTTCCGTAAGTGTTTCTCATTGTTCATAATTGTGTATTTCAAAATGATTAGACAAAGCAACGCAAAAAGTAAGTAAAAAATTAATCTAGATTTACTATTTAACTTTTCTAAATTTGGTGTATCCCCAAAAAGGTACAATGAATCGAAAAAGAAAATCTATGAGCATAATCACAAATCCATGTGATCATATTATTGACGACGATGACGACTACATTGTTCCTGTAAGCGCAAAAGACAACGCATTTTGAGTACTTCAGAGGATAGTGATAGTGATTTATCGCATCAATGTCCACTGAACAGTCTACGAGTTGCTGAAGACGTTTCTAATCAACGTGATTCTCTCGAGCATAGCAAAGAATCTGGTTCGCGATGTAACTTCTCTAGCCAGAGTAAACCCATTGAATACTTTGAACTATTCTTTGATTTGACACTATGGTCACTAATAGTTGAAGAAACTAATAAATATGCGGAGTATTCAAGGCATTTACCTAGAGAATTAGAATCATTTGAAACAGAGATTTGGACATCAGTTACCGTTTTAGAGATGAAGGCATTTATAGCAGTGCTGTTGGAAATGGGAATTACAAGAAGACCCAGTATACGTTTGTATTGGTCCGAAAATTCACGTAACATACCGTGGAAGAATGTTCTCTCGAAATAGATTTCAACAAATTTTGAAATATTTTCACTTAATTGATAACTCTTTATGTTTTCCACCTGGTCACGAGAAATACGATCCCTGTGCAAAATTTAAGCCACTTGTTGAACACGCTAATAAAGTATTCAAATTACATTATAAACCACACAAAGAATTATCAATTGATGAATCATTAGTTGGGACGCTGTGTCATTCTAGCATAACGCAATACTTGCCAAATAAAAAGCATCATCGTTGGGGAATAAAATTCTGGATACTGTGTGATTCCGTATCAAAATATTGTTTGGCGTTCTCTTGCGTTCTCTATAAAGGTGCAAAAGAAACAACTACTAGTGATAAAAAAAAGTTTGGACTTGGATATGATGTTGTGGTAAATTTATTAAAAGATAGTTATTGTTTGAATACGGGGCATCACATTTTTGTCGACAATTTTTTTACTAGCGTAGAATTAGCTAGATATTTATATTCTATGGATACCTATTTAACTGGAACTATTAGGAATAAGAAATGTATTCCCGATAACTTGACACAAACTAATGTAAACGAGGTAAAATATTTTCGAAACAATGAAGTATTGTTCTGTGCCTATCGCGAAAAAAAAGTGTAAAAAGTCCTGTATTATTAATTTCAACGAAAGCAGAAGAGCAAAATGTGACTATAACAAAAAATCGACATGGCAGAGAAATACGTTCGACAAAACCCGCTATTATTCAATCTTACAATGCCTTCATAGGTGGTGTCGATGAATCGGATAAAATGCTATATACCTATCTCGATGAACGAAGATCAGTTAAATATTGGAAAAAGGTAGCCTTTAACATAATCAACCGCATGATTTTAAATGCATATATAAATGCATATAATCTACAAGGAAAGAGTTAAGAGTAAAGCAATATCTCGGTTAGATTTTATGTCGAATATTATTTTTGAAATTGAGTGTCAGTGGATGAACGAAAAGCAAGCACATAGTTATGTAAGGGAAAAAACATTTGGTTTAGTAAAGTTGCCACAACGTAACTTGCGACAATGCGTAGTCTGCAGCAAAAATGCAATAAAAAGATCACATTTAATTTGCGTGCGATGTAAAAAAGAAATTCATCCAATATGTTTTGATAAACACCGATGTCACAAATTATAAGTGTTACTCTCCATTTAAATTGTTTGTTCATAACACAAAAATATTGTTAATTTGTAATTCGTTATTTTATAAAATACATCTGTATTATTACATATGCGTACTGTAAATTTAAAAATATTTCAAATTTTGTTCGATAAAAATTATTGAGGAGATAACAATGAAATAAAAATTTTTATTTTGTAATGTATTATTGCATTATTATAGTATTATTGTACCTATTGTAAAATGTACTATTTACATTAAAAGGAGCTGTATGATGTACTTGCGTCAATAAATCTGACCGCGCGACTTCAACAATCGGTAACGCACCGTCAGTTGTCCACAATGCTCGAAATGTGCTGGGTTTTCTCGACATAAAATCTCAACAGCGCGATCGCGCTACTTGGGACTCAAACGGTTAAGGTGAACTTGTAGCTTAATGTCTATGAGACTATAATAAGAGAATATAATATATACTTGGCGCCAGTTATTGATATCAAGTCTTTTATACAAATAATAATGATGACGTTTCTTAAAGTAAAAATTTACGAATCGAACTTTATGTAGCAATATCTCCAAATAAGGAGGATGTGCGTCACGGTGGGGCCCGACCACGAACCAGTCGTGAAAACTCGTAATTATTTTGCGAAAAAATACCACCTCAGCCAGGAATCGAACCTGGATCTCCTGCTTACCGGTCAGGCATCTTATCCTTTCGACTACCGAGGCATGTGATGATATTTATTGCAAATAACGTGTTTAGAATAACACATCAACAATACAATGATACACACACACACACACACACACACACGCACACGCACACGCACACGCACACGCGCACGCGCACGCGCACACACACACACACACACACACATACACACATTACAATATACATATATACATGTATTCTTTCGAATCCCCACGACCGGTACTCCAGAGCGATGTTGGTCTCTCATTCGATGAATGCAAGTCGGACTGCAGCGGCGACACCCTCCAACGCCATTGGCAAATATACAAATAATCCTCCTGGAGCACGACAGGAGAGATTGCATCAAGCATTGGCTCAAGCCCCCGAATAAGAAGGGAGGGTGTGCGTCACGGCGGGGCCCGACCACGAACCAATCGTGAAAACTCGTAATTATTTTGCGAAAAAATACCACCTCAGCCAGGAATCGAACTTGGATCTCCTGCTTACCGGGCAGGCATCTTATCCTTTCGACTACCGAGGCATGTGATGATATTTATCACAAATAACGTGTTTAGAATAACACGTCAACAATACAATGATACACACACACACACACACACACACACACACACACACACACACACACACACACACACACACGCACACACACACATATTACAATATACATATTACAGTATACATATATACATGTATTCTTTCGAATCCCCACGACCGGTATTCCAGAGCGATGTTGGTCTCTCACTCGATGGATATCTCCGCTCGTAGAGCACGTATGTGCTCCCCTCCCCCCTTACTTGATACATATCACTTGGGTTTAGTAGAATGATGCAATTTTAGTAGGATTATAACTTAGCACCAATTATTGATATCAAATCTTTTATAAATGATATCATTTGAGTTAAGTTAGCAATGTTGAAATCAATTTTTTTTTAAAAGAATTAAAGCTATTATCACTTGGAATAGGAAGACTCTTCAATGAAAATACAAAGATCATCACAAAGATACTAGCACTTAGATTTTATTTTTTAATTTGATCACAACTAGAATTGAGTTAAGTATGACAATAAAAAGACTCTTCAATGAAGAAACAGATATACGTATCACTTGGGTTCTATTTTTTTAAAATAAAAGATATTGTTAGTTACATTCTATTTTTAACTTGATACAGTTTTTTTCAATAAAATTTTACAAGAAAATAGAATGCACGCATTTCATTATTCGAAAGTGCAACATTTGATGCCACAAGATTATGCACGGCGAATAAACTTTTAAACACATGGTTATTAAATCAAGGACAACAACTTGCATTTGTACATCATATAATGTTTAGCGATAAATGTTATTTTACCCGTGAAGGAATTTTCAACAGACATAATTGTTACATTTGGGCAAATGGAAATCCTCATGAGCATAGTAAATTGCAGTAAATTACTAGCATAGATTTAGTATCAGTTTATGGGCTGGTATAGTGGACAATATTTTAATATTTTTAGTATCTATTATAGTGTTATCTTTTAACATGTTTATATTCTTTAATTGTCAATCATGTCATTGAATATTTAGATTTAAAAAAATAAATAATTTGAACTTTCTTTAGATTGGACCATTCGAATTAACAGCAAAATTTATTTAAATGATTTGCCAATATTGTTGGAAAATGTCCCGTTGACAATAAAAAAAAATATGTATTTTCAACAAGATGGCGCACTTCCACATATAGAGATACAAGAAATGTTACAAATTATTTGAATGTAATATATCCAAACAAATGTCGGACGCCATGAGTGGGCCTCAAAATTAATCAGATTGGCTAGATCGCCAGATTTAACCCCATTAAATTTTTTTCTGTAGAAACATTTAAAAAGTTATATCTATCGTGAACCATTACAAAGCCGAAGAGAATTAAATGATAGAATTTAGAGGTTTTAACAAATTTATTTTGAATTATTATGCATATTACTTCAATAAAAACATAAAAACATTTAAAATAAATTATAAACATTTAAAATAAATCTTTGTTTTCAGAATAGCATGCTTAGGTTCTGTTTAGATAAAAATGGAATTATTACTAAATCTTCAGTAATGTTAAAAAAGTTTATAACAGCACAAATTGCAATGAAATTTACAAGTTCTAAGAAAGTTAATAAGTTTCTTATGTAATACCGCCTTTTTTTAATTGCATGAAGAGCATGAAGAGACATGTTTTTAATATCTTTACGTTATAAACCATATTTTATTCAATTTATATAAATGTTTCAATTTTTATTTTTATCAATTTTCTTTTTTATATTATTATGTGATACCACTTAACGAAAGTATTGTAGAGATATCTGTATCAGAAAAGGACATTTTGAGTTCCTTAGGAAAAGTGTTATCAAATGCTCAAGACTGGGATAGTGGAAGAAAGCAAGTTAATAATGTCACTGCAATATCACCTACTTCAAATTTAACATATAGTATGTCAGAAAATAAAAGTAATAGAACGGCACAAACATTTCTTTAATAAATTAATAAAAAATAAAATAGAAAAAATAGAATTTGTTCAATCTATGTAAGAAGAATCGAACAATTACAAGAAAAAAAATAAGAAATTATATAAATTTTTTTCTTATTCTATATACAATTTTTCCATTCTATTGTGATATTTTAAAGTTAGTGTTCCTAATAGGTTAGTAACATTGTTCTCAACATATCCATTCTTTAATTTCTACTTTTGTCAACATTATAT
Organism: Pogonomyrmex barbatus; assembly: GCF_055798465.1. Classification (NCBI taxonomy): domain Eukaryota; kingdom Metazoa; phylum Arthropoda; class Insecta; order Hymenoptera; family Formicidae; genus Pogonomyrmex; species Pogonomyrmex barbatus. The sequence goes on from NW_028297125.1 coordinate 285,049, forward strand.
CTTATAATTTGTTTTTATTATTAGCAAATATATATAGTTATAATTAATTTTTGAAAATAAATTTTTTTTTAGAAAAAAAATATAAAGTTTTCATGATATAGGCAATCCGAATGTAACAATAAGGTTAATGAGAACCATAGTGCAAAAAATTTTCAGAATATAATGCTTTACTATTTTTAATATAATATATATTATGCATAAAAGATTTCTTGCATTATGAATCTCTTAGCCTTGAAATTTTACAATTAGCAAATAAACACAAAATATGAAATATTATTGGAACAAAACTGCTTAGTTTATGAGCAGCAAGCTTGCTTATTAATCAACTGAAGAGTTCATTTATTTATCTTATTTTTGTTCAGTAAATGGATTAATGCTTTTGTGCATTTTTTGTGTGAAGTAACTGCACGAAAAATATCTGTATATTACATCCTGATAATCGTTGATGACATCTTGATTTCTATAAATAAAAATGTTAGGGATATTAAGTAGCACACATACCTTGCTAATCCCTACGCACTCTCTATTTAAATGCATAGATCAAAATTATGATCCAAATTAAGCTTGCCTAACAAGAAATAAAGATTTAAATAAATTACTGAAATACAGCAAAAAATTACACAAAATAGGTACAATAATGATTAAATAATAACATCAATTCATCAAAATCAAATTAAAAGGCAAATATATAGGCAGCAAGTAAAAGGTGTGCAAATGTGCATATAGGGGCAGCCAGAGAATAGCATTATAATACAATAGCTATCCGGCGACTGATGTGAACTTAATGCCCAACTTTAAAAAATTAAAAAATTGTTTATACCATAGGTTTGTACCACTTTTTATTTTGTTTGTATCTAACGGATTAAAAAGTTACAAGGGGGGTAAAAAAATCGTCAGCACTTAACTTTAAGATATTTAAAAACCACCAACGCCGAAACAGCATCATACCCCTTTTCAAATCGTTTGTACCTCAACGGAATCGGAAGTACAGTCTTTTCAAAATACGTCCAAGAGATACTTTTGTCATTTTTCAAGATAGCTCAAAACGGCCAATGCCATTCGAAAGAGCATTGTTTGTACTGACGAGTTTTTCACCCTCTTGTAACTTTTTAACCCGTTAGACACAAACAAAATAAAAAGTGATACAAACAGGTACAAACGAGGTACAAACCTATGGTATAAACAATTTTTTAATCTTTTAATTTTTCAAAGTTGGGCACTAAGTTCACATCGGTTATCCGGCGCCCATGAAAATAGTTTCTCAAAAGAAATTAATTGATAGATAAGTAAAGTAAAATGAAATTAATGGATAGAATGTAATTATATCAATAAAAATTACATCAAATGAGCTACACCTGATTAAAATAAATTAAATCAAAATCAAAGTTAAATTAAAATTAACATATGAGAAAATTTGGAATTATTCATTTAATAATCAAAGATAATTAAAATTAAATAAGATAAATAATTAGAATAACAATTAATGATTAGAGTAAGAAGATTTAGGTAGTAAATAGTGTAAGAATATAAGAAATTTGAATAAAACTCCAATTGAATTAATTAGATTAAATTAAAGTTAAGCTGAGTTAAACTGAATCAGAGATTGAAATAGAAATGAGAATATTGATGAGTATATATAATACTATAGAGATAAATAAAAATTATATAAATTTAAACAGAAACAATAAAATAATAAACAAACTAAATTAATATGCAATTTAATAAGTAAAAGCAGTTAAAATGATGCATACTAAAAATGTAAACAAGCATAAATCAAATTAAATAAATATACATTCCATATTGCAGATAGTATAATACTGTCAAAACAATTGATAATAAAATGTAAATAAATAAATAAATGAGTAAATAAGGCCTAATAAAGCAAGTGATTAATCAAGCAATTTATTAAAGTAAAGCAGTATGTATCAATATCTGATAATCAATATAAAGATAATTAAATATAATAGTGATGCAGTATAATAAGAAAATTAAATAAACAAGAGTGAAAAAGTATATTATTAATAAAATCAAAGAGTTTAAAAAACAGCACATACAAAAAATTTATTATCAGCAAATAGTTGAATATATAGTTGAAATAAAATCAAAATAATATTAGCAACAAGACTAATAAGCAAATCACTAAGATTAATAAGCTACAAAGAATAAGATATAATAATTACGGTAATAAATAAGCTATTATCACTCACTGTAAAAGGCATAGTACATAGCGTCACAATTCAAATAAAGTGAAATAAATAAAAAAGAACATACCAGGTTTGGATTGAAACAAACTTGTAGATATGATATGTAGATATATGATAAATATCAGAACTTCAATATTTCAAAGCAATTTCAGATTGAATCCAATATGTAGATGTATGTCGACATTTGTCCGCAGAGGGAACGTAAAAGATATCCAAGAGCACGAACTTCAAACCACTCCACCGCCAGATCGGCAAAATGATATTGACGGAATAATTCGCTGAATCCGTCATAGTAGATTACATACTACATAATATCCGGAGGACGCGACCTACTCGCAAATATTATACGAATATTGCGTATTATTTATTGCCACATGTCGATGTTTCGGTCACTTGTATTCACTTATATCACACAATCTAATGATAAAATATTAACAGTAATCAAGCCGCGCACAGTCATACCGACTTCTCGGACAGCACACACGGTCCCACTCAAGAGAGTTAAAAGCTATATACCATATATATTTCTAGCAAAGTTCACTGAAATCTAGAATGTTTCACTTCAGACATTCCGGTCAATCGTTATTCACGGCCATATTAATTTCGCTTTCGTTTCCGGTGTTTCAACTCATGCGCATGCGCCATGTCGCATTCACAATACGCATGCGCAAGCTAGACTGGCTATCGAGCAGATAAATGTTGTGTCCTTTTACAGGGGACAGAGGTACTTCTAAAAGCAGTTACAATCCAATACATAAAATCTCTCAATCAAATGCATTTCAAAGGCAACGAATGACAACTCATTCCATTCAGTAAATTGTACAACTATGGGTCTGTTCTTTTTAGTTGAACTGGCTGCACTTTTAGTGTAAAAAAGAAAGATAAACTGTGAACTAGTATAATCAGTTCAGCCAAAAAGAATTCTTATCTATTCTTATTCTTCAAGTCTTATCTTATACGTACACGTCTCGCGCATATGCATAACATCCGTACCAACATATTGAAGAATCATAAAAATTATAAAAACTATAGAACTTAAATGCCGTTCACAAAGCTTATCACTTATTTATAAAGAATAAGAAGAGCTTTATAAAGAACAGTTAGATACCTCTAACACGAACTCATTGCCTCCGAACAAAATGTTATCAGCCAACGCACACACATGTACACATACATACGTCGCCATACTCACATCAGTGTTTATTTCTTCACTACTTTTTTATTCCAGGACGTATTGTTCTTTTTATTTAAAATCTCAATCAAAATATTCATATTCTCATTCATTTTTTCACAATTATTCTTCAAACGTGTAAAACTTGTAAAATTCTTGTATAGATTAAATGTTATTCTTAGAAACTATACAAATAGTGAATAGCACTCAATCTGTGCAAGAATAGAATTTTTATAAGTTTTACAAGTTTGAAGAATAAGTGTAACAATGAATGAGAACATAGAGAATATTTTGAATGAAATCTTAAATGAAAAAGATTTAAATATAATGCTATGGTCAGCATTTTCCGATGTGTTCGTTTTTAAATCTAACTTAAGTAAAAATAATAACTTTGTATTTGCTTGCAAATTCTGTATGAGTAAAAAAATTATCCATCAAGCAAGACTTCATTAACAAATTAAAAGAAATATATAAGTTTTTAATTACATCCTAATATTTATATTATATTTTATATATCAGGAAACACGGTAGTGTCGGTAGTTCTCGGATGTCAAGTCAACCGAGAACTACCGTGTGACTTTATGCGAGTCGGCGAGATGCGAGCATCCGAAATTATCGAATCTCAATAACGGCTAAATTGATCAAGTTCTAGGCTTGATCGAGAGCTTGAGTCCGATTTGCATAATAAAAATAAAATATTACAAAAATCAAAAAAATAGATGAAATTCTTTTCATGAGAAAGTTCATAATCCTTTAATATTATAATAAATAATGAATTAATTTTTTAAAATTTGTAAAAAACACCCTTTTTGATGTAGATGAAGAAATTGATTTCCATTTACTTTTACGATTAAAAGCTGGCTCAAAAAACCTTGAAACTCTTATACCAAAAATAGATAAAAGAATCTTATTTAAAGAAAACTTTAGAAAAATTTAGAAAAATTTCAAAAATCTACATCTAAAATGCAGATAATTTGCGATAACAAGGTAAATTACTTTTATTTTTATTATTATTATATTAATAAAAATAATTTGATAATTTGATTAATATTGTAAGAAAGTTACTAAGAAGTCCCTAGGACAACCGGTGGATGGCGCCATGAGTGCTGTTCAGTGACCAAAAAAAGCGCCTCTCGATCGAACACAACACGAGTGAGTAATACTAGGAAAGGACCAATCAGACAAGGGCTGATGCAATCTTTGTTAGCTTTGAAATCACCGAATGTGCTCCGATGCGTGGAGCAGCGAGCGACGGGGACTCTCTCCCTAGTCGGCGAATAAGACAGATGTGTCATCCGTGAGAGTTCAAGTCGTATAGTCGAAACCATTGTAGTGAATATAGTCGAGATATCGTTACAGGCGATATCTGTTTAATCGTTGTATTACGGGTAGACTCAGTAAAAATATAGATAAACGGCATTATATTAAAGTTGTTGAAAAGTTATTGTGCCTGCTCCATTATCCAACACGTGCCGGTTACCTCTCTCAGTGCGTGTATTAAACCATAGACAATAATTATAAAAACGGACATTAATTCCTGACAAACGGTTACTTTATTTAAATTCAAAAAGTACAAGAATCTTATAGTCAAAATTTCAGAAGTGGGATTTGAATTTGCGTCATCATTAAAAAAAATAAATATAATAAACGCTGTGTTGATCACGGGTACGGAGTAAGGTGAGCACGTGCACAGAACGTGATGCCGAGGACAAGGATGATGGAAAGAGCGACACTTGAAGCACCACTGGAGCAACTCCAAAAGGAAGCGAAACGCTTTCGTCTCCCGTTGTCGGAGGATCGAAAAACACTTATTGAGACAATTATGTCTTATTTAGAGAAAATAGGCCCGACGAAGCTAGCAAGGGAAGAAAGAGGAGAAGCCTCGTTGGAACATTCAGTAACAGCAACCGCATTATACCACGCGCTCGCGAGGATCACAGAAACTATCCTGCAACAGCAAAGAGATATGCAAAAAGCGCAAAACCAGTTTATGACACAGGTACTCCAAGAAGTTAGATCTAATTGTACGGGAAACGAGAGACAATTGGTGGTGTCGCGCAATGAGATGGGCGAAAGCGGGGAGTCGAGATTACCAAGGGCTGGCTCAGGAGCTATGGACTGCTCACCAACTCGGCAGGAGATACGGCCGGCTCCCTACGCAGCAGACGTATCAACGGGGAATGTAGTGAATTGGTTGGCTTCACAAATTCCCGAATTCGGTGGAACTGAAACAGAAAATATAAGTGCGTGGGTGCAACGTGTAGACAAGGTAGCACAAGTACACGATGCGTCCGATGGAGCGACCTTACTCGCGGCGTCGAGCAAGTTAATAAAATTCGCACGCACGTGGTACGATATCCAGAACGGAGTTGCAATTGAATCGTGGTTCGGACTTAAACCGGAGTTAGTGAAAGTATTCGGGAAGAAAGTGTCCTTCTATAAGCAGATGCAGCGAATAGAAGCACATAAATGGAACCCGAACAAAGAAACGTTCGATCAGTACGTCATTGCTAAAAGAGCATTGATGCAAATGTTAGACTTACCTAACAGAGATGTGATACATATTCTCATAGGCGGGATATCGCAGAATGCGTTAAGGGCAACAGCACTCTCCGTAGCAGATACCTCGTTAGACGTATTCCTGGAGAAAATGAGAAATATTACGGAAGGTATGTTGGATAGTGAGAGAAAATCGTGTGTGACACCGAACGTTAACAAGACTAAAGACATAGTGTGTCGCAATTGCGGAAAACGGGGACATACACACAAGGAATGCAGAGGCGATCCTACCTGCTTTTTCTGCAAGGAAAAAGGACATCGCCAATTCGACTGTCAGGCCCTGCGGAATCGGCAAGGGGCGCAAGGAGCACGCAGGCAGCAAACAGTGCAAGCAGCAGCAGCGGTGTTCGAGGAGGCAGAGGGAGATTCGGTGGCCCTGGTATCGGAGGACGAAAGCAGCAGATTGGAACTGTCCAGACCACTCATCCAGGTGAACTCGATCTGTAATAAAGCATGTGAGTTAGTGGCGTTAATGGACACCGGAAGTCCTGTTTCTTTTGTTAGTTCAGATATATATATAAAGAGCGGATCGAGCCATACACCAAGGTCCTCTTACCAGTCGATCGCTGTCTAGTTAACTTAAATCGCGCTCCACTAAATATAGTCGGGATCGTTCCAGAGTTAACGATTAGCGCCCTGAGCGGTCGTAAGTTTGAAATAAACCTATATGTAATAAATGAAAAAGCGTTTAACGGCGACTTAATTTTAGGAAGAGATTTTATAGCAAAAGAAAAACTCATTCTAGTATATAAGTTGCACCAGACGGAGGTTGGCGAACCGGTGGCTGATGTGACCCTCTTTGACAACCTACCTCTCTATGTTGCGGATTCACTTAGTAACCTGCAACAAGTAATACAAGATAGCGAAATAGATTATGATTTAAAGACAAAGAAACGATTGATGGAGGAAATATTAGCAGTAGAGAATTTGAAGGTAATACTGATTGAAGACGGTTATTCCGTTCGCGTTCATTTGAAGGACGACTCTGTATACGCTTTTGCGCCGCGACGATTTGCTTATGTCGAACGGCTACAAATAAGGGAAGTCGTGGATGACCTGTTGAATCGAGGGATCATCCAGCCGAGTATCTCACCATATTGCGCAAGGATCGTACCTATTAAAAAGAAAAACGGCGCGATCAGATTATGTGTTGATTTGAGACCGTTAAATAGTCGAGTAATAAAACAGAAGTACCCTTTTCCGGTAATCGAGGATTGTTTGTCGAGACTTTATGGAAAGTCAGTGTTTACGTTGTTAGATTTGAAGGACGGGTTTCATCATATCAAAGTACATGAGGAATGTACAAAGTATTTTGCTTTCGCTACGCCTGATGGGCAATACGAATACAAATATTTACCATTCGGGTATTCAGAAGCTCCTGCGGAATTCCAGAAGCGTCTTTTGCAAATATTGGATTCGCTCATACGGCAAGACAAGGTTATCGTTTATATAGACGATATTCTTATACCGTCGGAAACCATAGACCAGAATCTAGCCGTCTTGAACGAGACGGACTTGAAATATCTAAAAAAATATAAGTTCGAATTAAATTATACAAAGTGTCAATTCTTACGTCAAGAAATAGAATTCCTAGGATATATAATTTCTGAAAACGGGGTCACTCTTAGCCCGCGGTATATCGAAGCTGTACGAAATTTTAAACAATCGAAAGACGTACACGAAGTGCGCAGATTTTTAGTCTTAGCCGGTTATTTTAGAAAATTTATCAGACACTTTGCAGTGAAAGCCGGGCCGATGCAAAATCTTCTTAAAAAAGGTATTGCATTTGATTTCGATGAAACATGTATTAAGGCATTCGAAAACTTAAAGAAAGAACTTACCTCATTTCCCGTGTGCTTGTATAATCCAGCAGCTGAGACTGAGCTGCATACAGATGCCAGTCATGCCTTGGGCCTTGGAGCTATACTGCTGCAGAAGCAGCAGAATAATAATTGGGCGGCAATAGCTTTCTTCAGCCAGATTACGAACCGAGCTGAAAGAAATTATCATAGTTACGAGTTAGAAATGTTAGCCATGGTTAGGGCAGTGGAGAGATTTCATTTATATCTTTATGGCTTTATGCGTTTTATTATAGTCACTGACTGTAACGCGATAGTTTATGCAGTGAATAAAGCAAATTTGAATCCGCGAATAGCGTGGTGGACGCTTGCTTTGCAAAATTATTATTTTAAAGTTGTTCATCGTCCGGGTAATAAGATGCAACACGTCGACGCTCTCAGTCGCGTGGGTTACGTAGACGAACGCCCCATAGAAAGAGAGCTTGAATTTCGGCAATTGGCAGATCTTAAAATTCAAGAGATAGCAAATAAATTAGAAAATGAAGACGATGATAAATTTAAATTGATAGACGGTCTGGTTTATAGAAAAGAAAATGAAGATATAAAATTCGTAGTTCCGGAATTAATGATATCTGGAGTCATACGCGCTCATCACGATGAAATGGCGCATGCAGGGTTCGAGAAAACATTACAAGGGGTAAAAGAATATTTTTGGTTTCCCGGTATACGTAAGCGCATAAATAGTTATATAGAAAATTGTATTACCTGTCTAATGGCTAATGACTCTATGAATCGTTTCGAAGGAGAGACATCACTGTATCCGTCCTCAACGGCTGTAATGGAAATAATTCACATTGATCATTTCGGTCCGTTACAAGAAACTTGTGATAAATATAAACATATACTAATCATAGTCGATGCATTCTCTCGCTTTACTTGGTTAAATGCAGTCAAATTCACATCGACTCGAGAAGTACTCGGTATATTAAGCGTATCTTTGCAACGTTTGGAAATCCGATTGAAGTTGTAACTGATCGTGGAACGGCATTCACTTCAAATGAATTTCGCGAATTTGTCGAATCAAATCGAATTAAATATAGGAAAATTGCAGTAGCTGCCCCCTGGGCTAATGGAATAGTCGAGAGAGTGAATCGATTTATCAAGAGTTCCTTAACTAAGTTAATAAATAATTCGTCGGAATGGAAAGATAGGGTTAAAGACATGCAGTATATTATAAATAACACTTACCATGCTGTAACAAAAACGTCTCCGACAAAACTGGTATTGGGGTACAGTCAGCGTTCCCATACAGACTATCCGCTTGCAAAATTTACTCAAAAATTAACGTCAATCGATGTAGATATAGAAACTGAAAGAAAGAAAAATTGTGATATGGCATTGACAGCAACGGACAAAATACGTCAATACAATAAAGAGTACCGCGACGAACGATCTCGGAAACCGTCCAAGTTCGAACCAGGTGAATACGTACTAGTATGAGACACACAAATGAAACCGGGTGTAAATGCGAAATTAAAGGCTAAATATAAGGGCCCGTATATGATAGGAAAAATACTAGGTAATCATCGTTACGTTGTGCAAGATATACCTGGTTTTAACTTGACAACGCGTCCATTTAACACAATTCTTTCGTCCGATCGTCTCAAACTTTGGAAATGATAAGCGAAGGAAATTAGTTATACTTTAAGTACGGCATACATAGTATTAATTAGTATAAGAGCAATGTAGATAGATTATGTTAAAATAAGATTAGGTTAAAAATTGTTTAAATATAAGATTAAGAAAATAAGAGACACTGCGTTATTTACAAGCGATATTACTATAAATAAGAGATGCGTCTATGAAACTGTGATAATAAAAAGCGATAGATAAATATGTATCTTCGGGAACGAACATAAATGCAGGATGGCCGAGCTGTAAGAAAGTTACTAAGAAGTCCCTAGGACAACCGGTGGATGGCGCCATGAGTGCTGTTCAGTGACCAAAAAGAGCGCCTCTCGATCGAATACGACACGAGTGAGTGATACTAGGAAAGGACCAATCAGACAAGGGCTGATGCAATCTTTGTTAGCTTTGAAATCACCGAACGTGCTCCGATGCGCGGAGCAGCAAGCGACGGAGACTCTCTCCCTAGTCGGCGAATGAGACAGACGTGTCATCCGCGAGAGTTCAAGTCGTATAGTCGAAACCATTGTAGTGAATATAGTCGAGATACAGGCGATATCTGTTTAATCGTTGTATTACTGGTAGACTCAGTGAAAATATAGATAAACTGCATTATATTAAAGTTGTTGAAAAGTTATTGTGCCTGCTCCATTATCCAACACGTGCCGGTTACCTCTCTCAGTGCGTGTATTAAATCATAGACAATAATTATAAAAACGGACATTAATTCCTGACAAACGGTTACTTTATTTAAATTCAAAAAGTACAAGAATCTTACAATATGGTGGCATGTTTTTGTTATTGTACATCTAATATTAATTTATTTAAAAAAAGATTTATTCAAATAAATAAATATAATTTAATAGCAAAATCATATTACTAATTCAGAGTATATTTTAATATACTCTATTAATATAGTATTAATATAGATATTTAATGCTTAGCAAAATACAATATCATCTGATATCGATACAATATCCAGATCACAAAGCCCTAAACATAAAAAATACAAGGAATATTGTGATATTTAAAACATTTAGTCTTAAAATTGATGAAAACATGAATAATCGTGAAACAGTTGATAATACATACTGAGAATATTGTATAAAATATTAATAAAGGATATGTTTGTTTAAATAATGAAAGACATATTAAAGAAAAAAAAATCAAAGAAATCAAAATATAGAAACTGAAACATGTAAAATGGATGAATTACAGCTTTTCGAAGCAATTTATGAGCTGGTATTTACATTTAACATATTATTATTTTGCCTTATATTGATTAAATATTTGAAAAATAAATATTTATTTTTATCTTGTAAACTTTGATTACAAAATCTTTACTTATAAGATTTTTATATATAAAGATTTAAAATAATTGTAAATTATAATTATTTATATTATTATTATTAACTCGATTTATAGGATATAGAAAAGTTTTTAAAAAAAACTGGCCTTGTAATTTTAAATCATAAAAAGTATGGTCGATTAAATACAAAAATACGTAGAAAATTAGCAGATGTTATTATAACACATTTATCAATTGCTATTTTTAAGAAACCATATCCGTAAGTAATACAATGCATAAAATAAATAAAATAAATAAAATATGTATACATATATGAGTATGAAAAATATAAAATATTAAATAATAATTAAGATTGATAAATAAAATTTAAATTATTTGAATAATATAAATAAACTAAAATAATATAATAATATAATGTAAAATAATATAAATTGATAAAAAATATTTTTGTTTATATTATTATTATTATTTAGGCTCGAATTAAAAATATACATTAAAAAGTTTGCTATAAAAGTATCTATGTATTTTAAAGAAAAAATGGAAATTTATTATGTGCCACCATTGCATGAAGGGAAATATCAAAAAATAAATAAAGGGATATTTGTTGATCGATATCGCAATAATCACAGAGACTGTATGATCTCTGGATTAATAAAAAATGTAAGGTCCCAAAAAATAACAATACAACAACTTTATCTATAATTAATGCTGTATATGAAATGAATATTGAATGTAAGTTAAATATTTTTTTTGCATTGATTAGTGTGATGATTATGTATTTAAAAACTATATATATATATATATATATATTATATATATATGTAGTATATATATATAATATATATATATATATATATATATATATATATATAGTATATACATAGTACCAGGTATATGCATAAGTTTTTTCCAGTTTTTTAGTAAAAAAAGACACGTAATTTTCAAGGGAAATTAATTTTTTTTTTATTCAAAATATTGGCCATCGGCTTCTACACATTTCGCCCATCTTTCAGGTAATTTATGAATACCATGCCAGAAAAACTGCTTGTCTTTTGCGGCAAACCATTCGTCGAGCCATTTTCCAACTTCCTCGAAATTGCTGAAGTGCTGCTCTGCGAGCGCGTGCCCCATTGCGAAGAGGTGATAGTCAGATGGCGCCAGGTCTGGAGAGTACGGCGGGTGCGGAAGGATGTCCCATCCAAGCAATTTCAAGGTGTCTTTCACTGGTTTTGCTGTGTGAGACGGTGCATTGTTGTGTAACAAAATCACTTTATCATGTCTTCTGGCCCATTCCGGTCATCTTTCGATTAATGCGTGGTTTAAATTAATCATTTGTTGGCGATAGTGTTGTGTATTAACGGTTTCGCCGGGCTTCAAGAGTTCATAATACACAATACCGCTCTGGTCCCACCAGACACAGAGCATGGTCTTCTTGCCGAAGCGAGGCTTTTGGCCTTGGTGATGGATCGGCTTCGTCAGGTGAAAGCCACGATTTTTTCCGCTTCGGGTTTTCAAAATAAATCCATTTTTCGTCACCCGTCACAATTCGATACAAAAATGATTTCCTTTCGTGGCGTTGAAGCAGCATTTCACAAGTGACTTTGCGATTTTCCATTTGACGTTCATTCAAATCGTGTGGGACCCATTTACCGAGTTTATTGATCTTTCCCATTGCTCGTAAACGTCTGCTGATTATTTCTTGTGATACATGTAATGCTTCTGCTAATTGCCGTTGAGTTTGAGTTGGATCATCATCCAATAACTCCTGCAATTGCTCGTCTTCGCATTTTTGTGGTCTACCAGAGCGCTCACTGTCTTTCACATTGAAATCACCACTTTTAAATTGTCGAAACCATGTCTCACATGTTCTAATCGATGGAGCGTGTTCACCATATGTTTCTACCAGCAAACGATGACTTTCAACAGCCTTTTTCTTTTGATTAAATAAAAAAAGTAATGCGTGCCGCAAATGTTCTTTTTCAGGCACAAAACTCGACATGATCACTGAACGATAAAACAAAGACGCTAGTTTTTGGCGGACTCAACTTGTGTGTGTTTGTAGTTTTAAATGTCAGACGAACAAAATGATGTATGTGTCAAATTAATACGCTGCGTACTTTTCGCTGGCGACATTTCTTAGTTAAACCGGAAAAAACTTATGCATACACCTGATATATACATAGTATATATAGTATTTGTGTGTGTATGTATACATATATACATATACATATTTATACACACATATATAATATATATATATATACATATTTATATAAAACACATATATATATATATATATATATATATATATATATAAATGTATGTATGTATGTATATATGTATGTATGTATGTATGTATGCATGTGTATATGTATGTATATACATTTATAGGTTCAAAATTGTGCGAACTTCATCTGCAATGGTTAAAACATAATAGAGAACCATGATCTGATGTTGTTAAACATTGGAAGACAAGTCAATTTGTCAGAATAAGGATATGGCTAAATGGGATGATATTCAACTATTTTTTTTTAAATAGCCCATTTTGAAGCACCACAGAATTACACATTAGTGAATATTTTAATAATAATATTGCTATATTAAAAAGTTAGTAGAAGACATATATGTGATCATTTTCAATAATTTTTACAGATTGAATCTGATTATGTTGCACAATTCGGAAACATGTTCTTTATATACAATGAATGGCCAGTTTTCACGAAAAATTTATACTCTTATACAGACTAAAATTAAAGATAGAATATATCGAGAGCAACTTGATCAAATAAATGAAAATATATCAGAAAGTAATAAGAAAATGTTAAATTTTCTATTATTATCTACTTAAAATTTATTACTTTACTGTGCTATTATATATTTTGTAATCTCCATTTTTAGAGGAAAGAAATATTAGACTTTTAAAATTATTGTCAGCATTATGTATCCCAACAATAAAAATTTCTAAAGGTACAAGAAACATCACATCTACAATAATTGAATCATTCTTTCATTTTATCAGTAATATTATTTCTTAAATAAGTAATATATTTCTTTATGTTTCATATAAAACAATTTTATGTTAAAAATATAATTACTGTAGTTGAACTGAAAATAATGTTCACTTCTTTTTATTCTTTAGAGTCCTGCTAATCTCGAACATAATATTGAACGTCAGAGGGATAGAATAGCTGCATTAAAGTTGACTGTACAACTATTTATTATTATCGTTGGACATAACGTTAGTTTGGTCAATACATACTACATTTGCATTGATAATACATTATACAAAGTTGAGAGTGTTTTCAAAGCTACTGAGTGAGAGATATACTACAAGTGCTTTTTCGTATTACATGCCTGTTATCCTAAAAAATCTCAAGTATGTTTTCGCATACAAAAATGTTTGTATAAAATAAAAACTGATTATAGCGATAGTTATAGCGATGTTATAAATAACATAGTTGCATCCATCGAAAAGGAATTTTATAATATGTAAAGATTACAATTATCTTGAATTTATGATAATATTATACTGTTATAAATAACAGATACTATTGTTACTGTTTGTGTTTTTCATTTTTGTTTAAAAAATATTTCTAAATGACTAACGACATAATTACATTTTTGCTTTAAATATATATCATACCCGATATTATTCTTAAAATATTTTAAAATATTTTCCTCTCATTTATCTATTTAACAAATATGTATATTTATCAAGTGTGCAGAATAAATTTGGATTCCATAAAAAAACTAATAAAACATTTAAGACTGCAACATACTTTTAGTATTTTTGATAAATATACTTACAAGCAATCGTTATGCATTCGAGAATTTCAATGTGTGCGTCAATTTGAAAAACATTTATTACGTGATCATCCTTCTAACGGATGCAACTATGAAAAAAAAATACATATACCTCTTCAAATGCAATAACAGTACAATCAGCTTATGTGCTAAATATTGATTTAGAAGATAAAAATAATACTATTAAAACAGATGAAGAATTATCAAATATCTTCGATTCTTATAATTTTAAGTTTGACTATATACAAGAAGCTGCTGCTTCTTCGTTATCATATTTATATTATAGTAATTCTATGACGCGACAACATGTACAGATAGTTGTAGATGTCACTTCAAATTTAGTAGAAAATATTATAAGCATGATAGAAAATAAAGTAAATCAAAGTGAATACTTTACAAGTTCCAGCAATCATAAAACAAGAACATGCGTCTTTTTTTAATCAATGTAAAAATCCTTTTTAGGCCTAGATACAGAATATAAAAGAATTCAATACTTTTCACAAAAAGGATGTTATATAGAACCTATTATTTATATAATTGAACAAATTATGGAAAGTAGAAGGATTAACAATATTTTTAATTCCAAGAAATGTCACAGGGCAATTTATTTCTGTGATGTTTCCCAAATAAGAAGGGAGGGTGTGCATCATGGCCCGACCACGAACCAGTCGTGAAAACTCGTAATTATTTTGCGAAAAAATACCACCTCAGCCAGGAATCGAACCTGGATCTCCTGCTTACCGGGCAGGTATCTTATCCTTTCGACTACCGAGGCATGTGATGATATTTATCGCAATAACGTGTTTAGAACAATAAGTCAACAATACAATGATATACACACATATACATATATTACAATATACATATATATATATGTATATTCTCTCGAAAGTTCTTAAGGCAATATTTGAAATACCAAATATTTTAAAAGATATATTACATTACATGGAACAGGTGATGAATGATTCGCATTGTGTAAGTAATATAATTCAGAGTTGTGGAAACATTTAAGTCACAACTTTCATAGCAAATTTGTTTTACCATTAATAATTTATTATGATGAGTTTGAGACAAATAATCCATTAAATGGTCACGCAGATGTTCATAAAGTAGGAGCTGTGTATTTTTCATTGCCATGCATGCCGCCAGACGCTCAAAACTTGAAAATATTTTCTTAACGTTATTTCTTAATGTTATGTTTCTGAATAAAAATAGAGAAGTTTACGGAAATGAAGCTACATTTCTTTAATTAATGAATTATAGATCTTAGAAAAGTCAGGATTAGTTACTAAAGAAGGTATACATATTTATATAAAATGTGCTCTTGTAATAGGAGATAATTTAGGTGTACATGAAATTTGTGAATTTGTATAAAGTTTTGTTGCGAATTATCCTTGTAGATTTTGTAAAACTTCTCTTAATGAAATAAGATATCAAACAACTAAAGATGAATAATTATTACGTACAGTTAGTAAATATACTAATGATTTGCAAAAAAAAAGATGTCTCTATAACTGGTTTAACTGAAATATGTGTTTGGAATCAATTAGATTCTTTTCACATTTTACAAAATATGAGTTGTGATGTAATGCATTATGTATTTGAAGGTGTTTGTCAATATGATATGAGTAAATTAATACTACATTTTATAATCAATTTTACAATCAAACCTGTTTAAATTAGAGAATCTTAATGATAGAATAGGTACGTATGATTTTGGTTCTGAAGAAGAGAACCGCCCACCATTTGAAAATAGAACCACCATTAAAAATAGAAAGATTAAAGAGGTTTAATCTAAGTTTTTCTGCGAATAGAAACGATAACGTTTGTTCATTTTGATCTTATCATTGGGCATAAAATTCCTAAAAACAATGATTTTTGGGATGTATAGTGTCGCTTAAACAAGATTGTAACTATATTATTTTATGTAACTATATTATTACACCATTTTTTACTTCACATTGCCTAGATTATTTAAATGCACTAGTTACTGAGCATCATCAACTTTATTTATATTTATTTAAAGATACATTTAAAACGTCTCTATCTCGGGTAAGATGTGTTTCGCGGGATAGCGTCGGTCGGATATGGTTAGGATTATTGAAGAGAAATAAAATACCGAGAGCCTTTTCGATTTTATACACCAAGATCTATATTTAGCGTTCAACTTCATGTATTTACAGTTTTACTGACTGAGTTTTGGTATGTACAATATTTACAAGGATTTGTCCCGGAATTTCGCTTTCGGTTCCGTGAAAAGCGGCGCGGGTTCCGGGAATCGTACAATAGATTTGGTTTGCGGTCGGTTCCGTGAATTCAGCGCGTTCACGGTAGGCGCGGCGCGGGCGCGACGGTGCGAGGAGTCTTCGGCGCGCTTGTTATGACGGATCTGCTGTTCGTGCGTTTCGTCGTGCGTACTGTCCGTTTGAGGATTTTGTGCTGTGGTCTTTGGAATGCAGGAAGCTCCCTGCTTCTTGACCATCAGCGGAAGGTGCGCACAAGGGCTTGCTTTTAGAGCCCAGATTGAAAAGCCCCTCAATCTGTGATAAAGCTTGTGCGCTGCGGATGAAAGGAGCAATCGGCCAGAAACTCCTGGCGCGATAAGAAGCACCCTAGATCGCTTTGTGTTGGACAGGACTGGAAGTGTCGAGAGCAGTACTGGACGTCTTACTGTCTCGCCGGTGATAGGTAGCGATCATCCATCGGAGTCGCTTAATATACCCGAGTCAGCCGTCGGTCGGGAGTCGGGTACTGGTCGGCCGAACTCGGGTCGGGGTAATTCCGGGGGATGCTCTCGTCGGAATATTCGCGATAATTCGCCGAACGCACTCGATTATTCCGCGAAGATGTTCGGTGGCGCGGTCGGCAGCGAGGCCGGCGGCGGTGGCCTAACCGGTGCGTGTTTATTCATTACCCCTTCCTTTATGTGCCCGAATTTTGGGGCATATTCAATATATTCTGCGCCACGTGCGTAGGCGATCCTCGTCGAACCGCACAACGTATTTCTCGTTACTGCGGCGGGCTCGATATTTACATCCGATGTACGCTGCGAAGTACGATACCGAGAATTTGAGGCCTGGCGCTAGCTCGACTTCCACGGGTGGTGGTCTGGCTGGTCCGAAGAAAACTCCTAGACCCTGGTCGTCGATCGCTGTACATCCGATGTTGACACAGGAGTGTTGTTGTTACAGTCCGGAACGGTTGCTGTCTTGCGGATCCTGGTGGTTGGTTCTCGTGGGGCGGCCACGTTTCCTGGCCGATGGCGGTGGTGGTGGTCATCAACGCTAGAGCTTTCCTATGCTGCTGGACGTCGGACCGTTGAATGAGCGTTCCGACACGGGGCACTGTTCGTGGGGGGTGGCTGATTCCGTGGAGTCTCGTTGTGCCTGTTGCTGCTGGTTCCGCTGGTCCCGCCGGGTGGTGTGCAAGCTTTGGAGGAGCGATTGCTTTTTCGGGGCCTTCCCCGCTTTCGGCCTGTCCGGTAGGTGCTTTCAGGCCGCTGCTCTTCGGCATCAGGAGTCGGTCCCAGAGCTCGTCGAGTCCCGGTCTCGCGGGATCGTATCCTGGCGGATCAGCGCACTCTAGTAGGCAATCGATATCCTCTAAGATATCGTCCATGATCGTTATCGATTTCTCGACTAACTCCCGCCGTTTTAGTCGGTTGTCTCGTCATCTAGATCCTCTCTCTCCTGTGCTGATTCCCCCGTCGCGCCGGCGCGTCATCGTGATCGAGATCTTCGTTGTTCTCCGGGGCTAGTTCGTCAACGCTCGGCTCGGTCGAGGGCTCGCGTTTCGCGTGAGATTTTAGGTCCTGCAAGTGCGTATGGCGGTACCACTTCCCCCGTGGACCTCAGAGATCGAAAATTACCGGGGAAATAGTTCTGTGTACCTCCAGGGGACCGATAAATTTCGGCGCTAATTTCGCATTAAACGCAGTACTTTTGTTGGAGAGGGAGTGGTTCCGCTTCCATACCCACTCTCCTACTTTCGGTCGCCAGGTCCGGCGGCGCAAATCGAAATATTTTGCCTGCTTTTAAAATGCTCGCGCCAGATTAATTCGCACAAGTTCATATGCGTCTTGCAAGCGGCGGGTGTACGATGCTAAGCTTGTCGGGTGCGGAGGAGCGGCGGGTGGTGATGATACAGGGAGGCTGGATTTCGCGGCCGTATATCAGGATGCGGGCGTGTAATCCGTCGTTTCCTGGACTGCCGAATTATATGCGAAGCGCAGCTCGTTCAAATGCTCGTCCCAGTGTTTATGCTCGCCCACATATTGCGAGATCATTGTTTTGATCGTACGATTCGTCGAGTTACAATGCGGCGCATAGGGGGGTGTGAACCGCTGTCTAATGCCGAGAGCTCGTAAAAGACGCGTGACGGAATGGAACTGTGTCCCGTTGTCGGAGAGGATTTCGTCGGGACACCCATGTCGGTAAAAGATATTTTCGGCTAGGCTTTGCGCGATCGCTTCGCCGGTGACTTTTCGCAGAGGGCACATTTTCACCCATTTTGAAAACCGATCCTGCATGTTTAACAGCCACGTATATCCGCGATTCGAGCGTGGCAGTGGTCCCACCAAGTCTATGGTAACCTGCTGCCATGGTTGATTTACCGTGGTGGCGTGCATCATTCCCAGAGGTTTACTCTGTTTTACCTTGTAGGCTTGACAGCTCTCGCAAGTCCGAACAAAGCGCGCGATGTCGCGAAACATTCCGGACCAGTAGAATTCTCGGGCGGCCCGCGGTTTTCGCGATTCCGAGATATCCGGCGATAGATTCTTCATGCACGTGCCTCATCACCCCGGTGCGTTCCGGAGAGGGGACGCATTGCTTCCATTGTTCCTGGGGCGGAGTCTCGTGGAAATTTAAGTCGTGAAGTACGTGATGGAACAGTCGTTTTTGCCGAATACAATAAGCTGGTAGTTCGTGGGGATTGACGCGAATTTTTTTCCATATCCGATCGTACCAGGAGCACCGTGCCTGTTTGATCGCGGCGACGGTTGTTGCCGAGAAAGTGCATCCGCCACGCGGTTGAGGGTTCCCTTTCGATAACGGATATTAAATTGGTACTGCTGCAATTCAAACGTCCAACGTCTCAGTCTCCCTGTCAGTGATTCTAAGCCTTGTAGTCACTTCAGCGATTGATGTTACCGTTGTCCGTTACCGTGAATTGATATCCTTCGAGATATCCCCTCATTTTATTAATTCCCCAAACGACCGCGAGACACTCCAATTCCGTGGCGCTATAATTCTGCTCCGCGGCATTTAACATGCGATTGGCGTAGGCAATTACACGCTCTCCTTCCGTAAAAAATTGCGTGAGTACTGCGCCCAATCCGGTCGTGCTGGCATCGGTTTGCAGGTAAAATTGTCGAGAAAAATCCGGGCAAGCTAATATTGGCGCGGTAGTTAGTCGGTTTTTCAATGTTTCAAAGGCTTGTCTCTTTCCCTCCAGGTTCAGCGAGCGTTCTTCTTTGTTAGTGCGATGAGCGGGGCGGCGACTATCGCGAAATCTTGTATAAATCGACGATACCATGAGGCAACTCCCACGAACTGTCGGACTGTTTGACGGTCGTCGGGGATGGCCAGTTTAGGATGGCCTTTGTTTTTTCAGAGTCTGTTTGAATCCCTTTCGGCCCACGATGTGGCCGAGATATTTTAATTCGTCCACGCAGAATCATTTTTCCGAGTTAATCCGATCCGTAGACGGGCAGTGCGTAGTCGTTGGAAAACCTCGGCGAGGTGTTCGAGATGTTCGGGAAACGTACGACTCGCCATGATAATATCATCTAGATAAGCGAATGCGTAAGGTTCTAACTCTGGGCCGATCACGTCCAACAGTCGCTAGAACGAGGCCGGTGCTGCATGCAGTCCGTGGCATTACTTTAAATTGCATTAATCCCCGATACGGTACGGTAAATGCCGTCAGCGGTCGGCTAGCGGGAGTCAATGGTACCTGCCAGTAGCCGTTCTGTAAATCTAATGTTGACAAAAATTGTGCGTAATTTATCCAGAGTGATCTGTGGAAGTGGATACGCGTCTCGTTCGGTGACCTCATTTAGACGTCGGAAGTCTATGCAGAACCGTGGTTTGCCATCACGTTTTCGGACAATTACTACCAGCGAACTCCACGCGCTTTCAGATGGCTCAATTACCCCTTTGCGAAGCATGATGTCCACTTCGTCGTCGATCACGCGCTGCGTCGCCGGATTACGCGGCCGGTATCTTTGCTTGATTGGAAGCGTGCCTTTTTTCAGGCGGATATGGTGCCGCAGAAGTTCGATCGGACCTCCTTGAATTTCCGCATTTCATTTTTTAAAAAGTAATGGAGCTTGATGCTCTCGGTTTCGCCGTGTTGTCTAGCGGCGGAGACGCGGGCCGGCGTGATGTCCTTCCCCTTGTCGAATTGCGGTGGCACAAGTTTTATATTCAATTTTCCCCACAGATCTACCCCGATGAGTATTTCGCTCTCTAACTCGGGTAAAATGTGGAAGCGGTGCTCGTTTGCCCTTCGATTCGCACGGGAAGCTTAACGATGCCTGATATCTCCACGGATGAACCGTCCGCGAGTTTGGCCTGGCTCGCAGTGTCGTCGGGTATGAAGCGGAGTTCCTGCATGCGGCGTGCAGTATCCCGATTGATGAACGAAATTTCGGATCCGGTATCTATCAGCGCGATTGCCGATTGATTGCAGATCTTGATTTAGAGGTGCGGTCGTGGCGTGAACGTTACTTGCGGGGCCGGGATTCGTTCGCGTTTGTCCCGGCCCCGGCGGCTTTTCCCACCGGTGGGTAACATTCTCGGGTGAATACTCCGTCCCGTCCGTATTGTGAGCAGAATTTACGCGGGGGGCACTGACAATTAAAGCTCGTATGTCCGCGTTGTTTGCACCGCCAGCAGTGTTCGACTCGGTTATATACGACGGCGACGATTTTCGTGAGTGCAGGGGAGTCGTGTTTCACGGCTGTCGTTGCCGTTTTCCGTTGCCGTAAGATATCTTCAAAATCCGCCGCCAGGTCTTGGAGCATCTCGAGATCGGTAGCGTCTTGTCGGCGGATATACATCTTGTACTCGGGATGCATTTTCGTAGATTTGCTCCACCTGTGCGGATGTTGAAAACCCTCCGGCGCGACGCATCATGGTTTCTACTTCACTGGCGTACTTATGAAATTTCTCATCTGGTTTTTGTGTACGACCGGCGATATCTTTTAATAATTGATTGCGGTAACGACGTGGACAATATTGTGTTCGAAAGGTGTCGCAAAATTGTTCCCACGTACTCCACTTGTGTCGCCGATTTCGGTACCACGAGAGCGATTCCCCTCTCAGCTCTGGTAAACCGAGTATGAGATGCTGACCGTCGTATCCGTACGCGAGACTTAATTCTTCGACCAGTTCTAGAAAAGCCCACGGTCCTTGCCATCGAAGTGGCAGTCCCACTTTTTAATTTGATTAATGGTTTTCGCGATGGCTTGCCCTGAATCGTTCTCGATCATTTTAAATACGGTCGTGGCGGCTGGTACGTCGAAAGATTTAGCCGCGCTGGCCGCTTTTCCGCTTTTCCCGTAATCGTTGGCGCAAAATTTTTGTCCCCTCGATTTCGACGTGACGGCGTGTAAGTTCGATCTCCAGCTCTTCTTTTTTAAGACGGTACACCCAGTCAGTCGTTGGCATTTTTTTTCCGATATTTTATTTCTCTGTTACGGTCCCTGTTCGGGCGCCATAAAACGTCTCTATCTCGGGTAAGATGTGTTTCGCGGGATAGCGTCGGTCGGATATGGTCAGGATTATTGAAGAGAAATAAAATATCGAGAGCCTTTTCAATTTTATACACCAGAGATCTATATTTAGCGTTAACTTCATGTATTTACAGTTTTACTGACTGAATTTTGGTATGTACAATATTTACAAGGATTTGTCCCGGAATTCCGCTTTCCGTTCCGTGAAAAGTGGCGCGGGTTCCGGGAATCGTACAATAGATTTGGCTCGCGGTCGGTTCCGTGAATTCGGCGCGTTCACGGTAGACGCGGCGCGGGCGCGACGGTGCGAGGAGTCTCCGGCGCACTTGTTATGACGGATCAGCTGTTCGTGCGTTTCGTCGTGCGTACTGTCCGTTTGAGGATTTTGTGCTGTGGTCTTTGGAATGCAGGAAGCTCCTTACTTCTTGACCGTCAGCGGCGGAAGGTGTGCACAAGAGCTTGCTTTTACAGCCCAGATTGAGAAGCCCCTCAATCTATGATAAAGCTTGTACGCTGTGGATGAAAGGAGTATGAAAGGAGTACAATATACACATATACATGTATTCTTTCTTTCGAAAGAATACATGTATATGTGTATATTGTAATATATATATATATATATATATATATATATATATATGTATCATTGTATTGTTGACGTGTTATTCTAAACACGTTATTTGCGATAAATATCATCACATGCCTCGGTAGTCGAAAGGATAAGATGCCTGCCCGGTAAGCAGGAGATCCAGGTTCGATTCCTGGCTGAGGTGGTATTTTTTCGCAAAATAATTACGAGTTTTCACGATTGGTTCGTGGTCGGGCCCCGCCGTGACGCACACCCTCCCTTCTTATTCGGGGGCTCGAGCCATGCTTGATGCAATCTCTCCTGTCGTGCTCCAGGAGGATTATTTGTATATTTGCCAATGGCGTTGGAGGGTGTCGCCGCTGCAGTCCGACCTGCATTCATCGAGAGAATAGGACCATCATCTCTCTGGAGTACCGGTCGTGGGGATTCGAAAGAATACATGTATATGTGTATATTGTAATATATATATATATATATATATATATATATATATATATATATATGTGTATCATTGTATTGTTGACGTGTTATTCTAAACACGTTATTTGCGATAAATATCATCACATGCCTCGGTAGTCGAAAGGATAAGATGCCTGCGCGGTAAGCAGGAGATCCAGGTTCGATTCCTGGCTGAGATGGTATTTTTTCACAAAATAATTACGAGTTTTCACGATGGTTCGTGGTCGGGCCCCGCCGTGACGCACACCCTCCCTTCTTATTTGGCCAGAAGCTCCTGATGCGATAGGAAGCACTCTAGATCGCTTTGTGTTGAACAGGACTGGAAGTGTCGAGAGCAGTACTGGACGTCTTACTGTCTCGCCGGTGATAGGTAGCGATCATCCACCGGAGTTGCTTAATATACCCGAGTTGGCCGTCGGTCGGAAGTAATCGGGTACTGGTTGGCCGAACTCGGGTTGGGGTAGTTCCGGGGGATGCTCTCGCCGGGATATTCGCGATAATTCGCCGAACGCGCTCGATTATTCCGCGAAGATGTTCGGTGGCACGGTCGGCAGCAGGACCGGCGGCGGTGGCCTAACCGGTGCGTGTTTATTCATGCTCTGCGCACGTGAAGCCGTGTGATCTCCGTTTTGCTTCGTCTGATGTTCGACGTGATTTTACGACGGTGGGATCGCGGAAGGATCGCCGTGTTGATGCCCCGATGGTTGACGGGTTGGGAACTTTTAATATTATTTTAAACAATGAGGGAAGTGAGTCGGGTGTCGTTACACATTGAAACCGAAACACGATTTTCTCCTTCATTATACACGCGTTATGAAATCTTCAGATCTATTAATAAATATTTGGTGTATGCGATATGAAGCAAAACACAGACAATCAAAAATTGCTGTTCATATTTCTTCTTCCACGAAATTTGCCATTAATTTTGGCAATTAAACATCAGTTAAAATTTTGCTACAAACTTTTTCAAAACATTGATATAAAAAGACGTATATCGTTCCGAAAGGAATTTTCAATGCAACAAATATCAAAACTTCCTAATTATCATAATTTTAAAGTATTTTTTCAAGCGTAACATTTCATGCTATAACATGGATAAATATAAAGAGCATTTTTTATAAGCCAGGTTTTATTTTAAATATTTTTTGAAGAAATATTTCCACTTTTTGAAAAAATTGAGTTGATATTTGTTGATAAAGATAAAAATATATTTTTTATTGTGCAATGTATGGACACTATTCGATTTTCACATCATGTACAAAGCTATGAAGTAAAATATTCAAATGGATATAAAATATTCAACTGAAAATGTATATCATACAACAGTTTATACAATATTTTACTTTATTACATAGTATTATATCAACTTCCAACATTTTATATGTAATTTTAAAAGAATAAAATATGTTTACGTAATAAAATATTACGAGGATAGTCTGAAAAGTTTTGAGCCTTAACATGAAGATGACGTTACTCGTCAAAACCATTCTAGTACTACAATAGTATATGCTTTGAAAGACTTTTGTGAAAATTTCAGCCATTTTGGATGCTCAGTTGTTGTTTGACAGTCGTTTGTGTCAGTCGATGTCAGTGTTTTTGTAAAAATGGAAAAAATTGAATATCGTGCCGTGATTAAATTCTTACATTTGAAAGGCAATACGCCTGCGCAAATTAAAATCGAATTGGACGCTATTTACGGGGACTCTGCCCCATCATTTGCCACCGTAAAAAGATGGACAGCTGAATTTAAACGTGTCGTACTAGCTGATGATGAGCGTTCAGGACGGCCAAAAACTGCGACCACCGCTGATAACATCGAAAATGTTCACCAAATGGTACTGGACGACCGTCGAATCAAGGTTAGAGAGATAGCAGAGGCTATGGGTATATCGAAAGAACGCGTTTGTCATATATTGACTGAAGAATTAGATATGCGCAAGCTATCCGCGCGTTGGGTGTCGCGCTTGCTCATTTTGGATCAAAAACGAATTCGAATGAATATTTCTAAGGCCCTGTTGGAGCGGTTCAAGCGAAACGAGTCAGATTTTTTGCGTCGATTCATAACTGTAGATAAAACTTGGATCCACCACTACACTCCAGAGACAAAAGAACAGTCAAAATAGTGGACTGCAAAGGGTGAACCTGCTCCAAAAAAGGTGAAGATGGTTCCATCAGCTGGGAAGGTAATAGCGACTGTTTTTTGGGATAGTCACGGAATTGTGTGTATCGACTATCTTGAAAAAGGTAAACAATAACGGAAGCGTATTACGCATTATTACTTGATAAGCTGAAGGCAGAAATTGCAAAAAAACGGCCGCATTTGAAGAAGAAGAAAGTGTTGTTCCATCAAGACAACGCACTTGCTCACACTTCGGCGGTCGCCATGGCCAAAATTCACGAACTGCACTTCGAATTAATTGACCACTCACTGTATTCACCAGATCTGGCCCTCAGCGACTTTTTCCTGTTTCCTAAGCTTAAAATTTCGCTTGGAGGACAGAGATTTTCATCGAACAAGGAGGTCATCGCATACGTAAACGCCTATTTTGCGGAGCAAGACGCCAACTACTACTATTTATTTGGAGGGGTTAAAAAGGTTAGAGTATCGATGGGAAAAGTGTATCGACTTAAAAGGAGATTATGTTGAAAAATAAAACTATATTTGACCGAAAAAATACTTGTTTCTATGTTAGGCTCAAAACTTTTCAGACTATCCTCATATATTAATAATTGCATATTACATAAAATCTAATTTGCTAATCTTTTTATTATATTTTAACAGACATCTTTATTCTCTATTTTTATAACATTTAATATACACATATGCTATTATAATAAAAAAATACCAGCTGGGATCCATATAACATATAATAATTAATATGCACAAATATTATAATATTCTTTATATATATAATTATGAGAACAAAAGAATTTAAATTTTACAGAAAATAGATCATTTAAAATAAGAAAATATTCTCTTTATTTTAACCAAACTTTTTTGGATATATTATTATTCTTATATGATTGTTTTGTTCCGATAACAAAATGCTCTATTTTAAACTACAAAAAATCTTTGACTATCATACCAAACAGTTTTGTGTCATTAAATGATGAGTTTATTTAATAAATTCAACAAATTAATATCAGAATGGTAACTAATAGTTTAATTGATCACATACCAACAAATAGTTTTATCATCAGTAACAAAATTTTTGTTATTCATATCAAACATTTTTCTTAGTGTAGACGGCGTTCCGGAAAGACGAGAACAGATCGCGGCATGAGTGTACGTGACTTTCTTCGTTTATGTGTTACTGTGCAGTTCATAGTTTGTTTCTGATACAGATTAAAGACAAAAGCACACAATTTTGCTGTCCATCGTGCGTGTTTTGTAGTGACCAACGTATACGATACATATAAAATTGTGTTGTGAATTGTGAGTCGTATCGTAATGGATGAAGTAACAATAGATTTATTGAAGTCGTGGGATTTCAATAATCTCATCGATCATTTTAAAGATACATTTTTTTGTTATTACTGTATGTTATATTTCTTAAGACCAGTTTCACAAACGCCGGTTAATTTAATCAGCCGATTATTGCATTGGAATTGATCAATTTTATTTGTACGTTCTGCTTAACGAGACAGATGCGATTGGTCAATTGAATAACCGATTAAGCCAATTAAGTTAACCGGTGTTTGTTAAACTAGTCCTTAATAATATATATAATATACGAGTTCTTAGAAAATAGAAAATTGCACGCAATGCATTTATATTTTCGATAAAATAGATAATATGTGTTAAATATCTTCAATTGTGTATATATACTGTTACGTCCGGGGGACTTCACTTCTTCTCTTTCGGAAAAAGATAACGGCTGCTAATCCGAACGCCTCGAACAATCTAGAAAGACTCTAAATAAATACACAAAAATTCCTCTCGAGACACGTCTCACTATCAAAAAATAATTCTTGCGATAGACAACTTTGTCGGCACCGAAAAATTTATAACATACCAATAAAAATAAAAAATATTAACAACATCAAATTCTTAACGGATAAGAAACGCGTCGGATCGTTCGAGGATGACACTCCCCAAATTGGTGGGGAAACTAAGGAAAACGCCAATCAAGAAGAAACGATTAGCGGCCGTTGGCAGGCATACCAATGAATGATTGAGGGTGTGAAATGGCGGGTAAAATTTTCACTAATTAATTCCATCATTCGCTAGGAAATCCAGAAACATAAAAACAATCACAATTCACAGAACACCGCTCCCCTCCTTCTTCTATACTCGCAATTTTTCTAAACTATCATTCGACAAGCCAACGCAGAAATCCATCACGCCCTCAGATATTTCCGCCCTTGCGGAATCCTTTAACCGCGACTTGGAATGGATCTCTCTCTTCTCTCTTCTCATCGCTCCACCGCTCTCTTCTATCGCCTTGACGGACGGGACTATCCGAGGTTGTCGCAAATTTTTTTTTTCTCAGTTAGAATCTGTGCGCGATACTTTCATTTTCGTGTGATTCGATCCATGATCCAGCCTAGGCACCACACCTCTCGTCCATCACCCGTCAGCGCCCGCCACAACAAAAGTAAGTCCATTTTTATCACTCTTTCCCGCGGTAGACTGGCTGTTTGGTTCGCGACATCTATTCTTATCTTGACATAATTGTTTCCTTAAAACACTTCAACATTCCAAATTAGCAAGCCACCGATTAATTCAGTGAAGCTGCCTTCCCCAATTTCTCCACATTCCGACTTAGCAAGCCGCCGATTGATTCGGTGAAGCTGCCTCCTCCGATTCCTCCAACATTCCAACTTGGCAAGTCGCCGATTGATTCGGTGAAATTGCCTTATCACGATTCCTCAATTCTTTTACCACTCTCACCTCACTCTCTCTCTCTCTCTCTCTCTCTCTCTCTCTCTCTCTCTCTCACCTAACTCTTATATTTACATAGTGAACCAAACGAAAGCCATCCCGAACAAACAAACAAAACGGGCATTGTGATACCAGAGAGAAGCTCAACAAATGAATTCGTCGCGAAACCGGACACGCCGAGGAACTCGCGGAGCGGTTAATTGAAATAGAATCAAGACTCTCTAACATCTCTTTACAACAATACGCCACCGTCCTCTGCTCCGCGACAGATTTCGAGAAACAATGCACTCCAGAGAACTTTGACGTGGAGAAGTTCTACGAGAAGTTCTCGTCCGCCAATTTCCCCGCTCTCCCACCCATCCACCACCGGGAACTTTTTACATTAAAAGAAAGTTTAAACCTGACAGTTTTGGAATCAAATCTCAAAACACCAAGTTCACAATATTATCCCCATGTACATTTCCCGTGACTCTCTTCCCTATCTTGTTCCTGTGAAAGCTTTCCGTAACGCTCACCCTAATCCTCCGCCACACCTGATCCCGACATGCTCGTAATAATCAACTTTTTGCCCCAATTAGAACAATTGGGAATATAGATATCGGATTTTTCTATTATTTGAAGTCCTATGTATGAAAATTTTGTAAGCAGAACTTCCATATTCAAATGTACACTAATATTTGCGTCACTTCGTAGGATCGTAGAATTAATATATTGTATTTCCTTTTTTTTTATTAAATCATAGTTAACTCGAATTCCGTCTCTATTTATTTACTAAAAAAAACTTGACCCCGAACCGTTCACGGCTCCCTAAAGATCGCACGAGATCCATCCTTGATTAAAGAGATTTGGAGATTTTCTCTGATCTAAAACGGACCACCGATAGCGCTGGGGCAGATAAGGATTATAACGTCAACGAAGCCGACCCGGTTCCTCTTCTCTTAGGGCGCATTCGATTCGCGGATCGATCCCACGACGTCGATCTGTGAGAGCAACAACAGTTCCGTGCGTCCACCCGAGTTCTTCTCCTCCTGACTGAAGGTATTACCTTCCTTCTAGAACCTCGGACGTAACATACCATGCATATACTTACAGAAAATTGCATCGATAAAGAGATTATGAGCGCTTTAATGCCAGAATTAATAAAAGAATTAATTCCACAAATTGGATTACGAATAAAATTAACTAAAAAGTGAGAAGATCATTTCAATAAAATTGAAGACTGTAATATCTGTAATATCTGTACACAATTCTGTAACATCTGTACACAATTCTGTAAATATAAATTATTTCTTAATTAATTATTAAGTAGTATGTATACATTACTGCAGAGAAAGAGAGAAAGCGAGAGCGAGAGAGCGAGAGAGAGAGAGAGAGAGAGAGAGAGAGAGAGAGAGAGAGAGATTGATTGATTGATTGATTGATTGAACTTTATTAGCTTTCTCAGCTATTTCATATACATATACATAATTATTATACACTATTTACCACATATACTTTCAACATTCTCTTAAACGATTCAATTTTTACGCACTGCTTTATCTCGGTTGACAAAGAATTGTATATTTTTATTCCTTCGTAAAACAGACTCTTTTGCGCACTTCTAGTTTTACGAAATGTTAATACAATGTTTCCGGCCTGTCTCGTTTGTCTATCACATTCACTTCCCACTATTTCTAATCTATTACTTAACGCTATCGGTGCCATGTTATTTAAAATTTTAAAAATAAATACCCCCACATTATAATATAATCGCTGCCTTACGGACATAATCTGCAGTGCCTGCATCATGTCCTCAACTTTGGTATATTTATTGCATTGCAAAATAACTCTCATGGCACGGTTTTGAGCTACTTGAAGTTTGCTCAATTGCGTTTCTCCCATTCCAATTAATAGCGTAGTACAGTACTCAAAGTGAGATGCTATGATTGACTTATATACAATACATCTAGTGTATGCTGATACGAAGTTACCTATTCTATTTAAAAAACTAGTCTTTTTTCCTATTTTCTTTAATATAATCACAGTGATCTTTAAATTGGAGCTTATCATCAATAATTATGCCAAGATATTTTATTTTTTCGACACGTTCCAACTTAATTCCGTCCGAGCATCTCACTATAATATTATTTTTTTGTTCCTTTCTTACATTTCTGATTATCATGTATTTCGTTTTATTTGCATTCATTTTCAACTTATTTACACTCATCCACTCTTCTACTATGCTAAGTATCATGTTCATTTTCATCTCTAATTCCGCACTACTTTCCCCACCTACATATACTAAAGTATCATCTGCAAATATTTTTATATTGCATTCTTCTGGACAAAATTTTACTAAATCGTTTATATAAATTATAAACAGTAAAGGCCCTAGTACCGATCCTTGCGGAACTCCATATTCCGTTTTGATACACTTTGACCATTGATTATTAAATCTAACTTGTTGTGTTCTATTGCTTAGATATGATTTAAATCACTCCAATACCATCCCTCTCATTCCATATTGATCTAATTTTCCCAGTAATCTTTTTCTATCTATCGTTTCAAATGCTCGTTTTAAGTCCAAGAATATTATAACGACACCCGACTCACCCCCCCTCAATTACTAACAATTTAATATTATGTGAACAATTGTTAACAGTATTAAGCGTCCCCGACCGATCAACCGTCGGGGCGCCGACACGGCGATCCGTCCGCGATCCCACCGTCGAGAAAAGCCCGTCGAACAGCGGACGCGGCAAAACCGATGATCACGCGGCTTCACGTGCGCACCGCGTGAGACAATAGACACACGGTGAGGCCACCACCGCCGGCCCCGCTACCGACCGCGCCACCGAACATCCTCGCGGAATTCCCGAGCGCGTTCGGCGAATTATCGCGGGGATTCCGACGAGACATCCCCCGG
Source organism: Pogonomyrmex barbatus (assembly GCF_055798465.1). Lineage (NCBI taxonomy): Eukaryota > Metazoa > Arthropoda > Insecta > Hymenoptera > Formicidae > Pogonomyrmex > Pogonomyrmex barbatus. The sequence continues at coordinate 316,157 of NW_028297125.1, forward strand.
AAACTACCCCGACCCGAGTCCGGCCGACCCGTTCCCGACGAAACCCGACCGATGGCCGGCTCGGGTATATTAAGCGAGTCCGGGAGATAAACGAGACCGATTCCCAGCGAGACAGTTACCAGTCCGGCACTGCTCTCGATATTCCGAATCCTCTCCAGAAAAAGCGATCTAGGGTGCTACTTATCGTGCCAGGAGCTTCTGGCCGATCGCTCCTCTAAATATCCACCAGCGCATAAGTACTCACAGGTTGAGGAGCTTCTCAATCTGGGCTCCACAAAAAAAGCCCTTGTGCACATATTCCTTTGACGAGCGAGAAGCAGGGAGCTTCCTGCATTCAAGCCGTCATGAGCCTTACACACAGCTGATCCGTCATATCAACACTCGCAGCTGATCCGTCAAAACAAGCCGGCCGAAATCCCCGCGCACCGTCGCGCCCGCGCCGCGCCTCGCGAAGAACGCGGCGAAATTCGGAGAACCGACCGCGAGCAAAAACGATTGTATATAATACGTGGAAACCGCGCGTCTTTTCGCCGTACCAACGGCGAAATACCTGTAAATACTATAAATATAAAAACAGCCAGTCGGCATTGTAAATATAAACCTAGAAATATCAAAAGACACGATATTTTATTTCTCGTACCGAATCCTGACAAAACCGATCGACGCTATCCTGCAAAACCGAGCGACGCGGAGATAGAGACGTTTTAATATTACTCTTATCATTTTTCCCTCACTAATTATCAACTTCCAATCATCACACAGTCAATGACACTTTGTATCGCTGTTTCACACGAATGATATTTTCTAAATCCCGACTAATGTTCTGTTATAATATCATTACTATGCAAGTACTTTTCAATTTGTTCCTTTACAACTAATTCTAAAACATTCTCATAAACTGATAATATATTAATTGGTCTATATTCACAGGCTGTCTTTGGTTTTTCTATCTTAGGAATCGGTATTATTGTAGATGTTTTCCATCCCTCCGGACATATACCATATACATATACGGACCATTAAGTTAATGACTCATTTATTACTCTTAATAGTTCATCTTTTATCACTTGAAAATTTATTTTTAATATATCGCTAGATATCCTCTCATCTGTTCCCTTCTTCTGTGGCAACGCCATAACAATTTTTTCTAATTTCTGTACATTTATGCATTCGAAATTTTCAATTATGTCCCTGCTTTCTATAACAAAGATAGTTTTTGTACTTTTACTGTTATTTTTTCTTATAGATTCTATTATTTCCTTAATACTCTGTATATAAAATATATTAAATTTATTCGCTAAAGTACATTCACATACATTCTCTAATATTTCGAAATCTATATTATTAATTTCTCTTGAACCCATAGTCTCTCCTCTTATGACTTCTTTTAAGGTTTTCCACATTAGAACAGGATCATTTTTATTATCATCTATCATTTTTTCATAGTATTCTTTTTTTTATTTCTAATTAATTTAACTACCGTGTTTCTTTCAATTTTGAATTGTAGCCAATCTTGTTCATTGCACGTATATATCGCTCTCACATATACTTCATCTCTTTTATTTGTAGCTAATCTTATATCATCCGAATACCATTTTTTCCCTTCCCATAACTTTGGAATTTTAAACTTTTTTTTTGGTGCTATGATATCTAATGCCGCTATCATATTCTGAACTTCTCTATTTTTTCATTTACCTCTAAATTACCTCTTTGTTCCAATCTTTTCTCTATTTCGTATAAAAATTCATTTATTTGAAATTTGCTAAAATCCCTACTAATAAATTCTCTACCTTATTATTACTTATATTAATTTCAACGCTTATTCATGAATAATCTGTTACTTTTGGCTTATCGTATACTTTACAGTTTATCTTGGTATTTGCGAAAACTAAGTCTATCAAGGTTGGACTGTTTTTTGTAATCCTCGTCGGCTTATCTACATATTGCTTCATGCCCAAGCATGACATTTCATTTATTAATTTTTTCGTGTAAAACATATCATTAAATCTATATTAAAGTCACCTAGCATAATACATTGACCTTTCGTTACTAGAAGATCCACTATATCCTCTAGAAATTTTATAAAATCGCCATCTGAAGCACTCGGTGAATGGTACACAACTATAATCACGCCTTTGTATATATTATCTCTCATCTCAATCGCAACGCACCAGCAGTTAGATTCTATCTTCTTCTTCGCTATTACCTGATATTTGATATCCTTTCTTATATAAATCACAACGCCTCCTGTGTTTCTGTTTTCCCCATCGCATCTAACTAAATCATATCCCGGCACATTTAATTCATTATCTTCGATTTCCGGGACTAGTCTGGTCTGCGATAACGCCATGATTGCCAGATTCATCCCCTTTATGTTGTAACGGCAGGGCCGTTACGAATGTACATATATATATACATATACATACACAAATATATATACACATACATAACAGAGAAACGCTTGGCTTACTATCCTGCACTATCCATCCCGCTTGCACGTGCACCACTCGCGCCATCGCATTCGCTTGCCTGCAAGGCGCACGCGCCGTCTCGCTCACGCTATCTCGCTCGCGATGTCCCCACGCGATACCGACTCCCCGCCACTGGACCGACGGCGCGCAGTGGGGGAACGTCGGCCGGGTATATAAGCCCGGCCGGCCGAGACATCGAGACCAGATCCTATCCTGTGATCCGACTCCTGCTACCGACCTAACCTACTACCTCTCGGGGCCAAGGTTTCACTTGGCTCTGCCGGGTTTCACCGGCTTTCTCTACCTACGGGCTGAGGTTTCACTCAGCTCTGTCGGGTTTCACCGACTCCTGCCACCGCTCCACGGGCTGAGGTTTCGCTCAGCTCTGTCGGGTTTCACCGACTCCTGCCACCGCTCCACGGGCTGAGGTTTCGCTCAGCTCTGTCGGGTTTCACCGACTCCTGTCACCGCTCCACGGGCTGAGGTTTCACTCAGCTCTGTCGGGTTTCACCGACTCCTGTCACCGCTCCACGAGCTAAGGTTTCACTCAGCTCTGTCGGGTTTCACCGACTCCTGTCACCGCTCCACGGGCTGAGGTTTCACTCAGCTCTGTCGGGTTTCACCGACTCCTGTCACCGCTCCACGGGCTGAGGTTTCACTCAGCTCCACCGGGTGTCACCGGTCTCCGTTGCGAAGGCAGGGCTCGACGTGGCACTCGACCCTGCCCGCAATACCTAACCGTCCCGCCTGACACTAGCTAGTAAGTGCATGCGATAGAGATTAAGGCCGCTAGTTATAAGTCCGTAATCCTAAGACCCCTAGTGATAATCACGCCGTGTAAATCGACCGTTGCCGACCGCACACCGCACCTGTCCTGCGCATCTCATCGCCTTGCGCCAACCAATTGCGTCTCCGCTTTGCTACCAGCGACACTGCGACAGCATCCGTTCTGCCCTACTCTGTATCTACCTTTCTACCAATAAACGATCTTTTCACCGCCATTTGTGTTCGCGTACGCTTGAGTCTCCCCTCCTCTCGAACCCGGACACCGACGAGCCGATCCGAGCGTCGAGCGAGGCGACCGCGTTACAATGTAATCTTGAATTTCGTCTTTGTGCGCCATAAGACTTTGCGTATTCGTGTATACAATTGACTCCTTCCGTGATTGCTATTTAGTAGACTCCCAGCCAGTTCTCTTTTTCTCTTCCTCCAGCGCTCTGATGAAAGTCGGACATTTTCTACTCAAAGCATCGTGTTCGTCATTTATCTTTAAATTGTATGTTTTATTCTTGTGCATACAATTTACATATTTAATCTTTTTTGCCTTATACTCGCCTGCTCTGTGATTCCCAGCACATTTATGACATGTTTCTTGCCGCGTACAATTTTTGGCAATATGGTAGTAATCCTAGCATTTAAAACATCTCTTAACACTGTAATGATTGAACACACGATACTTCCTCCATCCGATATTTATTTTCTCTCTACTTAGCATTAGCTCATGAGTCATTTCATCTACTTCTAGTATTAAGGAATCACCTCTAGTATTAAGGAGAATTCGCAATTCTCTTCACAATTTTTATGCCAAATTCTCCATCTTCTCTGCCGTTGATTGTATTCTGCTTCTTGATCATATCAATTAAGATTTCATCTTTCAGGTGTATTTCTTTTTCTTCAACATTTACAACTTTTATTTTCGGTCTTATTTTTTTCGGTTCTGTGATCTTGAAGTCTTCACCTAGCTTCTCGCGTATCTTTCAGTGAATGCACCGAGGTTTTTATCGTATCTCTGGAAGTACTCAGGGAATTAGGTAACACCATAGAAAACATCTGCGAACGATATTACCTTTCCATTTCTCCCTCGCTCTCACATCCCAGAATGACCGAACCTTTACTTCCTTTCCTCTTTGTTATTCCTACCTCCATCTTCTTTATATCTACCTTTTCTTTTACTAATTTCTTGGTAGTTTCACTCTCCTGTTCCTTTAACGGTTGGACAATTAAGATGCTTTCTTTCTTCTTATTTTTTACTGCCGCACTATAACTTCCTAATCCATATCTTGATATTCCAGTGGTTTTCTCCTGCATATTCCTCTTCACTTTTTCAAGTTCACGTCTAAAAGTTTCCAACTCTTCCCGAATGATTTTTGCAATCATCGTCTTAATTTCATTCTTACATGTTACTTCATCTTTTATCTCCCTTACTGTTCTAATCAACCAATCAATTTTCCTCCATTCCAGTTTGTTTGCTCGCATCTGATGTAGTCACTGCTGTTCCCGTCGATCCTGTTGATCCCAATCTGTCTCTACTGCTATCCGCTGCAGGCGTTTTCTTCATTTCTATCTTTTCACTGTCGCCAATGATTTCTTTAAATGGTCCTTCGCATTTTACTAATTCATCCTGCTTATTGTATACTTTATGCTTGAAAGCGCATCCCGGATGAAAGAAGAATTTCACACAGGTCGTACACTGCAGCACAATGTTTTTTATTTCCTTCTTACACGCACAACAACGATAAGAGAGAGAGAGAGAGAGAGAGGGGGGGACATACACAGTATGTATGTTACAATTAACGTAATATCTCTCAAAAGAGATCTGCAGATAAAGCATGTTACATTGAATCAAAAAATTCTGTATTATTTTGTAAATTACGCGGAATAAATAATGAATAATTAATCAGTCGAAATCTATGAATAAGCATCCATCTGCACATTTTAATGACAAATTGTAGCGAAAACAAATGCAAGCGCATCGTGAAAAGTACAGCGCAACATTACTCGCCGCTCGAAGTTGTTTGACATATGACGAATTGTTTAAAGATCTTTATTCGACATTCGTAATACTAATATTCTAAACAACTCGCTGCATGCCCAATAATCGCGAACAATGAATAACGTTGAATTGTGTCTTCTCGCCATTTGTTTGCATTTACCGTGATTTATCATTGAATCGCGCGAATACTCATTCATTCAGCGATGATTATTAATTATTTTCATTTTAATTATTCCGAAAATCATAAAATGGTACAGGATTTTTAAACTTAGTTTATTCTGCTATTCTAAACACGAGAGTTGTTAACTGAATTATGAGACATTCTGTATATATATGAATAGTATAATTATATATTTAGTATATAATTTAGTATACATGTGTTACGTCAAGACCGCGGGGACCCCTCCGATAATCTCAGCGGCAAATTATTGAAAACGCTCTCGAGGAATTTCAGCAAATTACGCTGACCTTGCGATTAACCAGACGTCGAGTAATTATTTGACCGTGAGCGGATCAGTGAAACGGAGAAATTAGTTAGTCGGCGCGATAAAATGCCATTGGGAGCGAGATTCGTCTCGTCAAGGTAATATCGTTCGCAGATGTTTTCTATGGTGTTACCTAATTCCCTGAGTACTTCCAGAGATACGATAAAAACCTCGGTGCATTCAGGGCAAAGCTCGATGTCGCGGACTATTACGAGACTGGTACGGCAGCTATCACAATGATCCCGGGCGGAAGTGTACCCAAACTGGAACGCGTGGGCCAGTTCCAGACGTAAGCGTCCCTTCTGATATTTCTTCCTTGCATCGAAAGCACAGATATTCGGCACTGTTAGGGAACGATTCGGCGATAGCGTCGTCTACGCGTCGATATCCAAATGTGGTAAGGCAACGCACTGTACTCATACGATATTTGTATACGGCGCCTGGGTGAGTGCGTGAGTCTCTTGGCTCGAGAAAACCAGGCGGGCACATTACGTCAAATAACAGGTGTTAATATTACGCGGCGAATATTCAACGTTAAATGATATTTCGAAACTAGAATATTTCTATACGTAACGATAAAGCGGCTCAAAACCCTGCATGCCTTAGGGGAAAGTAGCAAGGGAGGCAAAAAAAAAGGGGTCGATCGTAAAACCTTTCTGGTCGAGTGATGCAACTATGCGGCGGTCGCTCGACGCGAACAAAGCGAATGATGTAATTCGAAAGAATCCTGAGCGCGACGAGTATACTTATATTCGTTTACATCTAATTTCCTTATACTCTATATTTCACTGGTGTAAACGTATGCCCGGTGGGAAAACGCGAAAGCAATCGGAAATAAAACTCAATGCATAATTCTCACTTACCTTTTGGTGTTTGCTCTACGCAGATACTCTTCGAGAGAGATATGTGGTCGAAAATTGCTTCCTTGGTAAGCTGCTACGAGCACGGATGGGGCTGGCAAGGCGCTCCAGAGGCGATCATGCACGAGGAGTTCATACTCGCCGTCACTCCTTCGCCGATGATTGCATTGTGGTCGTAAATCGCGGCCACGTGGAGGTCGTATTCGAGTCGCCGAAGTGCGTTGTTACGACCCGCGCGATTTTTCCGTGCCTTAGGCATTCGGCAGAGGCTTTACGCGTATATTATATTTAATTAAAAGGTTAGGGTTAGGATATTACATTCGGCTGCGAGCCAATTACGCATTGGTTCGGCGTCGCGTTGGAATGCATGAGCTACCGCGTGTTCGAAGTCCGATGTTTCCTTTGTGATAAGTGCGGATGACGCACAACACCTTGCCCCCGGAAACGATCGGAATTCTTGCTTTAGCTGCTAATTATTCAATAAAAGAAGACTTGAGTTATTATGAACGCCCGTTGCCTCTTTAGCCTCGCGAACACATCCGTTATTAACGGAATCTCGGAGACGAGGGATGAGATAATGAAGGACACGTGGCGTTAAATAAAAAACAATATATTTAGATATTCACTGAATTTACTTACACTCACGAACAAGATGGTACGGAATACTAATACTATATATATATTAAACTAGAATTTGAAATATTAATAGCTAGGATTTGAAATCTAGAGATTGAAACACGCTTAGACTTGAACGAGACAAGGATTTAGAAACGACGCTCGCGCGGTGTTCACTGATCGACGAGAGCCGATCGCGCACAAGAGTGAACGAGTATGGCTGCGCGTTGTAACGCGTGCCTGCGGCGGCGCTGTTGCGCAACATGGCGGTAGCGTGGGTACGCCAACGCTCGTGGCGTTCGCGGCGGTCATAGACTATAGAGCTAGTGTCACGTCCCAGCGCCGAGAGTACCTCTAGTCATGTCTAATGTAAATTTTTTCAAAATTTTTAATTATTTATGACTGACTGTGTTAGGAGACAGCACCGTCAGGCCTTTAATATACACATAATAAAAGAATATACCGCTTAAAGTTATTTAAAAGCTTATACAAAATGGCCGCTCCTTACCACAACTTTATGGCGCTACTACAGCCTTAATGTTCCTAGTAAATTTTCCCTAGAACCTCACTAACAAAAAACAGAACATACTGAAATCACTTCTCCAGACTGTTCAGTAAAGTAACAAGAAAATAGAGCTTAATATCGCATCCTTATATAAGCATTTCAACATTAACAACAAAATCTCAACAAATAGTAAATAATGAATAAAAACAAATGTAGGAAATAAAACCTCGCCCACGTAATGCACGAAAACTATAACGAAACATTTACACAATTACACAATTATCGGTACATTGTAATATCTTTATTACCAATTAATAAACAAAATCATATAAATAACAAAATACCAACCAATTTCTTTATATCGTCAAATATAATTTCAGTAATTAAGAAACTCTTGTATATCAAACACTTTCACTTTTGTTCCATTTTAATAATAAATATAAAAGTTAATAACAAAACTAATAACAATAGATATGAATAAGGAATAAAAGTCATAATGACAATATAACAAAATCCATGACAAAACATTTATTCAACAGTTCACCTGATACATATCCTTATTTCAAGGATAAATTTTGTTGATGTCCTTATATGGATATCTTTTCCTTGCATAAATACATTCTCCATCAAAAATCATTTCGAAAACATAATTATAGTTTGTGGTTACGATTCTTAATTCTCAAGATATAAACAAAATTAAGGGTATATGAAAGCACACACACACATGTATACATATATACATACATTATACATTTCCTTATAAGATATAGTTTTCTTTATGAAATTATATAAACAACCCGGATAGAAACATATTTTATCTCAGAAAAGAAATTCTACGATTTAAATTTCGTTTAATAAAATTTATAAATAAATAAATTATTACATTAACAAATAATTATTATGAAAGATTTGGACAACACACAGGAAATCCTGCAACTTACCTCATTACACATACCTACCTAACTCGCACCGTTTAGAAGATATTTAAACAATTATAAACTTCCTTACATACACTTACTTCAAAAACTCAAATCAGTTCAGCAGGCAAATCTCCGTATATAAACCAGTTCAACTTGTAGAAACCTTCATCCTAGACTTATATTTATAATTGTTACTTCCCTTTATTCATTAACACTAATCCTATGGCTATGACAAAAATCTTGAATATTAATATGCATGGAAAACTAACAATTCAACCAATCACAATCAGAGCCATTTTGTATCTAAAAACATTTAATAAATAATGTATTACAAATGTAAAAAGAGTTATACTGATATATTTTAGATATACTAATTATATGATGTAATCATTATTATTATAAAAATTGTAAAGTATATCTAAAACGATATCGCGATGATTAATATTTATTATAAAAGCTTAAATTCAAGCAAACTATATGTTTGTTAATTATAAGAAAGGAATTATTATAACGAAGTATAACTCTTTGAAAACAAAATAGGACCGAATAGTCATAAGTATGACTCATGGTCAGTTTATAAGCGAAAGTAGGCCAACGTTAAATGTCAAGGGAGCCATAATATTTTAATACGAGTCATCGCTGACTCATAGTGAAAGTAGACTAACGATAGGCAAACCGTGCCAAGGCTGTTTGGTAATAGGCTTTATTCAGACCTGTAGAATACATGTATATATGTATATTGTAATATATATATATGTATGTATCATTGTATTGTTGACGTGTTATTCTAAACACGTTATTTGCGATAAATATCATCACATGCCTCGGTAGTCGAAAGGATAAGATGCCTGCCCGGTAAGCAGGAGATCCAGGTTCGATTCCTGGCTGAGGTGGTATTTTTTCGCAAAATAATTACGAGTTTTCACGACTGGTTCGTGGTCGGGCCCCGCCGTGACGCACACCCTCCCTTCTTATAACGTTGGAATTTAGATCACCCCTACTTCCATGTTTTGGCAACATATAAAAACCTCAAACGACGATACCTTTGCGCATTGTATTCGCACTTACGATTCACATCCACGGACACTTACATTTTTGCTTGTACTTCTACTCGCATTCGCTAAATATATATATCTATCATTTATAACAGTGAATAAATTCCAATTCAAATACCACAAGTGTGATATTATATTATTCCTTATTCCCAAAATCGAAAACTCTTTTCCGAAAATAAAAGTTATTTCGACATTCCTGTTACCTACTTCCTTCGCAGTATCTAATCCTGAGGTTTTACCCTCTTAACCGCATGGAAAAGAACCTCACAAATAACGTGTGAGTGTAGCTGTCGAGGATCTGTTGATTTCGGCTCCGTCCGATCTACCAGGACCTCCCAGGACGTCACACTAGGCTAGATGTACATATCTATAGTGGTCGTTGGTCGGCCAATCAGCGCGCGGCTGACTGGAAATGATGCGCGCAACAGCAACGCGAGCCTTATTATAGTAATAATTTTACAATTAATTAGATTTATTGTTAGCATGATTTGTTATTGTTATTTATTATTTTATTTATTATTATTATTTAATTTTATTACTTATTTTAGGAAAAATGCTTACTATTGTCGGTCATTTAATAATTTGCAACCTATGAGATTGCTTATAATATAATACTTATATTTATTATGGTGTATATTTACTGGCGGTAAGGCGCATCACGTGGTACGTCGACGGCAGGAGAGCCGGTTGTTGCCAACTTCGGCGGCTAGAATAATGGCGCTTCTGCGCAGGTGGGATGAAAAGAAGAAGGAAAAATTTTACCCGTTAGTAGTGATACTAGGCCGGTTCTAACCCAGGAGCTCCGAGCGGGGTGCGGGTGTGCGGGGTAACTCGGGGACGCGGGGGTAAAGGAGAGGGGGTAACTGGTAGGCACGGGGAAGGGGGAATGCTTTGTCGACAATCCTTTGGAATGTACTTTTGAGGGGGAAGGGAGGAGGGGGTCTTTTTTTGTCTAGGAAGAGCTGCTAGAAAAGATATTTTTTGTAGAAATTGACATAGGAAAAAAAAGCGCCGTTATTCCGGCTGCAATAAATGTACGTGTCGCAACATTTCGAACAATCTCGAAAAATCCGTTATTCAATGAAAATAATGTATTAGTCGGTAAATGGACACTTTTCCTTAATTTTTTTCTTGTTTTTTTTAGTAATAAATACTGAATGTGCTCATTTCTATTTGATCAAGTTCTCACGTAGGAAACAATAAATTTTGATGGCGACGGAAAATGGGAAACTACAAAAAAGTGAACTATAGAAAAATGAAATGAATTCAATAAGAAAAAAAGATATTACCCTTTTTTTATTGATGTTTTTTATTGATTATACCAATAAATAATATCTTATTATAACTGAAATATTATTTTATTTTAAGATGGGAAATTTGTTTTGATTGAAATCATATTTTTAAACGTGAAAACGTTTTTATTCACATTTTTGTTACATCGTCTTTTTTTCATACATACTAAAAACTAAAGCTAACAATTCGCAATCGACGAGTTGATGCCTATCGAAGATATCGCTATCGCGTATCACGTATGGTACCTCCTCGGGATTTGTTATAATAGACGCAATGTTGGAGAATCGCGTATACTTTTCATCGATCGTTTCAACGAGTCTGTCTAATTGAGTGAACGTTATATCAATACATTCGGCGAGATTAAACATACGGCGTAGCGTCGATTCGACCATCATAATGCGTACGTTTGAAGATTCAAGACGTACGAGTGTAACGTTGTTCATCATACAAACTCGGACTGTTAACGGTCCGACGCTTATAAAATTGTCTTTGTAATTGTTTCGTAGCAATTTGTAGATATTCCATTGCTGCTCATGGAGTCCTTTCCATGTTTCGAGAGACAATATCAGCTCTTGTCCTCGATGATCTCCTAGGGCGATCTCTACGTAGCTCGGTGGACCAACATTGATTCCAATTTCCAGAAACTTGAAGCCCGTAGCCGTCAGGTTGTAACGTCTGCTCATCAAGCGCACCGCGCGAGGCTCCATCGAAATGCTGTGTAACAAGTACATAATATTGCGTAATGTTGCAAAAAGAAAAAAGAAAATGTCGAACTTACGCGTTACGTTCCTTCTTCGTTTCACCATCGTACAGTGCACTGCTTCCTTTGGCGGAGTACATTGTGTGTGGATCGTTCGTACAAACGAATGATGAAGAAGCGGAGTACGTTGCGTATGGTTCGTTTGTACAAACGAATGACGGAGGACTGATCGCACCCGCGTAAATTTTGACACGTCAGAGCGTGTTAAATCCCCCCTTCCTCTCATTTGAAAGATGGAGTGGACAAAAAATCCAATGACCTCGCTGAACGACAATACTCTATTATGATAGTATTTCGTGAATAGGCATGTTAGTGGCCAAGAAAAAGACAAAGAATCGTACAATTGCAAATCGAGAACGAGTTTACTGTTATAGTGTTTTATTATAAATTGTTATAAACTGTTTTATTATAAACTATTATAAATTAAAAGAAAAAAAGATTGCGTCATTATCAATTAATTATAAAATTTTTATTTCAAGAAAAAACCTAATCAGCTATAAAAAATATGTAAAGAGAAAAAAAGAAAAATGTGAATAAAAAGTTTCACGCTTCAATCATAACGCAATTTCTTTATCATCGATGAGTCGATCGAACGTTACATTGAAAAAAAATGTATAGGATCGTTGGAATATTAAGTAATCATCGATGTATATGAATAGCGGGGAAAAGAAATAAAAGAAAATATATTATATGTTATATATGTTTATTTAAGATTATCTGCCCACCAATTAAACAATTTAAATACATTTTGTAACGCGCAATTGGTATAATGATATCCACATCGTATAGAATTATCAGCATTTAGATTATTTAAAGAATCTATGTCTTCGTAATCCGCATCCAGGGTCTCGATGTACATGCGCTCTCGCTCATCGTCCAAAAGCAAATTCCGCAACCATTTTCGTTTTTCGTGTCCCTTGACATATATGACAGCATCATCGCCGTCATCGTCGTCGTTATCTTCTTTCGTACCATGCACAGCTTTCGTAATCAAACTTTTAGCTTCGCTGTACGGAATCGTTCCATCGTTCCATTGCAGTCTATGATGATGACGTATCACCCAGCGTGCGCGAGATTTGTCGGCACTTGCCAGGAAATGCCACGGTATAGGGCTTGCGAAAATGTAATGAGAGAGAACGGTCCGTTCTTTGAGAGCAGCAAACTCTTTTACGACAAACTGTCCTTCAACGAGGAAACCTTGCAGGTCTACGAACGTTGGCACAGACATGTCGAGAAGAAGACTGCGATCGATTTCGATGTATAGATTTTATTATCTCTCATATACCAGCGATGCTCTTAGGTGATCTTGCGTACAACAATGGGTTGTACTGAACCACGCGATCGTGTATAATGAGACAGTATGCAGTGGTATTCATCGGTACGTTCTCCTTAGTCTCAAATTCCAATCTCACATCCACGGTTGCGCTCTTGACTGATTCGTTTTGTCGAGAACAATCGATGATTACGAATGGACCGTAACGTAGAAAAGACGTGAGGGTAAGACTTGGCTCGAGATACTCGTATCCGTAGTAATTTTTGCAGAAACGCGCGTACGTTTCGTACAACACAGACCATCTGTTTTTTTCGAAATCCAGATTCATATCATCGTACGGATAACATTCTGAGTTCAGATAGAGTTTCACATTGGTCAAGTTGCAGTCGTCGAATCGGCTCGTGTCCTCGGCCATGATGTTCTTTCGGCCTGTTTGCAAAGCGAAGATGACATATCGCGGCTTCTCCAGCTGAGTAGCGGTCTTGATGGCCCACGAATGCTTGGTTGTACGCTGTAACAGCGGAAATTCATACAGATCCCACGAGCGAAAAGCCATGCTCAAGTATCGTCCGCTCTCCAAAGTGCGCAGCATCGATAGTTTTGTTATCTCGTTCAATAACACGTGCGGCATTCGCCATTGTATCTTGAATAAGTCGATCACGGGATCCAATGCTGAATTTCCCATCAGGCAATTGTTGTCGTTACGCGATCGTATTAAGATCAACTCGTGACGAGCGTTGATTACCACGCGTCTGTAATCCTCGCAGAATCCCAACAGTACGTAGAGAGGTACGCAAAAGTTAAAATATCCATCCGCGTTGGTACGCGCATCCCAGCCAGCATTTCTCAGAATCACGCTTCTCTCGGATGACGTCGTTACGTAGTATTTGAGTGCGCTAGTTATGCCCACGTTTCTATTACGATCAATCTCCACGCCATCGAGCTCGTATCGAATCTCATCGAACATGAACGCCACAAAATTATTTCCCAACATCACATCAGATCCGTCGACAACATTTTTCTTCGTTAATTTTCCCTCGATATATAGAAAGCTTTCGTACGGCAATGTGTACAGATCCTGTTGCTGTATGGGTATTCTTATCTCATCACTGTACCCAAACGTTGTATTGGCGAACGGGTTATACGTATGAGTTTCAATCTTGAAGATGCGATCGTCGAAGATTGGCTCATCTTCGATGTTTAGAATGTCAGTCATCTCACAAGTTGCGCACCGCGAATCCTAAAGCTTGTAAAAATTTAACGTTCGATGCGTTGAGTTTCTTTCTCTTTTTGATGCAACCGGATGAGCGAGTATTGTCGATTGGTGTTTTCTTTATAAAAGATGCGTTATCTCTCTGAGCGTGCTTCGCTTCGTTCAACACGAGCATCCCAAATGTCGCGCTCACGTTATCGCCGTCGCCGTCGTACGTGCAATCTGATAGTGATCTCTTCTCCTCTGAAATCGAGCAATCGTCCGTTCTGGTCAACAATGCGTATCGTTAGCTCCGTAATGCTCCGTACGATGACTGGCAAGTAAATGATTTGCATCGGCCTTTCCGATATCTTATATCCTGGTGGCACGCTCGGCGAAAATTCATGTATCGTGTGCACACTTTTATCGTTGCTATATGCGCCCGCGGTCACGTTGCACTCTACACGGATAATGTTTATATTCATTATGTTGATTGACATGTCCGATTTATACCACTTTCGCGGTTGCAATATACGCTTTGACGAGAAACCAAGCAGCGATCCAATATTATTGGGCTTGTTAAAGTTTATTCTGTAATCACATTTAATCTCACACCTCATCGTGTTGTAATTTGCGCGGAGCACTATCGGGTATTCACCAATGTCATCATCGCCGCGCGCGGTGTCACCGGCGTTACCATCGGATGTGTCGCGTCGCGGATGTTTTCGTAAAATCTCACGTTTCAAAAAATCATTTATGGCTTGCAGTTCGTACGACCCCTCGGGAATCGTAATTTCTGCGTCGTCTTTGTCAAAATAAAATTTGTTGTTCGAAACATTTACATTCGGTATCGTGTGATAAGTCTCCAAAATTGTTAGACCAAGCTCGTAGTCATCGTCGTTCAAATCTATGGCTGGAAAGTAGTTTGCCGCGAGAACGCTGCTCTTCCCGCTTAACGTAAGCGTCAGCGACATGATGGAAAAGCGTTCAACGAATACTGAAACGTCGCGGCATTTTGTTAGACTTTATAAATTCATGCGCGTCGACCGTTTGGAGAAACCACAAACACAGCTGTCCGCAGACGCTCTGATCGTACGTCTGATAGGACGTTCGATTGTACTCTATCATAACATTGTCTCCGAAATATCGTACCAGTTCCTTCGGCGGTCGAAGATTACCGAAACTGTCGAAATATATAACACGATCGTTTCTCTTTGCGTATGCTACCCAATGAGTGCCGGGACCCATCGTGTCATCCAGATTTACGATACCGCTCTCTTTTCGACGCGCGCCGCTAATCGGTAATGCGTCACGCATGAAAACGCCTCTGAAGTATGGTACGCGCATACGCTTCGCCAGCTGGTCCAATTGTACGTTGGTAGTTACACCCATAGGTATTTTTATTGTCTCTTTGACGTTTTTTTTTTCTTTTTTTCTTTTTTCGCTGTTACACCTCGTCCGCCTTTGTACGGAGCGAGATATAGTCCCCGTCCGTATTTGTACGGAGCGAGATACAATCCCTGTCCGCGCGTTTCCATTGCGCGATTGTGACGTTGTAGTTCCTCGAGCTGACGTTGTATGGCTTTCTTGTCGTTTACCGCTTTCGCCACGCTGGCCGCTCCGCCAATCATGGAACCGAGCGCGCCCAACATTGGCAGAATCGGTAATATGCCGCCTCGTTTCGCCGTTGGAAGTATTCGTTTTTTTTTTTGTTGGCTTTTTCCTTGTTTTCGTTTTCATACCCATGCCGATCTTGGTCTTGGCTTTCATCGCTGCCCAAACAGCTGTAGCGGCAGCTTTTTCGCCCAAATTCGAATCTCTCGCAATGACGCGTCCTAGGGCTTTATCGGCGAGTATCTTATCCGCCGCGTGTCTATCGGTGAGATCGTTGCTCCGAGAATACGCAATGTCGTGTTCACGGCACGCTGCGTCTAGTGGATTTATGCCCGTTTCACCTCTGGCTAATCGCTTTTTCAGCCGAGTACCCGGACCGCAAAACTGATAGCCGGGAATATGTAACTCGAAAGGAAGCGCATTTATCGCTCGATTGAGCAGTCCTCCAACGCAGCCTTTGTTCGTTGCTGCTGGCATATGTTACAATCCTTTATCTTCGGTGCGGGGCCGTCTATATGCGTGCGTTGCCACGATTGATTATAATGCTTGACGCAGCGACGATAGATTTGAACCTCCAAATCCGCCTTTATATGCTCCGGAAGTTTGTCCCACACGTGGTCGATATAGTCACCACATATGCGTAACAATATGATCTTCGGTATATATTGCAACTGTTCAGCGCGCAAATTCCAAATATCAAATAGATACGATAGCGCGAGATACATTTTTGCTACTAAGCGAATCGCGGTTTCGCGCGCCTATAAATAGGCGTTCAATCAAAGCCTAGATAACGCAGTGTGAACATGAAATTCGTGCGGTACCCGCAGACGATACACGTCGTGAACTACGACGAGAAAGCGCAAATGATGGGAGACATCGCGACAAAGCGCAAGCATGGTGAAATACTACCGAGTACTATACGCGCCATTATTTGCGGTCCATCGAATTGCGGTAAAACCAACGTTCTCATAAGTTTGCTCGAGAGTCCGCACGGTGTACGTTTCGAGAACGTGTACGTGTATTCAAAGTCATTGCAACAACCAAAATATCGATATCTCGAAACTTTGTTGGCATCGATCGACGAAATCGGCTATTTTACGTTTTCCAACAACAGTGACGTCATCCCACCGAGCGAGGCACGTCCCAATTCGATCTTCGTCTTCGACGACATTGCATGTGATAAGCAAGATGTGATGAGAGAGTATTTCTCGATGGGTCGCCACTCGAACGTCGACTGTTTCTATCTCTGTCAGACGTATGCGAAGATACCTAAACATCTGATACGCGACAATGCGAACTTGCTGATTTTATTTAAACAGGATGGTACCAACTTGAAACATGTTTACAACGATCATGTGAATACTGACATGTCGTATGATGAATTCTGTGCGTTATGTCGCGATTGTTGGCGGCGCGAGTACGGATTCCTAGTGATAGACAAAGACAGTCCGCTTGTCAACGGGCGGTACAGAAAAGAATTTAACATGTTCGTGGTACCATAATGTGGTTAGTCGATGTTGATACGTCAATTAGACAACATGAATAACATCAAAGATCGCGAGAAAATAGCAAAACAGATTGCGAAAACGAGCGATTCGATTCGCAAAAAATATCGCGCTTTGAAAACTGGTAAAATAGATGAAGATGTAGCGTTGGAGAGACGCTTCAAACCCATCGTCGAACCTCTAAAACAGATTGTCGAGGAAACACATCCAATTAAAAAAGTAGCCAATGTTGCAAAGGATATCAGTATTAAGAAAAAAAAGAAACGTGAAGACAGCGATGACGATGACG
Organism: Pogonomyrmex barbatus; assembly: GCF_055798465.1. NCBI lineage: Eukaryota > Metazoa > Arthropoda > Insecta > Hymenoptera > Formicidae > Pogonomyrmex > Pogonomyrmex barbatus. Next base: position 333,767 of record NW_028297125.1, read on the forward strand.
ATACTACTACTACTACTACTACTACTACTACTAACAGGGATTCGTATTGGACGGATGTTGGATGGTTGAAATTATCGCCGCAATCTAAAAAGCGTACAAAACAATTGAATACTGCGTCAGATTCATTCACGTTCGATTCTACATCGATAGAACCATCAAAAGAACTACCGAAAATACCGCTATTCGTGCGAAATGAAAATATTTTTGAAACAAAAGACGTTAGTGAACCATCACTCGAAACAACTATCAAACAGAATCTGCAAACGCATGGAAGTCGTGAGACGCTTCATGGTCAGCTAGGACCATTGGGACGAAAGTACGTGGGCCTTCTTCTCGGTGACGACATAGATAAAGCGATCGATAATGTGTACGGTATCTATTTCGACAAAAGTGGTACAATGCTCGGTGACAAAAAGTTTGACGTTGACAAAAATGACTCCATAATCATAGACAATGTGAGATACAATGGTACACCAGGATTATACGAATTGATCTTCAAAAGACTTCCCGATGAAGCTATATTTACCGAAGATGACAAACAAACGTATAAAAATATACTATTAACAACGAATGCTCATAGACGTGGTCACAGCGCCCATAATCCCATCATGGGCAACAAGGGATACAAGTACATTAATATCATTGCTCCGCTCGTATCTACATATAAAAGAAGCAGTAAAAAGGGTGCAGGCATGAATAATATACCATCCACCATGAAGTTAAATGACAACAAGATCGATTACGTGCATTGGGACGATCCCAACGAACTGGTGGATCGACTTCGATTACTCGACGCTTCGCACCGAGCTGGTCACAACGCTCACGACAACGAGATGCTGTCGATCATCGAGGAACTTCGCGAAGCCGGCATTATTATAAATTAAATCGCGTGTCGATGAAACGAGCCAGTTGATTGACGTCAGTGAGGAAAAAAAACTTTAATTGTAATATATCTTATTTACACGCATTAATATCAAACATCGTTGAAACATGAGATCGTCAAAATCTGATGGACGTGAAAAAAATATTAACTCCGTAAGGCGACGACTCGTCGAAGAATTGCACGCTCCAGCCAGAAGAAATTTTCCACGAAGACGTGTCATAATTCGAGGATACGACGATCTGTGGCAAGCTGACATCGTCGAGATGCGTCCATATTCGAATTTCAACAGAGGTCATCATTACATACTCACCGTTATCGATGCGTTGAGCAAATATGCCTGGGCCGTACCGCTTAAGAGCAAGATCGGAAGCGAGACAGCTAACGCTATCGCCGAGATAATTCGAGAGAGCGGAAGATGCCCGAGAAATTTGCAAACGGATATGGGGAAGGAGTTTTACAACGCCGATGTGCAGAAACTCTTGAAAAAACATAGCGTTAATCATTATTCCACGTATTCGATATTGAAGGCATCGATCGTCGAACGGTTCAATCGCACACTTAAAAACGACATGTGGAAGATGTTTACACTTAATGGTACTTACAAGTGGGTCGACGCGCTACCACGTCTCGTGTTAGATTACAACGCGCGCAAACATCGCACTATTGGCATGCGACCCATTGACGTAACTCCCGCGATCGCTAAAAAACTCTTGGGCACGGTGTACAGCGCGATAAAGATCGCAGGTCCAGCAAAATTCAAAGTAGGCGAATCGGTACGCGTGAGCAAGTACAAGACAGTTTTCGAAAAAGGTTACACGCCAAATTGGACCACCGAGGTGTTTAAGATCGTTAAAGTGCAGCGTACTAATCCCGTAACCTATCTACTCGAAGACTATCGCGGAGAATTCATTGCTGGAGCGTTCTACGAGCACGAGTTGCATCGCGCGACTCATCCGGACGTGTATCTCGTGGAGAAAGTACTGCGTAGGAAAGGAGATAAGGTTTACGTCAAGTGGTTGGGATTTGATGGGTCACACAATTCTTGGATACACAAAAATAATGTGATTTAATTCATTTATTGTAAACAAATATAAAAATATTTATATAAAAAAATATTTATATAAAAATATATACAACAAGTCTTATTTTTTCTTCCATTACATTTTCATAAAGAAACTATACTGATGGACTAACTACGATGAACTTAAGATATAAAATGTATAAAACTACGGGAAATACGTACATATAAACTACAAGTACATATAAATTACAAGTACATATAAACTACAAGTACATATAAACTACAAGTACATATAAACTATAAGAAATACATACATATGTATATGCATACGTACATATGTGCATAAACTACAAGTATGTATATACGTACGTACATAAATACATATGTACATATGTACATACATACATACATATGTACATATGTACATAAACTACAAGTATGTATATACATACGTACACACGTACATAAATACATACGTACACACGTACATAAATACATACGTACATATGTACATAAATACATACGTACATATGTACATACATAAATACATACGTACATATGTACATAAACTACAAATATGTATATACGTACACACGTACATAAATACATATATATGTACATTACATACTGTACATTACATACATACATATGTACATATGTTGTATATATAAACTATAAGAAATACGTATATATGTACATATATATGTATAAAACTATATATAAAAAATACATGTTATATATATATAAAAAATACATGTTATAATACATATTACAAAGGTATTCGCCAATGTCCCCATGGTAACGTTTCCGTCGAATCCGGTATGATGTATCGTTTGTCATCGTATGGACTCAGAGCAATTTTTGATTCGGATATCGTATATACTTGGTGTAACTTGGATCTTATACATGACTGGCGACGAGTCATTTCGATCTCTTCATTCAAACACCGTGTATAATCATCGAACGTTATTGTTCGCGCTACGACGTTATTTTTTACACCTTTCGCCTTTTTGATGTCCTTTTTACCATCCACTCTCATCGCATACATTTTCGCTCTGAGTCCAACAAATTCCGTCATAATCGCACCGTTATTTTCGTCCTTCATTAGGCCGGGTACTTTTTTATTCACGAGAGACATACCATATGCGTTGTCCGCCGGATAATCGCTTGTATCGAATCTAGCGATATCACGTTTCATCGTCTCGTACACATCATCACATTCAATGTGATATACAAGACTGTCTGTGTCGGTGTACATGATTTTACATTTGTCGCGATACAGCGGTAACATATATTCGTGGTGAAATTCATACAAGCAGATTTTTGATATATCGAGTATACACATACCCACATAAATCGGCTTGTTGAATTTTACCTCGAGTTTACGCAGTTCGACGGCGATTAAATTTTCCGCAAAGACGCTGCGGCTGTGGAAATTTGATTTCGCGATCATTGCCTCCGCACCGTATCGTCCGTCCCATTTCGTTATCAATTTTACATCCACGTGATTCTGGACATTTTCCATCATTTTACCGAATACCGCGTTGTTCATTAATTTGTATAAATTTTTTTCGAAATCGTTTTTCGCGCACATTCTAAGCTGTGTATTAAGTTCGATGTAATCGCGGAGCCAGGTGGATTGAACGAATTGTAGTACGCGGTGTATCTTTGCGATACGAAGACCGTGGTGCGTACATTGCTGCAGGTTACGATAGTGGATGACATATCGCTTTTTGTCATATAGCGTCGCGAGAAGTTTATTCTGTCGCGTGCCGGGTGGTTTATCTCGCGTCGGACAGAAAGGTAAGTCGGTGTGTCGATCGTGCAGATGATGCGGATACTCGAGATCGACCTCGAGAATATAACCCGTAGGCGAATCCGGAGCGATCGCGCTCGCGTCAAACTTCGCGATGTCTTCAACCCATCGAAATTTGGCATAGGGCAGCGGTTGACACATCGCCCATCCGTATAAATTGTTTACGTCGTAGTACATCAAATACGACGACAGTTTCGACGGGTCGTACGAACGCATGTACTTGTTATTGGCCTGCGTGTATCTGTTGGAACATTGACTGAGGCTGCCGCGTATACCGCGCTCGATAAACATAACCATATCGATGTCGGTGAGCAACTCAAATTTTATACGCGTATGTTTCAGCATGGCGTCCCACGTGAAACCTGGCAATGAGCGGGATCGAGACTGTAACTTTTAATACTTTTAATACTTTTTAATACAACTTTCACGGAAATTTTCAAAAACGTCGGCCAATAACAAGACATCAGTCTTCAAATATAGATCGCTATATTCGCCTAAGGTTTCAATAGAGAACCGCTGCCAGATGTTCACGGCGTGCACGTAATCATTCTCCGACACTGTGTCACCGGTTAACGAACTATAAAATGATTCGCGCGATGGTAGGCGCGTGTCCTGCAGCTTGTCCGCATGATCCACATATTCATAAGGAAAGACACCTTTACGCGTCAACAAATCAAAATCCTCGTTCGATAACGTGGAAAATTCGGAATGTAAAATTTTCAATTTCTCTCTACTTAAAAAAGATGTCAATTTATCGAGACTGGTACTCAAAAATTTGTACGAATCGATGAATCGTAATTGTACACAATTTTGCGAATCTGATCTATCTTTGACATGTTTAGTGAATGAAATGTATTTTTCCTTTGTTATCGGCAGCACGTCAATTTTGCCTTCGTATGCCGTAGCTATTTCTGTGATAACAAAGTGCGCGTCATAACCGGATAAATTGTGAAAGACTACAGGAATGCAATATGATTTTTTATAGTTTAGATTGCAATTCGAATGTGCGGGTCCGCGGTAACGACCGGTAAGGTGGCAATGATCACGTACCCGCGTGTCGTCCGACGCAAATGATTTCTCACAAATGTGACAACGCGTTGCGCTACGGTATGTCTCCCACTGATCTCTCGATAATGTTTCCATAGGGACATTCGCGGATAACAAAATTTTTATTTGATGCGCCAAATTTTCGAGTTGTTGAACGAACCATGCAACGCAGTCTTCGCCGCGACGAAATTGATACGTCGATAACGCATTGTCGTACGAGCATCGCACATAATATCCTACGCTAAATACCTTGTGTTGTTGTTGTTGATATGTGTACGACGTGTTTTCTCTTTGCGGCTCCATCCTTCGCAGTATGCACTCAAGATCTGCGTAGACGATGAATGGAAGTCGTTCTTTGTTGCAGTAGTTTTTGAAGTTGAGCCACTTGTCGTCCTCATTCGGCAGTCGGATGGCGCAATCGTTCATCCGTTCGCAATCCACCGTATGCGATTCCAATTTCTCAGATGACTTAAAATAATGTAAACATCTGCAAACGGAAAACATATTTTTTTAGTATTTTTAGCATTTAAATTAACAATTATAAAATATTTTACATATTTTGTTAAAAAAATGTGCATACGTACCGATCACAAAAGTATTTCTTGTGTTCTTTTTTACTTAGTTGCGAGCTCACAAGACGGGATAAGTTTTTGATGTACGCGAAGTGTCCATTATCGTCGCGCGGATCCTGCATGTACAACAAATTTGCATGTTTCTCCATTTTCTTTGTTGTCAGATGTATTGGGAGAATCTCCTTTTTCTTGATACCGTAGACGTTGATAGAGATTTCGTTGAGATGTTCGAACTTTTTAATTTGATTCAACGTCATCGGAAACGTAATGTCTTGGAGATTTAACACCGTCGTATAATGTGGATACGATGATTCCCGATTTGTATGCCTTTCGACCGGATGCAAGGCCGCGACCACTGACCATGCGAAACACGCATTATCCGTTGACTGCACGTTAATTACCGCTCTCTTTAACATAATTTCCCGCGGTAACTCGATGTAACACCCCGCGTGCATGGGATTATATTTATTAACATTAATTGTTAAATTTAATATACGTGATAGCGCCCATCCACTGTCGCGTTCTTGAAATTCTTCGAGCGATGCCAACGTAGGTTCAATGATGTGCTGCTCGTACCACTCATCCACATTTGACACTCGAAAGAGTTCACTATTCTTAGTGTTTATACTTTTATTGGCGCGTTTATCGCCCGTCACAAACTCGCCGTTGAACGCGGTGTTCACTTTTACATTATCGTGTCTTTCTATAATGTCTCGCACTCGTTCGAGCACTACACCACCGGCATCTTCCAAAAATCGTCGCGGCTCGATATAGTTCACGTTGATCACCGCACCAGTCAATATACGGCTTTCAAACGCCGTATCAATCTCGCGCCAAACGAGAGATCCATTGTCTCTACTGGTGCTCGCGTACTCGCCACCAACGTGCACGAAACGTCTTTCTAATTGTACCTTTGCACCCGCGAGTCGTGCGATCCTCGCCACCACAGATTGTCTATTTGCAACGGTGAGTCGAGGACGCTTAACACGACTAAGTTCTTCGAGTTGTTCGATACACTCATCGCATTGTTGCAGCCACGCGAAACACTCCACCAAAGTAGCGACCTGGCTGCATTGTTCTAGCAGCTCGCGTTCCACTCGCTCGAGATGTTCCATTTTTTTTTTTTTTTATATTGCGTCCCACGAAGCACTTGCACTTGCACTTGCACGTGATTTGTCCACAATATCGTCTTTTTTTTTTTACGCGGTGCAAATTGGGCACATATTGCATGGCATTATCATACAGACGGACTGTTGGCAATTGGAGCAAAATCGGCTGTTTAGCGCATTGAGAGTATCTATCTCGTGCTTCCTAACGGCATACAATACTCCAATATCAGTGTCCGCCAGACGAACCATGCATTCAGCACACAGAGTTAGTGCACCACCCGTTGAATAATAAAATTGTATTGAACAATACTTTTTATTATTATTCAACGCAAGGAGTTCCGAATGTGTAACAATTTTTTCTGCATAATCCGTTAGCTCTTCACTCTGATCACTTATGTAGTCACTATCGTCAGACAACGCATGTTCTTCGTCTTCAATGTCAATATTAATATTGTCAATATTATTAATTTCCATTTCTAGTTCATCTCCAAACTCTTCGTCCACTATATTTCTGAGGTTCTCCATGTTTATATTAAACACATTTTCTATATTTAATACGTTATTCATATTCACTATTTTTCTTACAGTATCACGATCGATATTCGTTTCGAGACTTCCGAGACTTCCGAGATCTACTGTGATTCTGTGTGCCCAAGGAGTCTACTATATATATCGTCTATAATTTCATTGTCCCTTTGTCGAACTCGAAGCATGGTCATAAGTTTTCCGAATCACAATTTTGATTTTTGTAGCAGCCCAAGTTTTCCCGTTTTTTTATCTCCAATTTTTCTCCGATAAGAAGATTCGATAGAAAAGATTTGATGACTTTTTTTTTAAAGACAGCACTAACTTGAAAGTAACAGTTGGAATAATATCAATCGATATCCGGAATAGTTTTTTCAACATAAAAAGAAAGAAACTTGGTATTTATGATGGAATATTATTTATCGGTGTAACATCTATAAAAAATCGTATTCAGTTTTATAGTTTCCGTTCCATGTCACTGTCAAAATTTATTTGGCTCGTACGTGAAAACTTGGACTTGACCAAACAGGAACGAACATGTTTCAATATTTATTATTAGGAAAAAATTAAGAGAGAAGAAGTGTCCATTTACCGACTTATTTTTATTGAATGAATTTTTTCGAGATTGTTCGAAATTAACTCGTTACAACATATACATTTGTTTAGCAGCCGAATTATTGGCGCTTCTCTTACCATGCTGTAACACGTACAATTGTCAATGCTATTTTTTCTAAATCAGGACATCATTATAAATCTTTCGAATTTGTTTAGGTACATTATTTTCATTAAATAACGGATTTTTTCGAGATTGTTCGAAATTAACTCGTTGCAACGTGTACATTTGTTTATAGCAACCGGATTATTGGCGCTTCTCTTACTATGCTGCGACACATACAATCGTCAATGATATTTTTTCTATATCGGGACATCATTATAAATCTTTCGAATTTGTTTAGGTACATTATTTTCATTAAATAACGGATTTTTCGAGATTGTTCGAAATTAACTCGTTGCAACATGTACATTTATTTATTTATAGCAGCCGGATTATTGGCGCTTTTCTTAACATGCTGTGACACGTACAGTCGTCAATATTTTTTCTAATTCGGGACGTCATTATAAATCTCCCAAATAGCAATTTGTTTAAATACATAGCAGCCCGAATATCGGCGCTTTTTTTTCCTATGTCAATTTCTACAAAAAATATCTTTTCTAGCAGCTCTTCCTAGACAAAAAAAGACCCCCTCCTCCCTTCCCCCTCAAAAGTACATTCCAAAGGATTGTCGACAAAGCATTCCCCCTTCCCCGTGCCTACCAGTTACCCCCTCTCCTTTACCCCCGCGTCCCCGAGTTACCCCGCACACCCGCACCCCGCTCGGAGCTCCTGGGTTAGAACCGGCCTAGTATCACTACTCCCGTTGGCTCTCCCGACGTCACACATGTATATATTTGATTATACTTTATAGGAATAAAATGAAAATAGTAATTTACATGCACACAATTTAGCAGATGAAGATAGCAGTAACGATGAAACTACTACATCATTGATATTTACAACGACTGTTAAAAGATATTTTGATGAAGACAGCACAAGATCGTGCAGTTTTGAAATCATATAAAAAGCAAAAAATATTAAATATTAATGAGATGATTCTCGGTATTAGATACGATGTAGACAGGTAATGAGAATCAGTGCTGTTTACGGTGCGCAATTTATAATACATTCTTTATTACAATTTAAAATACATAACATAAAATGCATAACATACGTACTCTAGTTTGAGTCATCTTCATATCATTCTGTATACAAAAAATAAAGATAGAATACCGGGTTCATCCGACATGCTCACTAACGTTAATCAACTCAAGAACAATTTACTCAAGAACAATTGAGTGATCTAATCAGAGAATTAAGGTTGCCCAAATATGGAGCCAAATTACTAACATCAAGGTTGAAAGGAAAGAATCTGTTGTCCAAAGGAACGACAGTTTCAATTTATCGGAAGAGAGATGAATCATTCAGAAAATACTTCATTCAAGACGAAGATCTGGTCTATTGTAATGATGTTACAAGACTGATAAATGAATTGAAAAAAATGTATACAAAGCTAAAGAGTGGAGATTGTTTATAGATTCCTCCAAGCGAAGCCTGAAAGCCGTGTTGTTACATAATTTTAATAAATATGCGCCACTACCCATAGCACATTCAGTAACGCTAAAGAAGAATACAAGAATATAAAGATAGAGAGTTTTAAATAAAATAAAATACTCGGATACAACTGGCAATTTTGGGGTGATCTCAAAATTCTTTCTATTTTGGGTCAACAGTCAGCTTTCACGAAGTTTCCATGCTTTTTATGCTTATGGGATAACAGAGACCGTGAAAATCATTACGTCAAAGTGCATTGGCCTGCGACAAAATCCATGGAACCCGGTTCAAAAAAATATCATCAACAAGCCTTTGGTAGAGCCATCCAAGATTTTTCTTCCTCCTCTCCACATTAAACTTGGTTTGAAACAATTTGTCAAAGCACTGAATAAGGATGGTTCATATTATGCATACTTGGCAAAAAAATTTCCAGCAATAACTGATGCGAAATTGAAAGAAGGAATCTTCGATAGTGCAATCCGTACAATATTAAGAGATGGAGCATTCATTGTTACAATGAATGTTAAAGAAAAGGCTGCGTGACTTAGTTTTAAGAAGGTGATTGAAAACTTTTTAGGTAATCACAAGGATGAAGTGGATGCATTATAGCGTTGCGTTGAAGTGTGTGAAACAATGATTTCTGACTTCCAGGACAAGATGAAACGCATGATAACTGGAGATGAGACTTGGATCTATGCGTATGACCCGGAAACAACCGACCAATCGAGCGAATATCGTGCAAAAGGTGAGGCAAGATCAAAAAGATCGCGCCAAAGTCGCTCAAAAATCAAGGTTTTGTTAACAGTTTTCTTCGATTATCGTGGTGTGGTGCATTATGAATTCCTTCCGCCGGGCCAAACTGTCAACAAGGAATATTATTTGAGTGTTATGTGTTTGCGTGAAGCTATTCGCTTCAAGAGGCCAGATTTATGGGCAGACAACTCATGGTTTTTGCACCACGATAATGCGCCATCTCACACTGCATTGGTGACCATTTCGCCAAAAACTCGATCCATATCGTTCCACAACCACCGTATTCGCCTGATTTAGCACCGTGTGACTTCTGGCTATTCAGTAAACTCAAAAGACCGCTCCGGGGACACCGTTTTGAATCGATTGAGGAGATACAAGCCCAAACGAAGAATGTATTGAAGGTCATTCCGGAAGAAAAGTTTTCAGAGTGTTTCGAGGATTGGAAAAAGCGTTGGCATAAGTATATTGCATCGGGAGGGGATTATTTTGAAGGCGACGAATTTGATTTTGAAGAATAAATAAAGATTTTTCACTCTATAACAAAAATCTCTTATATATTTGATCACAGCAGTACATTCCATTTGTGGCTTATTCGAAGAATTTAATGCAAATTATCCGTGTCGCATGTTTAAGACAAAAGTGAAATGACCACAACTGTTCTCGATTATAAAAAAACAATGAAAACAATTATGAACAATAGAAAATTACTTTGATGATATTAATATATAGACTTTGGTAATGATTGGTATTAAAAAACAATGTGTGTGGGATAAAATTCCTAGTTTTTCTTTTTATTTTCTTTTATTTTGTTTCGACATTATGCATGACTTGTTGGAAGGAGTATGTTCGTATGATTTAGCTCATATAATATATAATTTAGTTTATGTTAAAAATACTTGTCTCTTGAAACTTTGAATAACCGAATATTTTATTTTAATTATGATCCAACAGAATCGGGAATAATGCTGTGTCACGTATAAATAAATAACATTTGCTTACAAGGGGAACACCAGATGACTGATCGGGGTATTTTGATGCGCTTTATATAGGCTATTCTTGAGCGAAAAAAAAACGACACGTGTCCGGTCATTCTTGCCAATCATAGTTTCGAAAATTATAGTTTCGAAGAAATTGGTTTTTAAAAAATGAGTCTAGTCGGCCGATATACGGGCGGGAAGTTTTATATGTTTAATTATCGATATTGAGCAAGAGCAGCGGTAGCACAGGCAGTAAGGCATTGACTTTGTATAACATAGATCGCGTATTCAAATCTTGTCGCGCATATTTTTTTTTCTTATTAAAAATTTGTTCGTATTTGTAATTATTTATTATTTGTAATTACTTTGTTACTGTAGATGTTCAAAAAAATTATTTATTTAATTATATTTTATATCTGTATATTTTTTGTAAATAAAGTTTTTAGGTAGTTATTGTAATTTGAAAAATCCCTATAAAGAAATATTAATATCTTTATAAGTTTAATTTTAATTTAATGTTATTAATTATAATTACTTTCTAATTGTAATAAAATTTCATAAATTTACAAATAAATAATTAAATACTCCTGTATGAAATAATTACTATTACCATCATTGTCATCATCGTCGTTATTCATATGGACGCATAAATAAGAATGTAATAAAGACTGTTATAATTTCTGATGAAATTGATGATTAGGAATAATTTGTTCTTTATAATTATAATCCGTTTATCCTTTATAATCATCGACACATTCGACATACGGTCATAACGGTGTTGATCATTGAAAGCACGAAGGTTTAAGAAGGCTCTCTACAGTTACTATTTATAGTGAAGTGCAAATTTATAGGTAAGTGCAAAGTTAATGTTATAAAACATTTTTAATATTTTTAAAAATCTTTAAATCAAAAATACCAAAATAAATATTCTATATCATGTAATTATTATATAAGAAAATGCTTTCTATATAATCTAAATAATCTAAATAACTTTTGTTTGTAGAGTATAATATTTTTTTCATAAAAATCTTGAAACTTCTCTTTCTCTCTCTCCTCTCCTCTCTCTCTCTCTCTCTCTCTCTCTCTTTCTCTCTATCTCTGTCACATACTCAAGAAAAATATTCTATTCTTCTTGATTCTAAATGATTTTCCTCTGATATACGGTCTCAAGAAGATATTCTAAAATATAGAGGAATATCATAACTTTGAGATGTTGGATTTAAGATTGCAATCCTCTTAATATTAAAAAAATCTCCTCTTCTTGTAAATCTAATATTATTTTTATTTAAAGCATTTATAATGATATTTTAAAACAAATGTTTTCTACTTTCAATTTTAGTAAGCATTAATTTATATCTGATTATCATATGTAATTATGTAATTATCATATGTAATTATCATATGTAATTATCATATGTAATTATAAGAAAATCCTTTCTGTATAATCTAAATAATATTTTTGTTTGTAGAGTATAATATTTTTTTCATAAGAATCTTGAGACTTCTCTTTCTCTCTCTCTCTCTCTCTCTCTCTCTCTCTCTCTCTCTCTCTCTCTCTCTGTCACATATAAATTTGTATGTTTCCAAAACCATTTTTTTTAGTTACTTTGAAAATCACATAATCTTGATTAGAATATATTTTAAGAGTTACATAGTTTTTAAAGCGACATTAGACATTTTAAAAAAATTTTTTAATTTTTTAAAAATTATACATGATTTTCACATGCAGATATTGAATTAAATAAGTATAAATAGTTTTATACTTTTATAATAAAAAAAACAAGATTTATATACATTTAAATATATTTACATTTATATATATTTATATATATTTTTTAGTAACATCGGTGTAGACTGTCACTCAAGTTTACAAATCAAGTAATTTACAAATCAAGTTTATAATCTACAAATATTCCTTGTATTCCTCTTTCCTTGTACCTCTATATCAAAAAGTAAATTCTTTGAAATATTATTATTCTAGAGCTTTTTTTTATTAAAAAACTCATATTTTTTTTTGATGAAATCTCTATATACAAATTAAATTGCTAAAAACTAGACCTATATACAGACACATACAACCCACACACACACACACACACACACACACACACACACGCGCGCGCGCGTACACACAAATGTAACGTACAACAATAATTTATTGATTAACTTATGATTAATTTATTACATAAATTTTTTACTTCCAGGTAAACATGTTCCGAGTTTTTAAAACAAAATTTCTTTCACGCATCAGCTCAGATGTATATCAGCTCAAATGTTGGAAATCTGAAGATTCTAAAAAGGATTTATTAGAAAAAAAAGAAAAACTGAATGAAAATGAAACAGAAATGTGGACCCTCTTCAGAGTGCGAGAGTGAATAATACTAATCTGATATTGCAAAAACAACGTTTTAAGTCTGTTAAAGTCAATATTAATGTAAAAAAATTTATTGATGTTGAGAATTTCAAACTTCACAAGACTAAAGAAGGGGAAGAAAAGTGGGAAGAATTTAAAAAGGATATAAAAAATGAAAATCTAAAGACAAATACGTTAGATGAGGATGTGGAAAGTATTACGAACGAACGTAATCAGAAGGCTCATCCTGAAGAAGTAAATAAAGAAGAACTTAACTCTGATATAAATATTTGCGAAAAATGTAGAAAGGTGAAACTAATAGAAAGCATGAGAGGACTGGAAATCCATTGAGACCAACATATTTAAAAAGTATAAAAATATAACAAAAAAGAGATCAAAAAACTTACAAAAAACAAGAATAAAAGTAATAATTAACTTACAAGGGGAACACTAGGTGACTGATCGGGGTATTTTGATGCGCTTTATACAGGCTGTTCTTACCAATTGCCCATAATTTCGAAGAAATTGATTTTTAAAAAAAAATGAATTTAGTCGATATACGGGCGGGACGCTTTATATGTTTAATCATCGCTATTGAGCAAGAGCAGCGGGCTAATGTAATAATTTGAAAAATCTCTATAAAGAAATATTAATATCTTTATAAGCTTAATTTTAATTTTATGTTTTATGTTTAATGTTATTAATTTGTCTTTAATTATTTATTTGTAAATTTATGAAATTTTATTACAATCAGATGTCGCGAGCGCCGAGAACCCAATCACGCTCACCGCTGACAAAGCGGATTGCGGCAAGCGATACTTTATCCGACGAATTATTATTTTACTAAGCGATAGCGATTACCAACGCTACCGTGCTAATCGCGCAAATATTGTGTAATCGTTCCACGTGAAGCAACTGTTAACCGGGTTGCGCGGCCCTTACGTGGAAAACCGCCGCGCGACCCAGAAATATACCGCGAACGCTGACGAACATGTTGATGACACGGCAAGGACCGGCCGCCTGGAACAGGATAAAAACGGAAGACCGATACTAGGAGGGGACTCGTCGAGATCCGCCGTGCCGTCACGTCCGTCGCGGTCCGAATTAAAAAGGACAATCTGTATCAAGTGTTAATAAAATTTATTGATATTAAAACAAAGTGGTGAGTGCCTCTTTCCCGCCGACTCCTTGATCGATCCCCGAAACGACCCGCACAACACAAAAAGTAATTAAAATTAATGACATTAAATTAAAATTAAATTTTTAAAGATATTAATATTTCTTTATAGAGATTTTTCAAATTATTATAATAATTACCTAACAACCTTATTTACAAAAAATGTACAGATATAATTAAATAAATAATTTTTTTGAACATCTACAGTAACAAAATAATTACAAATACGAATACAAATTTTTATAAAAATTTTAATAAAAAATTTTAATAAAAAAAAATATATACGCGATAGGATTTGAACACGCAATCTACGTCGTACAAAGCCAACGCCTTACCGCCTGTGCTACCACTTTTTTTTTTTTTTTTTTTTTAAAGTGTTTATTAATACCAATATACAGTAACATGAATTTTTTACATTCTAATAAACAAGAATCGCCAATATACTTTAATAAAGACCGAACGGCTCGAAAAGGCACTCGCAGTTATGTACAATTAGAAAATATAATTTTAAGAACGATATGATTATATACAATAAACTTGAGAACAGTGTGCCAATATCAATTCAATTATGCTAGAAAAAAAAGGCCTAACAAAAAATCTAGCTAATATAATGAGTAATTTTTTAAAAAGAAATTTTTATATAACAATAACAATATTAAAATAAATAACATAAAAAGAATTAAAGTAAACTACTAAAATAAACAACAAGAATAAATAAACTAAAATGAAAGAATAAATAAACTAAAAAAAGAAAAAAGATTACATAAAATGAATAAATATATAAAAAAATAAAAAAAAGATTAAAAAAAGTCAAAATATTTGACATAATAAAAACTTAATTCAGTTCCACTTTAACCACCAATATTTTGCATGATTCTTTATATATGTATCGTATAAGCTATGTCAGGAATTGCAAGATTATATTTAAGAGAGACACAATCTCTTTCGCTATCCAAGTTTGGACGGTAAGTAATACTTTTTTGTGATTTTCTTCTGGGTATATGATAAATTATAGGAACCATCTTTTTATCTTGAATATAACCAAACTTATCCAAATAAGGAAATGCTTCAGGCGGAATAAAGCCAGTTTTTAGTGTTTGTTCAATATATCTTTCATCCGGAAAAGGAATAGGAAAAATTAAACTATTTTCAATAATTCTTGAAGCATCTGCAAAATAATTTCTTATAAGTTTGATTATAAAATTGTCAAATCTAGGTATACCGGCCAAATCGTATATTGTTTTGTTACTCAGGTATTTTTTATAATTGGATTGCGGAGATCTGTATCTTCCTAAACAAGCTCGAATACATCTTCTTTCAAAAATACGAATTCTCTCCATAAGTGAAGCGCTAATATTGAACCATATTTGACATCCATAAGAAATTATTGGTCTAATAAGTAATTGATAACAAATAAGTTTAACTTTACTATTTAAATATTTGGAGTAAAATAATTTACCATAACTCATAAACATTTTTTTTGCTTTATCTAACTGAGTTTCTACATGCTTATGGTATAGAATTCTTTCGTCCAAAAGTATACCTAAGTATCGAACAGAAGTTTTATGATTTATTATTTTATTCGATATATTGTTTTCTTTTATATGAAACTTTTTATAATGTCGAATGATTTGAGACCTAGCATGTCTTATGGAGGGTCTAAAAAGTATGGTTTCACATTTGTCGGTATTGACTTTAAGTTTCCACGTATGATAGAAATCGAAAATTTTATCTATCGCAAGTTGCAGTTCCGACTGTACAGTTAAAGGATTTCTATTTGCATTATACACTATGAGATCATCTGCGTAGGCTATTAATGAGCAATTAGTGTTATTCAAACCGAATAGTCTTAGAATATCACAAGTGTAAATGTTAAATAGAATCGGAGAATTTATAGTGCCTTGTTGTAAGCCATTGTTTATATAAAATTCTTTGGAAGCGATTACATTATTGTGAAAAGTGTGAAAAGATCTATCCCTTATCATGTTCCAAATAAGTTTAATCAACGGAGATGGAAATTTTTTCGTTTTCAATTTAAAGATAAGTCCCTCCTGCCATACCGTATCGAACGCTTTTTCAAGATCAACTAGACATGCCCCTAAACAATTATTCCCGTTTAATGCCCAATGGATGTCCGAGGCAAACTTATTGATAGCATGAATTGTTGAGTGGCGCAATCGAAAGCCAAATTGATTATCAGGAATAATGTCATTTATTCGACAAAAGGTATTTATGATATCATTAATTACCATTTCGTAGACTTTACCGATATTGGGCAACAAGCTGATGGGCCTGTAGCTAGAGGGAGATGTTCTATCTTTTCCTTTTTTTGGTATAGCAATCACTTTGGCTTTTTTCCAATTTTGTGGAAAGTACATATTGTTTAGCATATTGTTAAAAAGAATGGTGTAATAATATATAATTTTGTCCGGAATATGCTTGAGTACAAAATTGGAAATTTGATCTCTACCTGATGATTTTTTATTATTAAGTTTTTTAAACTTTTTCTTAAGTAACAAAGAATTTGTAAAGAAATATGGAATTTCAATGTTATCTACGGGAGAATCAGCGGTATTTAAGTCATGGAAACGACAAACCGACCCATTATTGATTTGATCGTTCGCGACCTCATCAACAATGGCCTCAGTATTATTTTCTATAATTTCATTTAGTCTTGGTTTTCCCAAACATCTATTTTGAATATTCGTCGATGCAAAATATGCTCTTAAAATATTTAGTTTCTGATGAATGTCATATATTACAAAGTTACCATCGGAATCCTTTGCAACATTGTTAATATTAACGTTTGCATCTATAAGAATTTCTATGTTATTACAGTTTAGCTTTAAAGGAGGAACTATAATTTCGTCTTTTTTTCTAAATAGTCTATTAATTTCCGGAAACATGTCATTAGACTTTGTATGTGAAATATTGCGAATTCTATTGTCCCAATATTCGTTCATCGAACCAGTAATTTCGTCTTTTATTTTGTCTTTTAACTTTTTTAAAATATTTTTAAGTCTGCAAGATTCATCAATTGAGAAATTATGTTTTTTATTTAACCGATGCAAGCAAGACAAGATATAACTTTTCTCTTTTTGCAATTTCTTAATCCTCGGATTCAAATACTTATCTACAGAATTTTGTGATTTAATTTTAGGAATGGACTTATTCATTGCACTTTTAATTACGGATTCCGTCTTAACGAGAAAACTATCTATTTCAGAATTTATCAAATTTCGATTATTAGGGATTTCTAATTTGACGTTATTTAGAATTTTTTGAAATTTTTTCCAATTAGCTCTATTGTAATTAAGATTCGAATTTGCATTTGTATTAACAAGATCAATTTCGCCGTCGTCTATTGATACATTAAAGATTAACGCTTTGTGGTCACTATCAAAAGGAAGTATAGTTAATTTGCTGGGACTTTTCTCGCTAATAGAGATTCTCGCATCAGTAAGAACTAAATCGATGAACGAATGACCTCTAGGATAAGAGGGAGAATCAGAGCTATACAAATTTATTTTGTAACGAATAACATTATTGTCTAGCCAATTTTTAAATTTAATACCGCGCTCGTTATTATTAATGTTAGCCCAATCGGTATGCTTGGCGTTAAAATCGCCTGCAATAATAAAATAGTGCGAAGGATTACTCAGATCTAAATGCTCAAATAATTGATTCAATTCTGATAAAAATTCATTCTGATTTCCTTTTCTTGCATAAACTGAAATAACAAATAGTTTATTATTATTTTTTAACTTGATAGACACGATGGTTTTTTCTAGTATTGAATTATTATCACCAAAGCTAATATGATTAAAATTTATATTCTTTTTAATAATTATGGCTGTACCTCCCCCTTTTTTTCCAATTGTCCTATCGTTTCGAACGCAGTGAAAGTTTTTAAAAAATAATGTATGTTTATTATTTAATTTAGTTTCATTTAAAAGAACCAAATCTGGATTCTTTTTTTTTAAAAATTCAAGTAATTGAATTCTTTTAAAGTTACTTATCAATGAGTTGACATTCATAGAAATTATCCTGAGATTTAAAGGTGTATAAGAGTCTATTTCCATGAATCAGTACCGAGAGATAAATTTTTCAAGCAAATTAGCTATAGAATTTAGTCTAGAATTAATAGTTTCTATCGAATTTTCCAATTTGTCAAGTCTGAATTGGCAATGAGTTAACAATACATTTATGTCTGAATTAGAAGAATTAATTTGCTTTGAATTTACAGTTTCTTTTTGTGAATTTTGTCGATTAGAAAGTAAGCCATTTTGAGATGCAACTACATCAGCAAAGGTACAGTTAGGATTAATCAGTCTATTTATGCTATCCAGTTTTTTATCACGCATCTGTTTTAAATTTAGTTGTTTCTTTGCACTTTTATTTTTAAATTCCAACAATCTAGGTCAGCCTCTATAAGACGCGGGATGACCCAAACTGTTACAATTTATGCAAAAAAGTTCATTATAATTATTTGCTGATATTTTACACTCGCCTGGCAAATGATCCTCCTTACATTTTACGCAACGATATTTTAAATTACAATTAGCTGCTGTGTGACCAATCCTTTGACATCTCTTACATTGGATGACATCTTTTCGTTTCAGTTTTTCCCAGTGCACCACATGGTTGAATAAAAATTTGATTTTTTGGAGCTGGTTCGGGTTGCTGGTAGATGAGATTTGGACTAAATAGATTGGTAACAGACGTCCCTTCTGTATCGCTCTTCTGGTAGAGAATTTAGAGACTTTGACAAAGTGCAAATTATCGATGTTTAAATTTTTCAACTCTTCCTGAACTTCTTCAACTTCAAAGGTATGATTCAGGCCCTTCAATAGATAAGTAGCATTTTTCTCCTCTTTCGGTGTAAAAGAGTAAAATTTAGTATTAGCTTGTAATAAAATTTCTTTGATTCTCTTGAAATCATTTAAATCATTAACAAGCAGTGTATGTTTAAAATCATTTAACCTTTTAATATGAAAATTTGAATTACTGGCAACTTCATAAATTAATTTCCAAGTATCTTTCGGATCTTGATGAAAAATATTAATTGGTGGCGGTTTTCCTTTTCTATTCTCTTCAAATGATGACCTTGTTGATTGTTTTTGATTGTTGTTTATCTTTACTGAATTTAACTTAGAAGTACGAGGAATAACAGTATTTTTAACTTTTAAATTTTGAATAAAATTATTATTTGTATTATTTGCTTCAATCTCCGTTTCCATTTCAGAATCTAAAGTCTGGCAGTTATTTAATAAATCAAATCTGTTTTTTGTACTTACAGATGGTGATTGTGAAACATCGAGAGCTGCACTCTGACATTGCAAAGATAGTTCCCTATTTAGCAACTTTAATTTATGATTTTCGGCTTTCAAGATATTAATTTCCTGCAATATAAAATCCATATCCTTATCTGGCGGTAGCGCTTCTCTATCTAATGCGACTTCCTCTGACACCACTGACGCTTTTTTATTTCGAGCCTGCATGAGATTCGGTTTGGGAGAAAGCCTTGGTCTTTTAGTAGCCTTCATTTGCTTCGAAAGGTTTCCCTTCAAAGAGACAGAGACGTCTCTGAGAAAAGTATCGTCGAAAACAGGAACAATGGAATTCGAATCCGACACTTCACCTTTCGCCTCCAACTGACTGTCTTCTTGCATAATTATGCACTCACTGACACTCGGCTGTATAGATAATATCAGTAATAAAAAAGATGAAATAAAGCAAAAACTTTGTGTGAAATAATAATTCTCGAAAGAGACAGATAACCAGTATCCTCTTCGAAAGAGAAAAACAAAGACGCGATGCGGGACACGTCCGCATGACACGGCGTCTCAACACGAAGTGGTGCCTGTGCTACCACTGCTCTTGCTCAAGAGTGATGATTAAACATATAAAGCGTTTCACCCGTATATCAGCCGACTAGACTAATTTTTTAAAAATCAATTTCTTCGAAACTATGGGCCATTGGCAAGAACGGCCGGACGTATCATTTTTTTTTCGCTCAAGAACAGTCTATATAAAGTGCATCAAAATACCCCGATTAGTCAGCTGGTGTTCCCCTTGTTAGTGGAAAACTAAGATTCTCTGCCACTGAAATGTCATATTTCGTCATATATTTTGGGTTAATTATTGATGATTTAATTCCCAAAGAAGATGATTGTTGGCTTCTTTATATAAAACTCAAATCAATCGTGGATATTGTTACAGCTCCTTATGTTAATATTAGATCGTTAAATTACTTTGTTACTTTGATATCAGAACATCATGAAATGTAAATCTTTCCCCATATGACTCTAAAGGCTAATTTGAATAAATAAGGTTCCCAATATAAGAATCTGAGAATGAAGTATAATGGCAATAAGAGCCCAGCACAGTATTAAGAGCGCATATAAGTGTATTATATTAGGTGTACAAAAAAGTTCTGAGCTTTTTTTTGTAAAATTCAATCTTTATTCAAAAACAAACAAAAAAATATTAATCAACGAAATATTCCCCGTTTGCATCAACGACCTTTTGCCATCTTTTGGGTAGCTTGCAAATTTCTTGATGATAGAAGCTCACCGGCTTCGAAGCGAAAAAGTCATCAATGCATTTTCGTATCTCTTCAAATCTCACGAAATGTGTATCAGCCAAATGATGCTGCAGCGACCGGAATAGGTAATCAGAAGGCGCCATGTCTGGGCTATACGCCGCATGCGGGAGAAGTTCCCAGCCTAACGCAAAGATATAGTCCTCAGTCGCTTTCGCAACATGTAGTCGAGCATTGTTATGAAGCAAGATCACTTTACGACGTCCTTGGCTAATAAATGATCTCTTTTCTTCTAATGCATCGCTCAAATTGATCAATTGTTGTTGGTAGCGATCTGCTGTGATTGTTTCATCTGGTTGTAACAACTCGTAATACAACACACCTTTCCAATCCCACCAGATGCAGAGCAAAACCTTCTTGGCGTAGATATTGGGCTTTGGCATCGATGTCGAAGGTTGACCAGGGTCAACCCATGATTTTCTACGTTTAGGATTATCATAAAGAATCCACTTTTCATCGCCTGTAATGATTTTGTGCAGAAAATCTTTTTTCCGGAACTTTGAAAGCAAAGTGAGTGCAGTGTCACGCCGACGATTTTTGTTGTCTTCGGACAATTCATGCGGAACCCATCTGCCTTCCTTCTAAACTTTTCCCATCGTATGTAAACGTACGGAAATGCTGCGTTTGCTGCGTAACGCCAAGCTGTTCTGCAAGCTCCTTTTCAGTTTGCGCAGAGTTTATATCCAGCAGTGCTTGCAATTCGTCCGTTTCAATCTTTTGAGGGCGTCCAGCACGCGGCTCATTTTCAAGACTGAAATCTCCTTGGCGAAATTTTTGATACCATCTTTTACATATAGTATGACTTACAACGTTCTTTCCATATGCAGCACAAATCATTGCAGTGGCTTCAGCAGCATTTTTCTTCAGAAACGCGAAGTGGATGGAAAATCAAATATGCTCTTTTGTTATTGCCATTGTGAATACTACTGATTTTTGAGGTTATGTGCATCAAACGCCAAACCGTATGGCATTTTAGAAGGCCAAATGTCAACGCTTTAAAACGGCAAAAGGGCGGAAAGATATATAAAATTTAAATTGTTATTTCTGTTGTATGAAATCTAAAGCTCAGAACTTTTTTGTACACCTAATAAATTTGAATTTATTACTGCGGTCAGATTTATATTAAATTCTACTTCGACAATGTTGCTCAACTTACAAATTTTTTAAAACAAATTTATGGTCATTCCAAAAACGTATATCAATTACAAGGTGAACTAGGCTCTATTTATCAAAAGGGTAATGAAGACGTAACTTACGCAAATCGAGTAAAGATTTTAGGGAAGCAAATACTAGAAGCCAATCGAAACTCCGGGAATTCTCTCCCAGAACGTAGTATCATGGACTCATTAGAAAAGGATATGTGTAAATGCTTTATTAGAGGTCTGAATCCGGAAATCGAACAAAAAGTAGCCAGAAATCTCGATGTCAAGGGAACTGTGGCCGATGCATTACGAATAGAAAGAGAATTACGCGCAATTTCAGACTTGCGTCGCGGATCATGTACCACCTCAAAACCGATTGATATACACTGTACCGCGAGAAACCTGTCAAATCTGTTATAAAAGTGGACATTCAGCTAATAATTGTAAAAGGTTTAATCAAAATTCTTATCAAAATCATAGTAGAGCTGAGAATTTGGGAAACGAGATACTTATCTGCCAGATTTGCAAAAAACGCGGACACAACGCTAATACGTGTCGACTTCGCGACTCACAAACACGACGAACCGTTAACATAATACGCGAAAATACTATCACCTGTCAGTTATCGAAATCGGGACATAATGCCAAGACTTGTCGTACGAATAATAACAGCAATCAAAATAAAGCTTTCCTAATCTGTCAGTGGTGCGACAAACCCGGGCATTCGGCCAATAATTGCTGGAAAAAACAAAATGACCAGCAAACAGCGGAAAATAAATCAAAAATCTCTTGTCAAAATTGCAACAACTTCGGTCATACCGCTAAAGATTGTCGATCTAAGTTAAACCCAAATTCGGGTAGCTCTCCGTATTGTCGCTACTGCAAAGCGCAAGGACATCTTTTAGAAAACTGCGACTTACGAATTTTAAATAATAATCGTAGAAAAACAAACAATTCGGAAAACTCCAATGGTCCACCGAAGTCGGGTGTGCAACGGGGGCCGAGCAGGTTTCACACCCATCGACATCTTCGACACCTCGATAAAAAACACACCGAACGCTCAACCCGTGACAGTAAACCCTCGACAAACATAGTCGCGTACCTACTGTCCAGATAACCTTAGATAAAATAAACTCTCCTTTAACTTTTATGTTAGATACTGGCTCTGGACCGAATATAATCAAAAAGGATTTTGTACCTAAACACATTGCTATTGATTATTCTTGCATATTAAAATTAAATGGAATAAATGAATACCCTGTTTATACTCTCGGTGAAATTACCCTAACTCTCTTTAAAATTTTAGTAAAATTTCACATAGTGACTAACGATTTCCCTATTTCACAGTCTGGTATACTCGGTAACGATTTCTTTAAACAAACCTCTTCAACGATAGATTATGCTCAGGGACATCTAAACATATCTGGAATTAATATACCATTCTCTTCTCCAGAAATCATCATCGTACCACCACGATCAGAGTCACTGTTTTATGTGAGAATAGGTAACCCCGAAGTAAAGATCGGATACATACCTAAATTAAAAGTAGCACATGGAATTTATTCGAGAGATTCCATAGTAGAAAACATTGCTGGAAAGGCATACATAAATATCATAAGCACGTTAGACGAAGAAACAGAAAACAAGTACCAATATTGCGACTTAAGACTCTCGATGAAATACTCAACGATCATGAAAAAAATCTCGAGGCGCATATTTCAAAACTTCCAATGTATTCATTATCTCTGAACACTACTGAAACTGTCAATGACAAGGTTAATACCCTTTATAAAAATGATATCGAAAGAATTAACGGTTCTAAGAACGAGAACGAACACGTTTACTTATTTGAAGACGGAACTATAGATACAAACCAAGAGAGAAATAAGAATCCTATGAACTCTGAAAATAAAAATCCAACCCATGAGAAATCAGAAAATAAAGATAAAAGTGAGGGCTTCATCCCAGGATCCCTGGAGGGGGAAGTTTCCAAACCTCTCCTGAGAATCCTGAAATTGCAGAGGGAAGTTACCAAACCTCTGCTCGAATGTCAATTCATCCCAGGATCCCTGGAGGGGGAAGTTTCCAAACCTCTCCTGAGAATCCTGAAATTGCAGAGGGAAGTTACCAAACCTCTGCTCGAATGTCAATTCATCCCAGGATCCCTGGAGGGGGAAATTTCCAAACCTCTCCTGAGAATCCTGAAATTGCAGAGGGAAATTACCAAACCTCTGCTCAAATATCAATTCATCCCAAGATCCCTGGAGGGGGAAATTTCCAAACCTCTCCTGAGAATCCTGAAAATGCAGAGGGAAGTTACCAAACCTCTGCTCAAATATCAATTCATCCCAAGATCCCTGGAGGGGGAAATTTCCAAACCTCTCCTGAGAATCCCGGAATTGCAGAGGAAAACTTCCGCATTTCTCTAGCAATTCCCAACTCCGTCGGTTGCGAGGAGGGAAGTTACCAAACCTCACTGCGTAACGCGACACAACTCTATCCAAGAGAAATTAAAAATAAGAATTTCTCACTTCAACTAAAAAATATTAAATTTCGAAAAATTGGGATGCTCTCGAAGAAAAGAAATAAAAAAGGAACAGAAACCTCTCAAAATACTATCAAGGAGCCCATAGGAAGGACAAACTTAATTAATAACTGCAAAATGAAAGATAAAAAACCGTCTTCT
Organism: Pogonomyrmex barbatus; assembly: GCF_055798465.1. NCBI lineage: Eukaryota > Metazoa > Arthropoda > Insecta > Hymenoptera > Formicidae > Pogonomyrmex > Pogonomyrmex barbatus. The sequence continues at coordinate 358,581 of NW_028297125.1, forward strand.
AGAATTTTTTCATCAAAACAAAATCAGTCTCAAGAAATATTTGATAAATGTATACACAAGCATAAATCGAAACATAAAGACAAATTCACACAAGGATTATCACTCGTTACCTTAACCGATAATCCCCACGAATGCTTAGTAATATCAAAGGAGGACGCAAGGAATCGGCTTACTAAAATTATAGAATCCTTGCGGTTGGAGCACTTAAACGAACAAGAAAAGGAAAAGGTAATAAAACTTATAAAAATCAGTCAGGACAGATTCCACATACCTGGCGAAGAATTAACTGCTACTCATGTATTGCAACATCAGATACCAACCATAGATGATCTGCCAATAAATACACGACAGTACCGATTTCCACAAGTTCATAAAGAGGAGATAAACAGGCAGGTAGGAGAATTGTTAGAAGTTGGAATAGTAAAACCATCTCAATCTCCGTATAACACTCCTATATGGATAGTGCCCAAAAAGGAAGATTCAAAGGGAAACAAACGCTGGAGAATGGTTTTGGATTTTCGAGCATTGAACGATAAGACCATTGGAGATGCTTACTCTTTACCGAATATTGTAGATATCATTGATCAATTAGGAGGAGCGCAATATTTCTCAGTTTGCGATTTAGCCTCTGGATTCCACCAGATCAAGATGGATCCTTCAGATAGCCATAAAACAGCTTTTACTACTCCTTTCGGGCATTATGAATTCGATAGAATGCCCTTCGGTCTAAAAAACGCACCTACCACTTTCCAGCGTCTAATGGATCTAGTGCCAATTGGATTACAGGGGAAAGAATTATTCGTCTATATGGATGATATCGTTATATATGCCTCCTCACTAGAGGAACATGAAAGGAAGTATAATAATTTAATAGACAGATTACGCGAAGCAAACTTAAAATTACAGCCAGATAAATGTGAATTTCTAAAAACTGAAGTAACATATTTAGGACATGTGATCAGCAAAAACGGGATTAAACCAGACCCCAAAAAATTGGAAGCAGTGCAACAGTTTCCTAGACCAAAAACGCCTAAAAATATCAAACAATTTCTCGGATTAGCAGGATATTATAGACGATTCATTCCAAACTTCTCGAAACTCGCTAAACCATTAACAAATCTGTTAAAAAATGAGACACGATTTGACTGGACATCTGTACAGGAAGAATCATTTGAAACTTTGAAGCAGAAACTATGCGAAGAACCCATCTTGCAATATCCCGATTTCTCAAAACCGTTTATTTTAACAACCGACGCTTCAGGAATAGCCGTAGGAGGAATCCTATCGCAAGGGGAAATAAATAAAGATCGTCCAATCGCGTATGCATCACGGACCTTAACAGATAATGAATTAAAATACGATACTTATGAAAAGGAAGCATTAGCAATAGTTTATTGTGTTAAACATTTTCGACCGTATCTTTATGGACGAAAATTTACCTTAATTACTGATCATAAGCATTTATTATGGTTTAAGAATGCACAAGACGCAAATATGAGAATACTTCGTTGGAGATTGAAACTGGCGGAATATGATTATGACGTCGTATACAAAGCCGGAAAAACTAACGTAAATGCCGACGCATTATCAAGGAACCCAGTAGAAATAGATTGCAAAACCATTATCAATAGGAAAATTTTAAATCCTAATAAACCAGAAGATGCAGACGTAATTTCCAAATTATTGGAAGAATCCGAAGAGGAAGAAGAAATGGAAGAGGACGAAGATTTCGAATTATATTTATCGGACAACGAACAATCCGAAATGGCAGATATCGACAATTCTTTCAAAGAAAACATGGATTCCATACCATTCACCCAAGAAGAATTAAACGAACCGACAAAAAATAAAATTATAGAGAAAGCATTAATTCATAATCCGCCCGCATTTCGTAAAATGCAAACGAGAAGCCAAACAAAAGAAAAGGATGATCACCTGAAAAGATCGCAAACATATTCTCTAATCAATCCCGAAACTATAGAGGTAACAGACTTAGCGAATGAAAACACAAAGAGTAGAGAAAATAACGAAGAAGAAGAAAAGGAAGAAGAAGGAAAAGAAGAAGACGAAGAAGAGGATAATGAAGAAAATGACTTAAGGAAAACTAAATCTGTCATTATTGAAAATCGGGCACTGAAAAGCAATGTCATCGATTCTCGAGAATTGTTATTCTTACGTAAGGATAATATAGTCTATTTTGTCGACATCAACGGAAAACCTTTAGACTCAGGTTCGCAAAAATTGTTCGAACGAAACGAATTACCTAAATTAAGAGATCTTATTTTAGGAAAAACTCGAGCTATAAAGTATAGGAACTATTATCACCTGATTTTAACGATTAGCGAAGGACAACGAGAAGGACCAACAATGACTTTAATACAAATAACATCAGCTTTGAAAGACCTGCGTAAAATAGCAGACGAATTAAAACTGGAAACTGTTAGTGTAGCCAAAACCGAATTTATCCAGAATATACCATGGAGCAATATTAAAACACAGATACAATTAATCTTCGTTGACGCGTACACTAAAATAATTATTTGCAATGGATTAACAAAATATCCCCCAAAAGATCTCCGCCCAAGTATAATCAGTGAGATACACTGTGCGCCCACAGGAGGACACCGAGGTGTTACTAAAACATACAATAGAATTAAACACAATTATTATTGGGAAGACTTAAAATCAGATGTGCAAAAATACATACAACAATGCCTGCAATGCCAATTAAAAAAATTAGTACGAGTCAAAACTAAACAGCCTATGATCATTACTGATACACCAGGATCCGCCTTTGATAAGGTAGCCATGGATATTGTAGGTCCGTTACCTAAAACCGAAAGAAACGAATATATTCTAACCTTGCAGGATCAACTAACTAAGTTTTGCATGGCAATACCGTTGCCAAATCAAACCTCTGAGACAATTGCGGAAGCATTTGTTGATAAATTTATTTGTATACTAGGAGCACCAAAAGCAATATTGACTGATCAAGGAAGAAACTTCCTTAGCGATCTAATGAAAAAACTCGCTAAAATATTCAAGATTCGCAAACTGCGCACTACTGCCTTTCATCCGCAATCCAATGGTTCGTTAGAAAGATCTCATCATGCACTTGGTGAATATTTAAAACAATATGCAACTGAAGGAAAACAGTGGGACAGGTGGATCGGTCTCGCTATATTCAACTATAACACCAGTGTGCACGAAGCAACTAAACATACCCCATACGAATTAGTTTTCGGGAAAATAGCAAGAATACCGTCTAGCGAACCTTTAGCTCCAGAAGATAAACTGGCAAATTAAGATGAATATTTAATAAATCTAGTTACTCAGCTTCACACCATACAAGCAAACGCTCGCGAAAATATTGTCGAAGCAAAAATCAAATCAAAGAAATATTACGACAAGAAGATTAAACCACAAACTTTCAAACCAGGGGATTACGTATTCTTGCAGAAAGGGCCCAAACCAGGAAAATTTGGAGACCAATACACAGGCCCGCATGAAGTCTTAGAAATACTAAATCGAAACAACGTTAGAATTAAAATTAAGAAAAACAGTCGCGTAGTTCATCCCAATCGTTTAAGGATTTTTCATATCAAGCCAACCTCGAATAATTAAATTTTCAGATGATCGGAAGGATCGTCATAATGATAACATTCATTTGGATTCGGAAGGCTCACGGAATAATAGGCTATGACTGTGGATCACCGCAGGCCAATTTAACTACATTATCGCTCTTGAACATCGAGGAATGCGACATTCCGCCGCAGACTCTAACGAAGGCCAGAGTCTATCTGCAATTACTTCAAGTTAATGAATTTAAAAGCATAAAGGTACATCAGTGTAAAATCGAAATTGATAGACTAATCAGAAAATGTGGAATGTTTTCTCACTCTATGGATGTTCCCAATGGCAAATATTCATACATACAAGAAATATCCCAAGGAGCATGCATAAATATGCATGTGTTTGGTCACTACCACCTAGGAGCAACGCTTACAGGCATTCTTCCTAACCAAACGATCACCAGGCCTGTAACGTTGGCGGGACAATTAGATGCCGATGGAACATGTCATGGGGGAACGTATTCAGACCCTTACGGAACATGGACAGACGTCACCGTTCTCGCGACTATAAAGATCACCTTACAAGATTATACAGCCAAAGTAAAAGTAGATACCAATAGGATTATACTCCGTTCAGCAGTAACCTGTGAACTCACGGCTACTCGGTGTATCGATCTAGAAGGAGGAGATACATTCTGGAATGCATTACCCGAAGACGATTGTCAACTTAGTAATTATGGCTTATTATATGAAGGAGTCGCAGGAAAAATAATCGACCAACTGGACGATCAACCCATGGAAATCTATGCCCTGGTTGCGGATGACATGGTTTTCGCCTTAACCAGCAAGGGAACTATCTCAAAATGCGGATATACGCTTACCCGAACTGAACATCCCAAATTATTCATTTTTATAACAACCCCTGATAATAAAGTTTTTAAAAAGACGGAAAACCGCGCTTATAATTTCGATATATTCACCTATGTAAATTCCAAATTCGTATACGTAGAAAGGCATGTCCGTACACAAATAAGCCAGTTATACCGAAATGTTCTCCTGCAACAATGTAACCTCGAGCAAAAAATGCTAAAGAATGCTTTAGCTATAGCTACTCAGTCACCAGATGTTTTCGCCTATCATCTAATGAAGGGACCAGGATATATGGCCCTACGAGCCGGAGAGGTAATACACATAATAAAGTGCGTACCAGTTGAAGTAAAAATTGCTCAAACTGACAAATGCTACGACCAATTACAAGTAATACGAGACAATCAAACACAATTTTTAACCCCTCAAACACACATTCTATTACAACAAGGAACTGAGGTAAATTGTAATAAACTCGCATCCGCCATGTATCTACTTGGAGATTCGTGGTACAAATTCACACCCAAACCAATCGAATCACTACCCCCAATCGTCATAAAACCAACCACCAAATTAACTTGGAAGTATATTAATCCTGGAGCACTCGCTACAAGCGGGATATACACGGAAAAGGATTTACAGGATCTTCGGGATCATATAATGTTTCCTGCAGAACGGCCTGCAGTACTTAATACCATAGCCCGAGGAATGCTAGGGCAACCTGGCTCTGTAAACGGAGGATCATTTTCTAATTTATTAGACGAAGCATCCATAGAAAAAATAGCTACATCTGCCTGGGAAAAATTTTGGGATCGGTTTCTCATTTTTGGTAACATCAGCGCCGGAATGATTAGGATATACATGACTATTAGAATCTTAAAATTGATACTAGACACAGCAGTACACGCATATACCCTGCATACCGTGTATGGATGGTCAATACATCTATTCGGATCTATTTGGGATTCTATCACCCATCTTTTGTTACACCTTAGCACATACGGACAGAAAAAATCTTCGGAGGCGAGCGCCCCTCCTCCTGAATGCAATTCTGAGCATACAATCCCAAGCGACGCACTACGAGAAGCTCCAACGAAAGGCGCAGACCCAAACTCAATGTATCCTCTCCTTCCCACGGAAGTTGTATCAACCTCTCAACCAACCTTTTCTCTACAATTGAAAAATTAAAATCTTCTTTAATATCATCATCCATATCTTTGCAATCAGATAATACCGAAAAATGGAATCTAACGTCATCGATACCAGCTGTTTGACCCGTGGGCGCCTTGACTGCAAGATACTCCGGATGGAATCACCTACCACCTCTTTTGGATACGACTCAAAACTGGAGAGTCGAGCCTAAAGGAATTAATGGAGGAACTTGGGTTCCGAATGAATCGGAAGTCAAATACCCTCATCTGCTGGCCACACTTGGTGAAAATAAATCTGGCCGTCGCAATCAAGGAAGGCGACATATGGCACCGAGAAATAATAACGGCAGTCGGGCGGATCCAAGGAATTGCCCGGGTAGCTCTCAGGGACGAAGGACGAGAAGTGTGGCGGCGATTCAACGAATTATACATCCTAGAAGATCGCTTTCAAGAATTGCCGTGGCAAGCTCTCAAGTGTGGGTTAGCCTACACTGGCCCGACAGTGCCAACTCTAGTATGATCCAAGAAAATCAGGGCATTGTGCCAAATCCTCGCAGAAGAACAGGAGGGATACTTAAAAATAATACATCCTCTGCCGGACGGAACCGCACTCATCAAGCTGGTTATTTCACACGAAAACGGCTACATGCAGTTGAATCTTCGAGACGCCCTCGTAAATTTAGGATATGCACGAATTGACAAAAGAATCGCGGTAAATATTTATCCATCTGTCGAAATTAACAAATGTAATCATAAGATAATACGAAATACATTAGCAACAGATAGTAATAGTCTCAGGAAAAATCATTGCAATTCCATTAAGTAACTAATCCAAGTAAGTAACTTTAACATTAGATATGTACACTTTCTCTCCTTTCTACTACCTAAAATTAAATCTTATAAACAACCCTGGAGGATCACGATACCGAATGCCAGTGATGAAAAAAAAAAAAAAAAAAAATAATAATAATTATATATATATATATATATCTCTTCTGTCGATGCCTATCAACCTTCTATATAATCCAGATGCATTTTACTCCCATCAGGCATTACTATCAGCAATCGGTTATCATTCAATCCGAAACTATCTAAGAATATAGTAGTGCCGCACGGTCCAGTTCATAAGAACAATGCACATAAAATAGCGTGCATCTTCGCGACTAAATAGAAATCAGCAAAACAAAGATTAGGAGAGCATCGAAAGGGATTATGTATGTGTGCATCCACATGCATATATATTCTCGGGCAACGACAGAGAGTATCCACACGTGCGAAAGGATAACATCTGGTTACTTGATGACTAACCTCTGGCATTTTGTATCGGACCCCCTGTAGTAAACCTTTTTCTTTTGTGTTTCAAATGAACTCACTTTATGGAAAGGAAAGAACGTGTGCATTAGTACAACTGTTAAGTAATCTATACACCAAAAATAGTAATAATAATAAATAATATAATAATAAATAATAATGATAGTAACGATAATAGAAAAGGGAAAAATATATATAATAATAGCACTAAATTAATTACCCCATACTAAATTTATTCTTCTTCCTTCAATATCTTTGATATATGTAAAAGGGAAGAATAACTAAACTTTTTGTTCAAATGCCTAAATATACATATACATATAAAAAAAAGGGGGAAAAAAAAGGGGAGAAAATATATAATATATATATATATCATAAATATAATGATGTAATTGTTAAAAAATCATTTCACAGAAATATATGTATATGAACACGCAACGAATGAACAGAAAGAATAGAAAAGATAAATAATTATAATTAACACCTTAAGAGACTGCTTTTTATCGCTGCATTAAGAATTTTTTTTTCTCTACAAAAAGAGGGAAGAGAGAAAAAAATAATATATATATATATAATCTATATACACATTTATAAATAAGAAAACTCAAGAAGAACGAAAGAAATTACAGAGTCCTTTCTTTCCTTCTTCTTCGTGTTGAGAAAGCGCAATAGTACCTATCGAAAGAGAAGAATTATTACTTTTCAATGCAAATATCGTGTACCCCCGATATTTGTCTAAGATGGGGGGTGTTACGTCGTGGGTGTTACGACTGCACGATTCTTCTCTTTCGGGTATCTGTTATTAGAATTTAATTAAGCAGATAAACGAGTGACGCATGTTTTGTTACTCTGTTAGATCGCGACGGTCACACAACTGATCTCTTCCGGAGGTCGGTTTCTAGAATTCGGCTAAGCGGATAATCTCTATTATCTTAATCGCTGAAGTACACCGACGTTACATTTTGATGACTGCGCGACTCTTCTCTTTCGGATATCAGTTATTAGAATTTAGTTAAATAAATAAACGAATGACACATGTTGTGTTACGATCACGATGGCTACGCCGCTAATCTCTTCCGAGAGTCGATTACTAAGAATTAGGCTAAGCGGATAATCCCTATTATCCTAATCACGGAAAAACAATACGTGTACAGATGTTTTCCTCAACGAAATCATATATATATAGTGCCCTTAAAGGCACGGAAGGCACTCTCTCTGCAACGTCCCATTTCTTTACACGGTCGGAACATTTCGTTTTACCAGTTTGTCGATAATTTAAGTTATCAATAATTTAGTCGGTGTCAGTTGAAAACAACCAACAAGAACAAGCGATCAAGTTTCCTAACGACACTATTACCGCTTTCATCTCGCAGATCTCAACTCTACAGAATAAAAGTAAGTTTAATTACACATAAAAAATTCTCTTAGTAATAATTTTCGGGTCTCTTCTCCTTATACTTTCTCATTCATCCTTTCTATCCTCTGCCGTTCTCCTTACACGTCTACTCCCTTTTTCTTTTTCTTTTCTCTTTCTTTCCTTGCTTCAGCTGTCGAACCTCTCGGGCTCCCTATGCGTTGCGGAGCACTCAGCAGGTTCATGGCTGTCGAGTAACTCGGGAAATCTATTCTTTTGGCTGTTCTCTCCTCTCTTACAATTTTCTTTTTCCCTTTTTCCATTTCTCTCCTCTCGGATCTCTCGGTTTCCTGAAATATTTCAGAGATAGCCTTAAGGTTCGCGACTAACGACATTTCCTTCATATTCCAAATCCATTCCTTTTTAGTGAAAGCTGCATATTCCACACTCTCCGACGCTCAAAGACGGAGGCGAGCCCTGAAGAGGCTCCGTTACCGTCGGAACAAGCGAGCTCGCCAGACGGGAAGCTATCCTTTGCCTGGGACATCCGAGGTTTTAATACATCAAGAAACCACGAGTTGTTCCAGCAGGAGACCCAATTATTTACATCTTTCTCCTCCATCCTATTCCCCGATCAAACCTGAAGACCAAGCTGAATCTGGATCACCCCCAGATTTCAGTGTACTCTTCCCAGAGCGCCACCTCCAGACATACTCAGATTTCCTGAAATCCTTGGACGAGTTCTGTGAACTACGGACTCCTTCCCCTCCTCTCCTAGACCTCACTAGCGAAAACCCGACCTCCTCTCAGAACACACACAGTCAACAACATACAATTTAAAATAAATTAATAACAAATTAAAAATACTAAATTAATAGATTAATAGAATTATACACAGAAAAACCAAACAATACATCCGTCGATTTCTAGAACACACGAATTTCTGTACGTAACACCCTTCCTGTTTTATATTTTTATAAATATATCGTCAATAAATATATTCCAACGAAAAAAAAAATATGATACGATCTTGTAGCTAATGTACGATCTTGTATACGATGTCGATACGTAATTAACCTTGTATCATCTTAAAATTATTAATTATATGTAAAATTTAAATTATTTATCGTTTAGTTATTCACTCCCTCTTTCATTCCTCGTCATCCCAAGATTCGCGCATGGTCCTATCCCTGGCAAAAGAGATTAAATTCTCTTGCCTAAATTACGGACCGACGGACGCACGTCACGCAGTCGAAGTCATAGCGTCTTTTTCAAGACGTTGACTCGCACTCGTGGCTCTGCACAGTGTGTCCGACTCGTAGGGACGCCTCAGCGCGGTCACCTGCGAGAGGGTATTTGGAGCGTCCTTCCAAGCCCCATCCATTAAGAAAAAAAATATATAAAAATATATTTACCTCGGGTTGGACGTAACAGTAAAAAAGAATGCTGTTCCTTCTGTTTGGACGTGTGGGTCAATCACGATCTCCAAGTCACGATTCTGTGCGTTTTTTGAATTGATGGTTTAAAATAATTGGTGGTTTGAAATAAAAACAATGTTCCCTGACGGAGGTGTGTGATTGAGTGGGGGAACTGTAGAAATAATGGATCGGTTTTATGTCATTAATTTTAATTCTATGTTTCGTCAATAAGTTATCAAATTTCTTGTTAAGTTTGCCATGATTGGTAAAAAAGGAATGTATGCCTTGTTGCCTAGTGAAAAAAGAATTGCAGATAGATAAAGGGATATAACTGTCGCGATATAACAGCCGAGACAGTTTATAAATCTGAGTGTGTGTAGTGTAAGTAAGTGTTGGAGAGTTCAATCTACAGTAATTGCAGATGAGCTCTGAATTTATTTGTAAGTAATCTTTTTATATGTATTTGCGCGTTCTTTCACATCGTCTCGCATAAAAGCCGCTCTGGTCATTTACAGGCATTATTGTAAATGCATCATAACTTCATGCCCGTACAATGTTGGGATTTTTCAACTTTCGACCCTGTAATCGAGGAGTTGGCCATCCTAGCAACTACTGTCATATGCCTTGAAGATGCATCGTAATATGAGAGATCTCCGATTTTATGAACTTCGACATTTGTGGCCACAATGACTAAGATTTTGCGATACGTCTTTTGTTTAATTATATTTATCTGTATATGTTAACTCTTGCGTTGATGAAGGCTAAAAGATTAGCCGAAACGTCCGCTCTACGCGTTATGTTACATTTCGTTCTACTTTATGTTGATTATATAATAAACTTATATGCGCTCTTAGTATTGGGCTCTTAGCGCTGGGCTCTTATTGCCATTATATCTCATTCTTAGATTCTAAAAGCTAACCATCATTTTATGTTACATTATCCTCAAGTCATGCGTAATGTTGGTCCGCTATAGTTCGTATGTTGTCTTCGATGGGAAGCAAAATAGGCCTTTGAAACAAGCAGCTCGTGCTACTAATTCACACAGAAATTTGCCCTTAACCCTTGCTATTAAACATCAACTGAATATATGTGCTCGATTTTTATCAAAACAGCCTCTTGGTAATAAATTTTCTTTTGTTGAAACAGTTATACTCATTATACAATTAATCACAAAAGCAATTTTGTAAACCCACGTACAGAAGTTCATACTCAAAATATTGAAAGATTCTGGAGAGATGTAAAAAATGTGTATAAAAATATGTTACCTCGATATGGAACTTCTAAAGATCATTACATTATTTGAACAAATTTATATTTAAACAGCATTACTTTTTAGAAGAACGTATTGATAAATTTTTTAATAATATAACTCATTTCCATCCACCATATCGTGATTAATAATGCATTTATTCAATGATAATATTATGAAAATAATTAACTGTGTGTTACTTATTGATGAATAAATTGTTCACTTTATTCTTTATTTTTTTGTTAACTTTTTAACGAACAGTGATCATCACCTAAAATCTTCTCAGGGTAGTAGACAACATATGTCAAGGTTAAAGTCATTGGAAGTAGCTCCGTTTTTCTATACATTTACCTATATTTTCATTATGGTGCAACTTTTTAATATCATAACTTTTTTGAGTAAATTACATTTAGATTAATTATATTTTTCGTACAATTATATTTTTTATTAAAATACTTTATTTTTCGTTTACTATCCGTTTTTATAAAGTAAAATTATATTGTGTTTAAGATTTTAAAATCTTTTGAATTTCATATCAATAATTTATATTATAATTTTTCCACTTTTAACATCAAACCACTACGTACATGTTTATATAATTTCTGCATTTTTAACATCAAATCATAATGTGCAAATTTATATTTATATTTTACTTTCCTTTTGACATAATTTTTGGATATTATCAATTTTGGATATTATCTCTTTTTAAAAAAGTAAATTTAAAGTAAGTTTCTTTCTGTATAATATATCTTTCATTTAATTAATTTTTTATTTAAATGTTTTTCAATCAATTTTTACTCAAAATTTATTTAATCAACATATTTCCATATATTGATGTCAACATATTTTGGTGCTTTCTTTTGCCTTTTTAAAAAAAAATATTTTAGTAATGTTTTAGTAATCTACAATTTCTTTACAGAAATCAGAGGAGGAAATAAAAAAAAATATAAAAAAAATATTAAATTCCTCCGACAGCAAAAAAAGAAAAGAAATCCGGCAAGGTAATATACGTAATAGAGGCATTGTTTTTAATAATAATCCATCTATTCTATTTTATCTTTCATTTCAGAATATTTGTCAAATATATAAGGAGAATAGAGAAGATAAAAAGATAAAATATTTAGTACAAAATGTGGCGTAGAAAAGTACATAAAAATTATCCACAATAAAAAAAGACGTTTGTGAGGAATACGGTAAAAAATATACTAGTAACGATAACTAATAAAGAAACACAAACTAAAAGAAAACCATTAAGAAAACTGTTACGTCCGTGTTCTCGTCAGGAGGAGGAGAACTCGGGTGGACGCACGGAACCTCTCCTTTTCTCGCGGAACGACGTCGTGATGCCGATCCGCGAGTCGAACGCGCGTTGAGAGGGGGCAGGGATCGGGTCAGCGTCAGCGGCGCTATTACCCTTACCTGCGCCCGCGCTATTCGGTGGTCCGTTTTAGGTCAGAGAACCGAATCTCTTTGACCAGGGATGGACCTAGTGCGATCTTCAGGGAGCCGGGAACGGCGCGGGGTCAGGTTTAGGAGAAAAAAAAACTGTTTACTACCGAATTTTGATCAATTAATTTTAATAAGAAATAATAAACGTGAACTACAATCTTCTGTTCGTATACATAAAAGGTTAAAGTATTGACAAAAGGTTAAAGTATTAACAAAAGAAATCTTGTACATACAAATATAAAAAAAAACGACCGCGGGGAAGGAAAATCTCTTATATTCCCAATTTCTCAAGTTGGGATAAGAAATTGGTGATAGCGAACGGGTCTATCGGATCGGGTTGCAGGTGTGGAGGAGGATTGGGGTGCGCGCTGCGGAATGCTTTAATCGGGACGAGGTAAGGGAGAGGATCGCGGGAAATGTACATTGGGACAGTATCGGTTATGGCATGCTTGGATATTTGGTCCCAGAATTGTTGGTCGGGTTTAAATTTCCTTGGGATGAAAAAGGTGCCGGGAGGTGGATGGGCGGGAGAGCGGGGGAATTGACGGACGAGGTGGAAAAACTTCTCCACGTCAAAATCTTCCGGAGTGCACTGCCTCTCGAATTCGGCTGCGGAACGGAGGGCGGAGGCGTATTCGTGGAGCGATATATTGGCGAGTCCCGGCTCTACTTCTAGTAACCGCTCCGCGAGCTCTTCGGCGTGGCATTCGCGACGAATCCGTTTATTTGCCTTCTCGCGGCGGTGTCGCAATGCCCGTTTCGTTGGTCCATTACGATTGGCATTTGTTTGGTTCACTATACAAATGAAGGTCAAATATGAGAGAAGTTGAGGAATCGAAATAAGGCAGCTTCACCGAATCAATCGGCGACTTGCCCGGTTGGAATGTTATGGAATCGGAGGAGGCAGCTTCACCGAGTTAATCGGCGGCTTGCCTGGTTAGAAGGTTGTGGAAATGATTGTGAAGTTAGGGAAGGCAGCTTCACCGAGTTAATCGGCGGCTTGCCCTTTGGGAATGTTGGGGTGGGTTTAAGATAGATAAATTTTTGAGGAATAAATAAATAAGATGTCGCGAACCAAACTGCCAGTAAACACGCGGGAAAAATTGATAAGGTTGGACTTACTTTTTGTTGTAGCGGCCGGGGGCGGTGGTCGAAGAATGTAATTGCACAGGCTGGATCACTGAATGGTTCGAGAATAAAGTCGCGCACAGATTCTAACTGTTACGGAAGGTGTCGACCTCGAGTGTATCAGGAAGAAGAGAGCGATCCGCTCCGAGTCGCGGTTTTTGAAGGGTTCCGGAGGGGTGGGAATATCTAAGGGCGTGATGGATTTCCGTGTTGGCTTGTCAAATGATAATTTAGGAAAATTATGAATATAGAGGAAGGAGGGGAGCGGTGTCCTATGATTTGTGGTCGTTTTTCGATTTCCAGATTTCCCAGCGAATGATAGAATTAGTTTTTAGATAGATAGAATTTATTAATAAAAATTCTCCCGCTAGTTCACACTCTTAATCGCTCATTGGTGTGCCAGCCAACGGCCACTAATCAGTTCTTCTTGATTGGTGCTTTTTTGTGTTTCCCCACCAATGTGGGGAGTGTCATCCCCGAACGATCCAACGCGCTTCTTATCCGTTAGGAATTTGCTTTTGTTAATAAAAATTTTTTTATTGGTAAGTCGTAAACTTGTCGGCGCCGACAAAGCTGTTTACCAAGGATTTTTTTGATAATGAGACATATCTCGGGAGAACGATTGTTTATTTAGAGTTTCTTTTTTTTTGTTTGATCGAGTTATTTTTGTTTGATCGTTCGAAGTGCCCGTTTATAGATTAGCAGCCGTTAAATTTTCCTTCCCGAAAGAGAAGAATTCGTGAAGTCCCCCGGACGTAACAAAACCATTGTCCAATTACTAGAAATTAATTTTAATACGATTTTGTCATAGCATGCGTTTTTTTTATACATTTACTATTATATTTATTATTTTTTATTTATTTTATATTTTATAAAAAGACAATATGCTTTAATAAAAACAATAAATAGTCAAGAACAAAAAAGAAAGCAAAAAAGATGTATGTGTGAACTGTTTGTGAACTGTGTGTGATGTTTTATAATTAGTCAACTGTTACATCCACCCCCTTATGAGGAAAAAGTCCTTATGAGTTGTTGATAACGTTAGTTTTTAAAGTTTCAACCATTTAAAAGGGTATATCTCAAAACTGTAACAGGTAGATAGATAATTTCTTCATTTAGCGGCTGTTTCTCGCGCTTGGAGAACCATGTATAAATATGAGCAAAATCGTAGACAGCTGCGCGATCCAGATATCAAGAGGAAATGACGTTCCTGACACCAAACCGATGAAGAGATTAAAATCTGTTGAATTTAGGAATAAATGTTTTCTGCAGGTAAATACGCATCGATCTTTTCGAGACTCTCAGAGGAAAATGGAATAAGAAAACCAAATGTATAAGATAATAAATTCTCAATTTCTTTAAATCATTAATAAATACTCACAGTCATGACACCTCATTACTTAGAAATAAATAATATAATAAGTATTGTATTCTTATTTAATAATAAATATTTTATCTTAATTTACTGATGGTTAATTCCTTAATAGTATGTAATATATAGTACATATATTAATAGTATATACCTTAATAGTATATAATAGTAATTTTATTCTTATTCAATAATATTTTAAAGTTCATTTGATCATGTCTATTTTATTATAAATATATGATCATAATAAATATTTAATTTTGATTTTATTTTATTCATGATATAATCGAATAGAGTTGTCAAAATCATATCACGTATGTGTATTTTTTGTTATATTTTTTATATAACAGTTATCTGTAGATATGAGTTCATATTAATAAGTTTAGAAATTAATGTTTAAGATATCTAGTATCATATATTTAATCTTTTATCCAGGAAACATTGTTGTAAACCTTTTAAAATAAATATAAAAGTAAAAGATATGATTTAATCAATCAACTTGTCTATGAAATTCACACGATGTTTTATCACTTTTAGAAACAACGATAATTCTAGTAATATTTTTCGTAATTCAATATTTTCTTTAAAGCATTGAGAAAAATAACGTGTAATTCTGATAAATTGTAATGACAATATATTTTTCGAACAGTGTTTTATTGTAATAAATTTCAAATCGAGATTTCTTAGGATCCGATAAATTTCTTTATTATTCAGTGAGAGAATGCTGCAAGGCGATAAAACGTTTTACGTCGCATGTTTCTCGTCCGATTCAAGCTAACGAGACTCCTTTAATCTTTAATTTTTTGTCGGTCCCTGCGCTAAATACTTTGGTATACTTTGAAGGTAACGTCTCATTTCATACAAACTCACAAATTATTGAGAGGCTTCCTTTTTAATAGTTCTAAAGTTCTTGATTAGGTTAAACAAATAGTTCTGTTCATTAAAGCGAAAAAATCGGACAAAGTGAGACGCTAGATTCATGCTGCGTCTTACTTTGTCCTAGACGAGTTTCGACGAACACAAACGAAAGATTTTGAAAGATTTATAGTTTTACAAGAGTTCTATAAAGAGTTCTGTCATATAAAAATGAAAAAAAATTTTTGAATAAATTGAATTATCAGTGAAATAAACAAATTGAATTGAAACGCAGATCAATAATTCAGAGTTCTGATTCACAACAAATATATTTTTCGTATAGTCCTAAACATATTAAAACATTTTCCAAAAAGTTCTAGGCATTGGCGATGACGTACAATTTTTAAATAAATAAATATCGACCGAGTGTCATGTTCTTAGACGGAATAGTATGAGACGTTGATCGTAATCTCAGAGTTCCGGTTTAATAAATATACTTTTTTACATTGTTCTAAATATGTTAAAGCAATTTCTAAAAAGTTCTAGCCATTGGCGATGACGTATGATTTTTAAATAAATAAATATCGGCCAAGCGTCACGTTCTTAAACGGAAAGGTATGAGACGTTGGTCGAAATTTCAGAGTTCTGATTTACTATATATACTTTTTACATAGCTATAAACTTATTAAAGCGTTTTCTAAAAAGTTCGAAGCATTGATGATAATGTACGACTTTTAAAAATAAATAAATAAATACCTGAGCGTAACGTATCTACACTGAAAGGTATGAGATGCTGGTCGAAATCTTGGAATTTTGATACGCGCTGGCGGTATAATTCTTTATATTAAAAAATGTTTTTTTGGAAAATATAAAACTATGTAATTACTAGAAATATATTTTTTTGTATTTGTTTAGCATAAAAGAAAACGTTTTGAAATAAAGAAAATATTTTCTTACGCTGCTTATTTTTCATAAATAGAATTATATTTTAAAGAAATATTTTTCAAACAAAAAAAAATATTTATCATTCGTACAATTTTCTTTTAACACATAAAGAATTCATTTTTTTAAGTCAAAGAATTCGAAATTTAATGTAAAAATATATTAATTCAAATTAAATAATTTTTATAATAAGTAACAAAATAATTTAGGTAATATTCTTTTAACTTAAATAATAAATTTATTTAATTCTAAACATTATTTTTTGAAGTTTAATAAAAAAATTATATGAAATAAATATTTCTTTGTATTTAATATTTGCTTTTTTGTTGTCATTGTTAAATTTGTTTTATCAAATAATTTATTTGTTAAAAAAACATTTTATTAAAAAACTGGATTAAATCATTTTGAATAAATAGTTAGGAGTATACAAATAAATAAACTGTTTAAATCAAATGTAATTTTTTTAAATATATTAGGTATACAAAAAAATTCTGAGCTTTTTTTGTAAAACTCAATCTTTATTCAAAAACAAACAAAAAAATATTAATCAGCGAAATATTTCCCGTTTGCATCAACGACCTTTTGCCATCTTTCGGGTAGCTTGCGAATTCCTTGACGATAGAAGCTCACTGGTTTCGAAGCGATAAAGTCATCAATGCATTTTCGTATCTTTTCAAATCTCACGAAATGTGTATCAACCAAATGATGCTGCAGCGACCGAAAGAGGTAGTAATCGGAAGGTGGAATGTCTGGGCTATACGCCGCGTGCGGGAGAAGTTCCTAGCCTAACGTAAAGATATAGTCCTGAGTCGCTTTCGCAACATGTAGTCGAGCATTGTTATGAAGCAAGATCACTTTACGACGTTCTTGGCCAGTAAATGGTCTCTTTTCTTCTAATGCATCGCTCAAATTGGTCAATTGTTGTTGGTAGCGGTCTGCCGTGATTGTTTCATCTGGTTGTAACAACTCGTAATACAACACACCTTTCCAATCCCACCAGATGCAGAGCAAAACCTTCTTGGCGTAGATATTGGGCTTTGGCGTCGATGTCAAAGGTTGACCAGGGTCAACCCATGATTTTCTACGTTTAGGGTTATCATAAAGAATCCACTTTTCATCGCCTGTAATGATTTTGTGCAGAAAATCTTTTTTGCGGAACTTTGAAAGCAAAGTGAGTGCAGTGTCACGCCGACGATTTTTGTTATCTTCGGACAATTCATGCGGAACCCATCTGCCTTCCTTCTGAATCTTTCCCATCGTATGTAAACGTACGGAAATGGTTTGCTACGTAACGCCAAGCTGTTCTGCAAGTTCCTTTTCAATTTGCGCAGAGTTTATATCCAGCAGTGCTTGCAATTCGTCCGTTTCAATCTTTTGAGAACGTCCAGCACGCGGTTCATCTTTAAGACTGAAATCTCCTTGGCGAAATTTTTGATACCATCTTTTACATGTAGTATGACTTACAGCATTCTCTCCATATGCAGCACAAATCAGTGGCTTCAGCAGCATTTTTCTTCAGATGAAACGCGAAGTGGATGGAAAATCGAATATGCTCTTTTGTTATTGCCATCGTGAACACTACTGATTTTTGAGGTTATGTGCATCAAACGCCAAATCGTATGGCATTTTAGAAGGCCAAATGTCAACGCTTTAAAACGGCAAAAGGGCGGGAAGATATATAAAATTTAAATTGTTATTTCGGTTATATGAAATCTAAAGCTCAGAACTTTTTTGTACACCTAATAATAAATTTTTTCTCAGTGTAATAAATCAATATTAACATTTAAGTATAATTCCATAATATATATTATTTAATATAATTTATATTAATATTCTTTCAATTCTATCAATATACATATTGTGCGTATTGTGTATTATGCGTATTATATATTTATATAACCATTTTTCAAAATCTGTACCTCTGATAAGCTAAATCTATGTATTGTAGATAAATTGTTGTACAGAATGTGAACTCAAATTTTGTAAATAAATTCCTTGAGAATTCGCGAATTTCCAAGAATTTTAATCAAAATTCCAGGGAATTTATAAAATTTGTTAAGACAGTCTTAAAATAAATTTATTTTATCACACAAGCTCTTTAATATTCTTTAATATTCTTTATTATTTAATTATAAAAAAAAATTACTTGAGATTTGAATATTAAATTGAGGAATACTAAAGAAAATAATATGAAGGGTTGTATAACAATTTGTCCATAATACATGGATTTAGCTTATCGGAAATACTTTGAAAAATAGTTAAATACACAACGCATAATGATGAAGAATATCATTATAAATTATATTAATTAAATAATGTATATTATGAAATTATACACTAAAAAGTTAATATTGATTTGTTAGTTACAAAATTAATCTACGCAGGGTGTTTCATTTTAAGTAATATGATCGATTATCTCGCGAATCGATGACTTTATTGAAAAAATTTTTGAACGAAAGTTGCATGGCTTGAAGGGAGACACATGATGGAAATGTGGACTTGACCTTGAGTGACCTTGTCAAAATCAGGTCAACGTCATTAATGTTTTTTTAAATAAAAATCTCTATTTTTATTAACCTCTATTTTTTAAAACCTCTATTTTTATTACATATTCTTGTAGCTTATCTCAAGAGCTTTCCAAAACACTATAATAAAGTTACGTTTCATTGAATACTTTCCGAGTTATGGAGCTTGAAGATTACAGTACCGCCGGCGTTATCCATGTACGCATGCGCGTGTGAGCAGGATTCTTACGCGCACATGTCTCCGCGATCTTTTTTTTTTTGATCGAAGACAAGGGAAATGCATTGACGCACACCTAGGGAGCAACCCCCTAGGTAGTGGTGGGACTCATCCGTTAAGCGGAAATACCCACTAAAACCCCTCCTTACATACACATGACACCATTAAAGGGAAATAACCTCGGAACGCCAGAGGGCATAACTTCAAGGTTGCCCCAGTCATAACTGAAGAACAGTAACTACGTGCACGACTGACAAAAACACAATTAGGCTTACCCGAATGGGTCTCTATTATAGGACGTCACGAGAAGCGCCGGCAGGGGAGGAAAAAGAGGGCTCCCCGCCCACATCTCCCGACATTCACACCACGCTTATAAGGAAGTGAACTACAACACACACCAACCATCAACATCATAGATATTAAATTAACGAATTAAACAAATAATTAATTAACACTGACGACTTCTAGAGTTAGCAGATGACGAGGACGGTTAGTACCGGATCAGCACGCACAGAGGCACGCGCCAATCAGGACAACGAAGACGAGCAAGGACGCAACGCGGGATGTGCCCAATGAAAGGAGAATGCGATCAGCCACGCTGGAGACCGATCTCATTACTCCCCCGAACAGGAGATCGACACGTCAAAGGACGCGACGCTATCCAGTCGGATCTTCCACCGCCAGCTGTCTCCTCCTCTCCGCATCTTCTTTAATACACATAATCTCTTCCGAGAAGGAGGAAACTACCCCCCAATTCTCCTCGCCAGAAAGCAAAATGGGGACCAGCGTATCCCTAGAGAGTGTTCCCCACTATCAGCGTCAGGTCGTCCCGCCAGAAAGACCAGGCGTCACAACCCGACAGGGTATGGGACGCATCATCTCTACCATGCTCGCAGTGTTCGCATCCATCGGAGTAATACCTCCCGATCCATTTGAGGTAAACGCTAAAGCACCTGTGGCCAGTAAGGAGCTGGGTCATCCTGTACGTGAGGTTCCCGAAGCCTCGCGTCATCTATCGATAAAATGGGAAAGTATCATGGCCCTAACACGTTGAGCCGGGTCACCAGGGCCCAACCCCTCGATGTGTGCCTTCCACATATTGAGCATTATCTCGTTGCCTTTATCCTTTATGGCCGCGCGAACTCCATTCGAGATTCTACAATTGTTTCTCCGCTCAATCTACCGGATAGTATTGAAAACATACAGTCTGTTCTCTGCAATAAATCGAAACGGAGGGATCCTAGCGAGCAATGTAGCCGCAATGTACGAGACAGTACGGTACGCCGAGATAACTCGGATTGCCACCCGACGCTGCATCCGAAGCACCAAACGCATGTTACGATT
The DNA here is from genome assembly GCF_055798465.1 of Pogonomyrmex barbatus. Lineage (NCBI taxonomy): Eukaryota > Metazoa > Arthropoda > Insecta > Hymenoptera > Formicidae > Pogonomyrmex > Pogonomyrmex barbatus. The sequence goes on from NW_028297125.1 coordinate 379,332, forward strand.
GGTAAAAACCTGATTTTTCGCCCACACAGGGGCCGCATAGAGCAAAACAGAATGTATGAAGCTCACATACAGTATACGCTTCGCACTCGAGGGGCCACGCAAATTAGACATCAAAGCATTAAGAACACCAAGAAATCTCTCCCCCGCATTGTTAAGGTGTTCCGAAAAGCGTCAATGAGTATCAATGATAATTCCAAGATATTTCATGGTATCTCCCGTGATCACGGGGACCGAGTCCAGAGTGAACTGGAGAGATCCGGGATCAACCCCTCGAGGGCTAAAAAGTAAAGCTTCGGTCTTGACCGGAAAGACCTCCAGGCCCAATCCTCGAATGTGCTGCATGACAACTTCGCACACCAAGTTGACCTTATTACGTAGAAATTGCCTCGACTCGCCACAAGTAATAAAGTGTCGTCTGCGAAGCAGACCATACGAGTACCCATTGGTAACCCCAAGTTCATCTCGTCATAGATTATCCACAACAGGGGGCCCAACACCGAGCCCTGTGGAACCCCGCAAGTCACGCCATAATTAAGTGCTGCACCGCTACCTTTAACCGCAACGACAGATCGACTTGACAAATAGTCCTTGACAATATTTACCAGATAAGCTGGTATCCCTTTGTTCGCCAACGCAGAAACAATCCGGTTCCACGGCAAGGAGTTAAATGCATTCTTAATATCTATACTGATGGCCAAGCAAAACTTGCCCTCAGCAGTATAACCGTCTACAATGTCACGTACGTGGTTAATCGCGTCGCAAATCGATCTACTAGATCTGAACCCAAATTAATTCGGATTGATGTCATCGTTAGGAAGGGATTGCATAAATTCCATCAGCCCACCAGCCTACAAACTTCTCCACATTCACCTCTGAGGAACCTTTAACAAGGCACCTAACGTAAGGTCCATTGCGGCAAGGACAGAGAATGGACTAATACAAATAATTGTGGTCCGAGAGCGAACAACAGGAGGCATCAACCCTACAATAAAAGTCTCGAGCACCGCCGCCAGGAATCAAACACAGGTCCACAACGGATTTATCCTGCGGTCTCTCGCAAGTCGGAACCCCAAGGAGGTTTGCCACCACCAACCCAACCATGTCGATCCACTCCTCCAAAATCACCTCCCGGACAGTGGTGATACGGTCACCCCAACTGGTGGATCGAGGGGTACGGGTTCGTGTAATAGGGGTGACGTTAAACCTTTAACATCACTTATGGCGCGGGCCTATCCCGTATCCTTTTTCAGTAGAGTCATCTTTAGTGCAGATAGGGTGGGCCGCCTGACAGGCTTCTGTACTCTTTGCTAGGGATTTCTTTTCAGCAGGGAAGCAGCCTTACCGCGGTAGGGCTCCCATGATGGGCGAACCGTTTTATGAACATTATGGAAATGGATCCTCAACAAGCCAATTCGCCGGATGAATCATTTAAGTCGACCGAGGCATTTAACATAGACAAAAGTATGGCTACTCTAGTTAGTTCTCGAGAACTGAGGAGAGTTGGAAATGAGGAGGTCAGAGTGAGCGTGGAGCGCCTACCTCTGGATTCCCCGAGGAGGCTCAGTATGGGGGACTTTGTTCCTCCCTCTCCTACGTTGGACGAACGCTCGTCGCGTTCCGTGTCACAGGGCGAGTTGGTCTTGGCCAAGCCTAAGCGGAGGGGTCGTCCTCCTGTCTTCAATTACCGGAGTCCGTACAAGCCGGTTCCTAGAGAGACGACATGGCCGACTGGAGAGCTGGGCTGGAATATGGACCGACCGGAGGAGGACCAGATGTCGACGGCCAGTAGCGTCGGATCTCGTTCTGCAAAAAAAGGGAGGGCAGTAGTCATTGACAGTGATGACTCTGACGATGGAGCGAAAGGGGAAGAGGAATCGATTCTCGACTCGGTTGACCTGCGAATGCCTACTATGCATCTGGGGGCGAGATTGATATATTTTGCAGACGAGGCCGAGTCCCTTCGTTTTAGATGTACGAAGATGAAAGGCGAATTTCACGGTAAATTTAGATCCTTTTTCGGGAAAATGAAGATAATATCGGAGGAACTTGTTAGAAGGGCTGAGGCGAAGGTGGAAGATGACAACCTTAGACGCACGGTCTCCCTCTCGAGGGAGGTCAAGTCGCTGAGGAGGAGGTTAACACTTTGAAGAAAGAGAACAAATGTCTTCTTTTGGAATCTAGAAGAACGAGAGAACGATCCGAGAGACCACTGGATGTCCCTGGAGTGCCGGGGGGGAGATCTCCCCCCCCCTCGGCGTCCTGTTGGCTCCTCGCGGAAGTCCCCCGAAAATGTTGGAAGAAAGACGTATAGCGAGGCGTGTGCTACCTCTCCCCTCGGTGAGAAAAGTGGGTATAGCTTACCTGTGGTGGAGGAGAGGGTGGCCTCTGCCGTTTTTAGCTGCATGGTGGAGCTGTTCACGGCGCAGGGCTTCTTTAGTGCTCCGAGGTCTTTTACGATCGTTGGGCGTGATCCTTCCATTGTCCTGGTGGATGCACCTATAACATCAAGAAAGGTCGGAATTAAGGAAGGTAACGACATCAGGAAACCGATTACCGGTAAGCCCCGGTCATCTCTATCGAGAAAGGTGACTATAGACACGTCTGATCCATCGGCCACGTGTTTCCGCCTTCCGCCACGGATACTGATGGTGAGTGGAGGGTGATTAGAAGGAAGCCGAAGAGGAAGAGAGCTTCTGGGAAGGTAGGGAGGGACTCACTTCCTCCTCCCACTTTACCCAGTCTGGGGAGTGGGGGAACCCCTCATGGAAGGAAAGGGAAAGAAGGGGATGAGTCTGGATCGGGAGAGGTTGCTGTTCCTGGGGATAGGCGTCGGCCTTTCCGATCCTCGGTCATAGTGATTAAAGACATTTAAAGACAAGAGTGTGATCCCTGAGTCGTTTCGTAAGATCAGAGAAATGATCTCTCTCAAGCAGCAGGGTATTCAGCTCCAGAACCAGATATACGAGATCTGGGGATATCCTCATTGAGGTATAGAGAAAGGATAACCCGGCCAAGGCGGATCTCTTGGCCGAGAAGGTGAAACAGGTAATAAGTCCCAGTGTTAGAGTGTCTCGTCCGGAAAGGATGGCGGAGGTTAGACTGGCTGGGCTGGACGACTCTATCGTAAAGGAGGAGATTTCCAGGGCTATAGCCGACTTTACTGGATGCAAGTTGGACGCAGTCATTCTTAGTGACCCCTTGAAACTGGCGAATAGGCTTAACATTGTGTGGGTGAAGTGTCCCCTGGTTGCTGCACTGAGACTTGCTCGGGAGGGCAAGATCCTCATTGGATAGTCCATGATTAGAGTGACTCTGATGCCGCAGAAGAAGACTCAGTGCTACCGCTGCCTGGAGTTTGGTCATCTGAGTTCCCAGTGTAAGAGTGGGGCAGATCGTTCGGGGTCGTGTTATAAGTGTAGGGAAAAGGGTCATATTTCGAAGCAGTGTCGGGACGTTTTGAGGTGCGTGCTGTGCTTTGAGGCCGGCATACAGCATAATCACAGAATAGATAGCCTTCGATGTGGGGCAGCAAAGTTTCCCGGGAAGTTCAAGCCAGTTCGGAGGCTGGCGCCAGTGGAGGGGATGGCTACGGATTTGAATAATGAATAAAGTTATTCAAATCAATGTTAATCACGATAGGAGGGCCCAGGATCTTTTGATTCGCAGGATGATTGAGCGTAGGACCTATATCGCGATGATCTCAGAGCCATATAAGACTACTGATGCAGGTATGTGGTACACATCGTTGAACTATAACTGTGCCATTCTAGTTTTGAACAACAGAGGTAACATCTCGACTAAATTGCTGTATCGCGGAAATGACTATGTTGCCGTGGAGGCTAACAACACGCGGATTTTTAGTTGTTACTCCCCTCCTAATAGATCCCTCGCGGAGTTTAATTCTCTCCTCGACGATCTCTCGTGTAGGGTTGATAGGTTGTAGGGTCTCTCGGCGTGTTATCCAGAATCGTAGTGGCCAGTGATTTTAATGCTCGAAGGGCGGACATCTGTGCCTCAGGCTAGACGATGCTGCAATTTGCCCTATGCAGCTCCGAGTATGGGAGAATACTGGCCACATAACTCCTCACACACACACACACACACACACACACACACACACACACACACACGCCTTCGAACCCCCTTCAACCCCGACATAGGCCCCAGTCACTGGAGGGAGAGCTGCCATCGCAACATGGGGGTTCACGGGATTTTTGCCCGCAGTCTCCCGGAGGAGGCTACGGGACTTATGGTTACCCATATTACTACCCCAAAGGCCGCGACGCCAACCTAAACCCTCCAGCCCGGTCGGGGGGCAACTACTCCTCCCTTGGTTAGTCTATCGGGAATCCAGGGATCCTCCACCGTGTCTCATGCAAACAAACACATTCACTCGCTCTCATTCACTCCAGCTCGGGTATTGCGGGTACGCGAGGCCCGTACTGCCTCTCTCCCTCACGGGAGGGACGCAACCCCTGCAAACGCGATCTATCCACACTGCTTGACATACGCTCACGCGTACAAAATTGAATCCAATCCTTCCCAATTGAACGATTCAACTTTCTTCTTTTTTTCATATAGCTTTTTCTTTCAATTTTTTTACATTAGTAGACTTTTTCAAAGCTTTTTTCAAAATGTCCGCTTACAGTTCAAATGAAATCGTTAATATTATTCTTGTGCTTGGTGAAGCTGGATGAAATTATTGTAGAGCAGAAAGATCGTAATAGATTGTATCGTAATAGATATCCGTTTAGACGACATCCAAATGTAATACAGATAAGAAAAATTTTATTACGAGAGCGTAGAAGAATCCGTAAGAGAAACCGCAAGCAAATAAATGTTGAAGATGACGTTAATGATCCGCGTGTATTAGCAATGATAAACTTGAATCCTTCGACTAGATTTCGACTAGAGAACTGCAACTAATTTAGAAATTCCTTATGTGGAGGATTTTACAAAGACATAAATTCCATCCCTATCATATCACTTTAACCCAAGATGTAAGTGAAAAGTGATATGAGGCTAAGAAGACAATTTTGTCGTTGGGCATTACGAATGATAAGAGAAGATTCAACTTTTTTCCAGTATGTTTTCTTCAGACGAAGCCTCATTTCATAACAATGGACAACTCAACAGGCATAACTCATTATTGGTCCATATACAATCCTCACTGGACTCAACGTGTTGATAATCAACATCATTGGAGTTTAAACACTTGGTGCGGAATTGTAAATGGATTTGATTGGTCCATACTTTTTTGATAACCATTTAAATGGGGAAACTTATCTTTCTTTCTTGCAGAATAAATTGCTTAAGCTTTTAGAAGAGGTTGATCTTGTTACTCGACAAAAAATGTGGCAGCAAGATGATGCGCCACCCCATTCTCATCGTATTGTGACAGAATATCTCAATAATATCTTTCATGAAAGATAGATAGGGAGCTGTGGATTCGATGATCTTCTGATTTAACTTCGATTTTTTTTGTGGGGCTAATAAAAAATATTGTTTACAAAATTTTGCCGACATCTGCAGGAGACATGAAAAATCGAATAATTAATGTTTGTCGTAGCATTTCTCAAAATATTTTAATTTCAACAGTAGAAAATTTTAAAAAACGGTTGAGGTTATGTCTGCAAGAAAATGAAGCTCCATTTGAATCTTATCAACAGCTAAAGACATATTCGAATTGATTTTGCCTTAGTTGGCTGGATCAATGATCGGTCTTGCCCTAGTTGGTCAGATCAATGATCGGTCTTGCCTTAGTTGGCCAGATCAGTGATCGGTCTTACCTTATAATTTAACAAGTACTTAACGAAAAGTCACTTTATTATAGTGTTTTGGAAAGCTCTCGAGATAAGCTACAAGAATATTGTTGCGGCCGTGCGGTATTCCGTTCGGCGCTGCTAAAAGATAATCAATATCAATCGATAAGAGTTTGAATAGAGGATCGGCCCTTGGCAACGCGTCGTTCTCCGACTGTTTTTCAGATTTGACGGCCAGATTTCGCGGTGGCCAGACGCGTTTCTGTACCGTTGGTTTAATAAAGAGCGAGTCTTTCCTAAAACAGTGTTCTTCTTTTCCGAAAGCGCTTCGCCGAGTATCGCGATCACGGGAAGTAACGCCGCGAACGCGGCAATTTATATATGTAATAAAAAATAGGGGTTTCCGTTTAAAAAAACATTAATGATCTTGACCTGATTTTAACAAGGTCACTCAAGTCCACATTTACATCATGTGTCCTCCTTCAAGCCACTTTCGTTCAAAAAATGTTTCAATAAAATCATTGATTCGCGAGATAATCGACCATATCACTTAAAATGAAACATTATATACAGAGTCCCAAAACTATCCCATTTGTAGTACACTACGTGATTTTTTAAGCTAAAAGAAACAACTTTTTTCTTTAGCAAAATTGCGTGCGACGAGTAGTTTTTACAGTAAATCAAATTAAAAGTGACGAATGAGCACGCGTATATGCGTAGCGGTCAGGGCGCGCGTTCCTCAGACCGACTGTGTTCACAAGTCGATGATCACTTGATATCAATCATGATTTTTCGGTGCATTAGATTTGATAATGACTAGATTCTTTATTGATCTTCGAAAGAAAATCAACATTTTATCAATCTCATATCGATGTTGCATTAACGATAGATTATCAAGATATTTTATCGATATCATATTAATATCTAGTTGATATATAAGTAATATCTAGTAGATATTCCTTTGTAGGTAAATAATGTACCATAAAATTATAACTAAAAATTTAGTTGCTCATGCAATATTTATTATTTATATTATTACACATATATACTTATTACAAAGGTACTACATATTGATATTTAAGATAATACTAATTGTTTTCTCGTTTTGGCTTCTTATCCCTGCGAATGGTTGAAAATTTATCGTATAAGTAATTTGTTACCTCCAATTTCCTCTTGTCTCTTTCCTTTACATCGGGAGGTACTTTTTCCAGATCCATCCTTTTATCAAGAAGAGCTAAATTAAAATAAATTATATATAAGTCAATTTATAATATATAGAATCTTTTAAAGATGCAGATATGATTCAATTTCTTTCTTTTTTTTTATGTGAAGCCAAGAAACTGTATTCTGAAGGAATAAATTAGACATCTTCAACTGGAGTTCGCATTAATAGTAAAATTCTTGTGTTAAACTGTATTCTTGATTCTATAGCAAAATCCCTAGCAAATAAAGCAGTTTAATGATTTTTATGAATGTAATTAGTGTATTTATCCTGGTTACGGTCTAATACCATCTGCTGAGCTTGATATAAACCCAATTACAGTTAAATATGCTATAGATGTAGGTAATAATTTTGTTGTTAATCTTCTTGAAGATAATAGTTTTATTTACACCGTAACACGAATTGAAACTGCTACTAATATTACAAAAATATATGAGAAAGATCGAACCAATAATGATAGCAAGAAAGATATATTATAAGCTGAGTAAACTGGTATTGAAGTTCATGGAGTTAAAGATATTAGTCCTGTAGCAGTTCTTTTAGAGTTTAATCTTGTAAATGGATTTGTAGATTATATATTATATATTATATGCATTGTGTCCTTTTAGGTGTAGTGTGACGTCCTGGGAGGTCCTGATAGATCGGACGGAGCCGAAATCAACAGATCCTCGACACCTATACTCAAACGTTATTTGTGAGATTCTTTTCCTTTTGCGTTAAGAGGATAAAACCAGGATTAGATACTGCGAAGGAAGTGGGTAACAGGAATGTCGAAATGACTTTTATTTTTAGAAAAGAGTTTTCGATTTTGGGAATGAGGAATAATATAATATCACACTTGTGGTATTTGAATCGGAATTTATTCACTGTTATAAATGATAGGTATATATATATATATATATATATATATATATATATATATATATATATATATGTATATATATATTTAGCGAGTGCGAGTGGAAGTACAAGTGCAAAAATGTACGTGCGCGTACAAGTGCAAATGCGAATGCGAATAAAATGCAAATATGTAAGTGTCCGTGGATGTGGAAACGTAAGTGCGAAATAGGAAAATGCGCAAAGGTATCGTCGCTTGAGGTTTTTATATGTTGCCAAAATATGAAAGTAGGGGTGACCTAAATTCCAATGTTATGATTCTACAGGTCTGAATAAAGCCTATTGTTAGTCTACTTTCATTGTGAGTCAGCTATGATTCACGCATTTAAGACCTTCTAGTTGTTCTTGACATAGTTTTCTATTGGTCGACTTAGCCTACATTTGCTATGAGTCAGCGATGACTCGTGGTATTAAAATATTATGGCGCCCTTGACATTTAACGTTGGCCTACTTTCGCTTATAAACTGACCATGAGTCAGCGATGACTCGTGATACTAAAATATTATGGAGGCCTTGACATTTAACGTTGGCTTATTTTCGCTTACAAACTGATCATGAATTACACTTGTGACTAAATATTATGGCGGCCTTGACATTTAACGTTGGCTTATTTTTGTTTACAACCTGACCATGAGTCATACTTATGACTATTCGGTCGACCTTTTTGTTTTCAAAGAGTTATACTTCGTTATAATAATTCCTTTCTTATAATTAACAAACATATAGTTTGCTTGAATTTAAGCTTTTATAATAAATATTAATCATCGCAATATCGTTTTAGATATACTTTACAATTTTATAATAATAATGATTACATCGTATAATTAGTATATCTACAATATATCAGTATAATTCTTTTTAAATTTGTAATACATTATTTATTAAATGTTTTCAGGTACAAAATGGCTCTGATTGTGATTGGTTGAATTGTTAGGGTAGTTTCCATGCATATTAATATTCAAGATTTTTGTCATAGCCATAGGATTAGTGTTAATGAAAAAAGGGAAGTAACAATTATAAATATAAGTCTAGGATGAAGGTTTCTAGAAGTTGAACTGGTTTATATACAGAGATTTGTCTGCTGAACTGATTTGAGTTTTTGAGGTAAGTGTATGTAAGGAAGTTTATAATTGTTTAAATATCTTCTAAACGGTGCGAGTTAGGTAGGTATGTGTAATGAGGTAAGTTGCAGGATTTCCTGTGTGTTGTCCAAATCTTTCATAATAATTATTTGTTAATATAATAATTTATTTATTTATAAATTTTATTAAACGAAATTTAAATCGTAGAATTTCTTTTCTGAGATAAAATATGTTTCTATCGGGGTTGTTTATATAATTTCATAAAGAAAACTATATCTTATAAGGAAATGTATAATGTACGTATATATGTATATAAGTGTGTGTGTGTGTGTGTGTGTGTGTGTGTGTGTGTGTGTGTGTGTGTGTGTGTGTGTGTGTGTGTGTGTGTGTGTGCTTTCATATACCCTTAATTTTGTAATATATCTTGAGAATTAAGAATCGTAACCACAAACTATATTTATGTTTTCGAAAGGATTTTCGATGGAGAATGTATTTATACAGGGAAAATATATCCATATAAGGACATCAACAAAATTTATCCTTGAAATAAGGATATGTATCAGATGAACTGTTGAATAAATATTTTGTCGTGGATTTTGTTATATTGTCATTATGACTTTTATTCCTTATTCATATCCTTTCTATTGTTATTGTTAATTTTGTTATTAACTTTTATATTTATTATTAAAATGGAACAAAAGTGAAAGATTTGATATACAAGGGTTTCTTAGTTTCTGAAGTTATATTTGACGATATGAAGAAATTGGTTGGTATTTTGTTATTTATATAATTATATGATTTTGTTTATTAATTGTTAATAAAGATATTACAATGTACCGATAATTGTTTTGTTATAGTTTTCGTGCATTACGTGGGCGAGCTTATATTTCTTACATTCGTTTTTTATTCATTATTTACTATTTGTTGAGATTTTATTGTTAATGTTGAAATGCTTAGATAAGGATGCGATATTTAGCTCTATTTTCTTTGTTACTTTATTGAACAGTCTGGAGAAGTGATTTCGGTATGTTCTGTTTTTTGTTAGTGAGGTTTCTAGGGAAAATTTACTAGGAACATTAAGGCTGTAGTAGCGCCATAAGGTTGTGGTAAGGAGCGGCCATTTTATATAAATCTTTAAATAATTTTAAGCGGTATTCTTTTATTAAATGTATAGGAAAGATTTGACGGTGCTCTCCTAACACAGTTAGTCATAAATAATTAAAAATTTTGAAAAATTTACACTGAACATGATTAGAGGTACTTTCGGCGCTGGAACGTGACACTTGCCGGAGCGTGTAATTCCTCAACGAGTCGTCACCTCTCGGAGCTAACATTTTTTTCACGTCCATTGGATTTCATGTTTCGACAATGTTTAATAGTAAATAAGATATACGATTTAAAATTGTTTTTTTTCTCACTGACGTCAATCGACTGGCTCGTTTCGTCGATACGCGATTAATTTATAATAATGCCGGCTTCGCGAAGTTCTTCGATGATCAACAGCATCTTGTCGTGAGCGTTATTCCTAGCTCAATGCGAAGCGTCGAGTAATCGGAGTCGATCCACCAGCTCGTTGAAATCATCCCAATGCGTAATCGATTTTGTTGTCATTTAATTTCATGGCGGATGGTATATTGCCAATACCTGCACCCTTTTTACCGCTTTTCTTATATGTAGATATGAGTGGAGCGATGATATTAATGTACTTATATCTCTTGTTGCCCATGATGGAATTATAGGCGCTATGGCCACGTCTATGAGCATTCGTTGTTAATAGTATACTTTTATACGTTTGTTTGTCATCTTCGGTGAATGTAGCCTCATCGGAAAGTCTCTTGAAGATCAGTTCGTATAATCCTGTACCTCACATTGTATCTCACATTGTCTATGATTATGGAGTCATCTTTGTCAACGTCAGACCTACCGTCAGAACCTTTTGTCACCGAGCATCGTACTACTTTTGTCAAAATAAACACCGTACATATTATCGATCGCTTTATCTATGTCGTCACCGAGAAGAACGCCCACACTTTTGTCCCAACGGTCCTAGCTGACCATGAAGCACCTCGCTTCCTCTTTGCGTTTGTAGAGTTTATTTGATGGTTGTTTTCGGTGATGGTTCACTGACGTTTTTTGTCTCAAAAACATTTTTGTTTCGTACAAAGGTATTTTCGGTGGTTCTTTAAATGATTCTTTCGACAGCAGGCAGTTCTTTCGATAGTTCTTTCAGTATAGATTCGTACGTGAATGAATCTGACGTGGCGTTCAATTGTTTTGTACGTTGCTTTTTAGGCGGCGTTAATTTCAACCATCCAACATCCGTCCAATCCCTGTTAATTGTAGTGTTATCATCGTCGTCATCACTGTCTTCACGTTTCTTTTTCTTAATACCGATATTCTTTGCAACATTGACTCCTTTTTTAATCAGCTGAGATTTCTCGATGTATTCAACAATTTGTTTCAGAGGTTCGACGTTGGGCTTGAAATGTCTTTTCAACGCTACATCTTCAGCTATTTTACCAGTTTTCAAAGCGCGATATTTTTTGCGAATCGAATCGCTCGTTTTCGCAATCTGTTTCGCTATTTTCTCGCGATCTTTGATGTTATCCATGTTGCCTGCTTGACGTATCGATTTCGACTAATCGCGTTATGATACCACGAACGTGTTAAATTCTTTTCTGTATCACCGATTGATAAACGAACTGTCCTTATCTATCACTAAAATCCGTACTCGCGCTGCCAACAATCGCGGCATAACGCACAGAATTCATCGTACGACATGTCGATATTCACATGATCATTGTAAACATATTTCAAGTTAATACTATCCTGTTTGAATAGGATCAGCAGATTCGCATTGTCGCGTGTCACATGTTTAGGTATCCTCGCGTACGTCTGACAGAAATAGAAACAATCGACGTTCGAGTGACGGCCCATCGAGAAGAATTCTCTCACTGCATTTTGCTTATTGCATGCAACGTCATCGAAGACAAAGATCGAATTGGGACGTGCCTCACTCGGTGGAATGACATCATTGTTGTTGGAGAATGTAAAGTAACCGATTTCGTCGATCGATGTCAACAAAGTTTCGAGATATCGATATTTTGGTTGTTGCAGCGATTTCGATTATACGTACACGTTCTCGAAACGTACAGCGTGCAGACTTTTGAGCAAGCTTATGAGAACATTGGTTTTATCGCAATTCGACCGCAAATGATGGCGCGATACTCGGTAGCATTTCATCGTGCTTATGCTCCGTCGCGATGTCCCTCATCATTCGCGCTTTTTCGTCGCAATTCGCGACGCGTCAGTGGCTGCCGCACGAATTTCATGTTCACACTGCGTTATCTAACCTTCGATCGAACGCCTATTTATAGGCGCGCGAAACCGCGAATCGCTCAGTTGCAAAAATGTTTCTCGCGCTGTCGCATCCCTCTGATATTTGGGACTTGAGCGCTGAACAGTTGCAATATATATATCGAAAGTCGTACTGTTATGCGCGTGCGGTGAATGTATCCATCATGTGTAGAACAAGCTTCCGGATCATATAAAGACGAATTTGGACATTCGAACTTATCGTCGCTGTGTCGAGCATTATAACCAACCGTGGCAACGTACGCACATCTAAGATAAAAGATTGTAGCGTATGTCAGCAGCAGCAACGTCAAACGTAGGTTGCAGTGGAGGTCTGCTCAATCGAGCTATAAATGCGCTTCTTTTTGAGTTACATATTTCCGGCTATCAATTTTGCGGCCCGGGTATTCGGCTGAAGAATCGATTAGGTGAAACGGGCATAAATCCATTGGACGCGGCATGCCGTGAACACGACATTGCGTATCTTCAGAGCAACGATCTCGCCGACAGACACGTAGCGGTACTCGCCGATAAAGCCTAGGACGCGTCATCATGACGGATTCGACTCTGAGCGAGAAAACTGCAGCTGCAACTATTTGGACAGTGATGAAAGCTAAAATCAAGATCGATATAGGTATGAAAGCGAAGTGCAAGGGCCGTGGTACTGTGCGGATGTGTCTCTATCGCGCTTCGCCAAGTGTGTTCTTTGAGTTTTATTTTTAATTTTGTTCTGTTTTACATATTAATTTAATTTCGCAACATTACGAGTAACATAACGATATATTTTTTGTTAATCCTACTTATTTTGTTAATTATATGGAATTTGATTTTTCAAGTGATCGTGGAGTGATCTCTGCCCCTGCCGACACCTGTTCTGTTCTTTTATTCATTCTTTATCGACTTTGCGTGTTTATTGTGTGCTTTTTCCGGAAAATATTAGTGATATTCAATGGCCTATGTTAGTTGAACGATAGTTATATTAATGAAATGTACTTGGTTTATTCTTCTAATTCATTAATTTCGAAAACGTGGCAACCAAGATGGCGGTTTTTCTAATGCCGTCCGCGATAAAGACAATATGGCTAAACGACAAGATAGACAGTAATATATTCTGGGACGATATGCTGTGATCTAGTGTTTTTACATTATGGTGGTGGTTTTTCCTACAATTAATATGGCATGAAATAGCTATATGGCGGAGAGTGCTATAGTGTGATGCATTGGATGGCTGCTCTGTTTTATTCTGAAGTCCGTCTATCCAGAATGTGTTAGCTGCATGGATTGCCTGAACCGTGATTTTTTATTTATTTTATTTTTTCGGAACAGTATGTTTCTTGTGTGTACGTGTGTCTTAAATGCAGATATGTGTGGTGCAAGGATTATTCATGCGAGTGTGTCTCTGAGCGATTGGCATACATTTGATGATGCGGTTATTGGAATATGTTTCGGATTGTATTTACAGCAATTACAATGTTAATTAATGTTATCGCTTGCATCGCATATATTTTGTTTATGTTCTGTGTTCTTTGTTTCTGCAGTGATAGGTTAATGAAAATATATATATGCTTCTTATTATAAGATGATATTGATATTACTTTTTGTTTTTGCTTATTAAAATCTATTATTAAATACCTTTTTTATTATACTATTTTTGACAGACATAATTATTACATAGTATTCAATTAATATTTTATATATGCTTTAATAATACTTCAGCTTATAAGTTACGTTGGATATTTTATGTTGCATAGAAATTCCGCTGCAGATTTTGTATATTGTTTATTTAGTATAGTGAATTTTATAATATTAATTCTCAAATATTAATTCAGTATTCTCTATCATGAGTTATTTCATATGAGAATTAAATAATGACTATAGCTGATAAGATGATTTTATACGTTGAATAATAATTTTGAGTAAAGCCTATTTGATTTGGATATATTATGTTTTTGAAATAATTGTATTGTAAGTAATGAGCGATTATTGAGTACTAATATTTAAATGAGTCATTATGTCACAACGTGTTAGTTTATGTGCTAGCCATAGCATAGTATAAATTGTACAATTTTTGATCACAAGAGAAGGCATATGCTAATGAAATACAGGTAGCACCATCTAGAAGTATCCATGTAAATCGATTCCTCGAATATGATATGAATCTGTTCGTAGTAATGATGACAATACACCAAGTACGTCCTCTAGGATATTAATTAAGATATTAATTAAGATATTAATAATATTAAGATATTAATAAGATATTAATTATAAGTTTGTTCGGTTTGATCACTCTGAGTGCAGATCGGTACACCTTTCCTGGGGTATCGTGCTGGGATGTGTTATACCGGAATCAATATCCATATTGTGGACAAGTTAATATTTAAAAATTTTTTGCTATGTAATTGGTAGCTCTGATTCACTTGATCGCGCATTTATGTATTGCGGATTATATATGAAAGTTATCTTCGAACTATAATTTAATTTCTGATTTAAGTCATTCGACTTAGTTTTTCTACTTTGACCTGCAATACTTCTCTATATCCATTCATGTGTAATGTTCTGTTTGTATCTTTGTTACTTTACATTGCAACTCGTCTTTTTCGATGGGTTATGTAGCACTGATTCATTCAATACTTAATATTTATTTTAGTTTATTACGTTTTATTTACCTTAATTATGAAATAGTTGACTTTAATTACGCTCTCTCAAGAATCAGCTTGGAGATTGGACTTTAAAGTCATAATTTTGATTGATCTATTATGAGAAAGTGTTTTATCACTAGATATTTGTGATTTTATATGAGTGAGACATCTTGACTTCTATGTGTGACGCCCTTGCCTCCTGCCGCTGCTCCGCCGCCTCGCGCGCTCGCCGCCGAACGCCACCGTCCACCGAGGAAGCAGATGCTGATGCCACGACTAGAGTGGTAACTTCCGCTTTCTTTCTCGTCGGCCATTACCACGCGCATTGTGTCGAGCGACCTTTTTGTGATAATCATCGGACTCGCAGCAGCCACACGTCTGCTAGAGAGAAGAAGGAGAGAGACTCCGGCATCAACATCGTCAACGTGTCACTGTGTCGTGACTGGTACGTGACCGTGCAGTGTGAAGTGTCGTGTACGCGTCGAAGTCTGTGTAGTGTCGCAAGTTCCGTCTCGCCGGCTCCGTGCGACCACGTGCGGCGCGCCGCACCTGTTGCGCCGGGTGCCCTCTGCCTTTCTCACACTCTGTGCGCCTCCACCTCTCTCGCTTGCGCGCAAGATGCGTGCGCTCGCTCTCTCTCTCGCTCGCGCGTGACCAGTTGCCATCTCGCTCTCTTTCTCGCGTGTGACATCTCTCTCTCTCTCTCTCTCTCTCTCTCTCTTTCTCGCTCGCCTTGCGTCACTCCTCCTCTCGCTCGTGAGTGACGTCTCTGCACGCGGTTTTCCGCATGCGTCTCATCTGCGTTTTGCGTTTTATTCGCATCGCTTGGTTCTGTCGTTTTTATTCGCGCTTGTGATTGTGCCGTCATCAATTTCTGCATGCGCTCCATTTTATCCGCGCCCGCGTTCCGTTTCGCTAGCGTCTGTGTGTCGTTTTCCGTCTGTATCGCGCCTCGTTCTAATCCGCGTTTTTCCGAGCGTCCCGCGTGCACGCGCAGTGTGTGTTTCAAGCGCTCCGCTTTTCTCTTGCGAGCGATACATTTCAAGTGCGTTCTTTCCCTCCTTATTCTTTGTGATTTCTCGTTTCTAGCGTTTCAGTTCTCGAACGTTTCTCCGTGTCCGCGGTGCCCTTGCTGGCATTGTACGCTTCGTGAAAATAATATTGTCACGCGCTGTTCTCGTGTTCGCGATGCCCTTGCTGGCATTGTACGTCTTCGATCTCTTTATTCTGTGATATTAGTTTTTAATCGTTGTAAATATCGCGCCTTTGTTCTGTTAACCCTGTGACTTTGATACGTTCTAGAATTAGCGATTGTGTTCAAGAATAAACGTGGCCGAATCAGAACTTCGCGAGACATTGCTGGCGACGGTCGGACAACAAAATTGTGGCGTGAACTCAGTTATCCTGCCTACTCCTGCCTATCTGATCTTTCAGAGACTCGAGCCTGCCTTTTTCGGCAAGGCAGTTCCAGCGTAGCCATCACTGGCAGAGCAATTATTCGCTACACATGCTTATAGCTATAATTGAATGTTTGTTATGTTCCTATTTAGTATTTTGATCATTTATCTGTGGATCTTCTTTGTGCATCGATAGTAAATGATACGGTTACACGTTTCGCATCTAATTATTTCCTATTGTGATTTACGCACGGGAGCGAGGCGTGACAACGTGGACATTTCTTCGCGCAACGATGTCTCCTATCGTTTCGAAAGCTCGTGTTGCACGCTTCGCAGTAACCGCCACGCGAACCGGTTGCAGCTCTTAAATTTAATATAGGGTTATAATCCCACGATCGACGCGAATCCTCGTGATACATTATATTTATTGTATACAAAGGTTCGCCTCCGAAGTAGGCGAGTAATGCACGACCGTCGTATCTCAGTTTTTCACCTCGACCAAAACTATAATATTAAAATTATAAATTATTATAGCGATATTTTCCGCGGTGAGAAACCGTTGAAAACGCTCGATTTCATTCAGAAAATAATTTTAAACTAGCCAATGAGTTGTCTGGCATGCAATTGAATGACGACCATACACTTGTGTCTTTCGATGCGATCTCTTTCACCAATGTTCTTATTGACCTATCAATCGACAATATTGCAAAACGCTGGGGAGACATCTCGAAGAATTGTGACATCCCTAAGGACGAAATTTTAAATGCAGTCTCGTTTGTCCTAAATTCTATCTTTTTTACGTTTGACAATGTAATCTACAAGCAAACCTTTGGAACACCCATGGGTTCCCCATTGTCTCCGATCATAGTCGATTTAGTATTAAGAGATTTGGAGGAGAGCGTGCTTGAAGATGTCAGGGCGCATTTGCCTTTTTTTTTATAGATATGTTGATGACATTGCAATGGCCATTCCTTCCCGATTGATTGATGAGATGCTTGGAAGGTTCAACTCGTACCATCCTAGATTGTAATTCACTGCTGGGGGAGGGAGAAGCGAGTTGAATTTTCTCAACTTGACCTTAAAGATTATTAATAAGAATATTGAGATTGATTGGTTTCATAAACCCACATTCTCGAGAAGGTACCTCAATTTTCATTCCCAGCACCCTCTCACCCAAAAAAGAGGCACTATTGCTGAACTCGTCGATAGAGTTCTTATTGTCCCACCCGAAACTCCACCAAAAAAACTTGAATTTAGTGATTAAGACTCTGTTATTGAATGATTAGCTTTATCTTTGATAACATTCTCTCAGCTTGATATACATCCTCTCAGCTTTATCTTTGATAACATTCGAGATTAAAAATGTATTCAGGCAAGAAAATAAATCAAGAATGTCGAATGCAACAGCGCAATCACATGGAACAAAATGGTTTACTTTACCTTTGTTCCGGAAATTGCGATTAAATTCAAAAAAATTGTCGATGATTTTAATGCAAAATCCGCGTACTTTAGTATGAACAAGCTAAGAGGCATGATCAGGGTTCATAAGGACGCTCTACCAGCATATTCCAAAAGGAATGTAGTGTACAAGATCTGCTGCGGCAACTGTGATGCGTGCTATGTCGGACAAACAATGAGACAATTAAAAACGAAACTGCATGAACACCAGAGTCATATACGTAGGAACACGACCACACATTCAGTTACTGAACATAGATTAGATTGCGATCATGAATTTGACTGGAACGGTGTGAAAGTATTAGATTGTGACGTAAGTTGCAAAAATGACTAATCTCAGAGATGCTTTTTATTAAGAGACTTTTATTAAGAGAATAATAGCTTGAATTCACAGTCGGATACTGAATTCTTACACCACGCATACATTTCGGTCTTGAGCAGGCTGTAACCTCAGCTTTGTTTTGATGACAAGCTGTTGACTTGTTGAATCACCGCGTTCAGTCACTGCCTTGAACTCGAGGCATGCGGACGCGTTGTTGGTGTGCTGCTGCACGAACCGTGCATTTCTGTGCGTGCTCTATTCGATATGTGTGAGCCGTGTCCATCCGATAATCGACAACCCTTAAAGACAACTCTATCTCTTTAAGAATGATAATCATAATTCAATGGGTCAACGAAATCAATTAGTGAGCACGTCGGATGAACACGGCATCTTATCCTTACTTTTATATTTTTATTTAATTTTCATTTTTGTATACACTGAGGATGACTCAAACTAGAGTCGAAACTTATGTCATATTTTTCAATTTGTAATAAGGAATATAAATTGCGCACTGCAAACAGCGCTGATTCTTATTTGCCCTTCTATTATTTCATATTTAATTATAAATTTATCGGAAAGAATAAATTATTTTAAAATTTAAAATAAATAATATTAAATTTACCTTCCTAATTTTCTGGAGAATAGTCCGCCCGTGTTTCGCATTGATGGAAAACCTCGATCTTTTCTTCTGAAAGCTCATCGCACATTTGCTTGAAGGCTCTTCTCCTGTTTTTATTTTCTTCAACTTCGTCATCGGCTTCTTCATCGTCATCGTCATCTTCTTCTCCTTCTCCATCTTCTTGTCTTTCTTCATCAACTTCTTCTTCTCCTTCATCTATATCTTCTTCTTGTTCTTCTTCATTTTCCCCTTCATTTTCTTCTTCCTCATATTCGGATTCATCCAAATCGTTTGCTTGTACTAAAAAAGAAACATCGTTGTTATTATTATTATCTTTTTTTCAAGAATTAGCTAATATTTAGTTTTATAACTTTTATTATTTTAAATAATTATTCACGCGGTGTGTAAATTTCGGTGTCGGCTTCGCTCACAGCCATCTCCTCATCATCGATATTTTCTTCCGCATTTGAAACAAAATTAAGCTTTTATTAATTGAATTCGATATTCAGTGTATATACAGTGAACTAATTTTAAAAGCAATATTTGCTATTTTCTTACCTGAAACTAGATCAGCCATTGGGATACCCTTCTTCTCAGGCTGCGCGTCTATCCGCATTCGCACTCGTCCTAAAAATTCGATATTTTAATTTAAAAATCTGAAAATTTAGAAATCTAGATTTTTTTAATTATATTAATTTTCTATTATTTTACTCACGCTCGTTTACTCCTTCCGCCTCGTCTTCGGCGGGGCGTCTCAATCCCCGTGGTTGGTACGGATGTACAACCGTGATATTATCTCTCGTTTAAAAAATTTAAATTAGAATTTTTTATACTTACATTCTATTATTCTAATTTCAATTACCTTAAAAATAAATATTTATCTCCTCCGTTGTAAAAAAAAGCGATATGTCCGCCAGTATCATCCTTCTCCACACCGCGCCAATTATATATTCTTTTACAATATTTAAAAGTCTTTTGTCCTCGAAATGCCCTAATCTGAACATAATGCTCAATAGGGTTTTCGAGCATTCCGGTACGAATTTTGCAAACGTGATATAATTTGTTTCTTCATGTGTTAATAATAAAATATAAGCACTTGCGTTTATCGTTAGGTTGATATTCGCGCACACGATAAAAAATTTTCTTAATTTTTCACAGAGTATTATTTTTTTCACTTTTTCACTATTTTAGAATATTACAGACAGCGAACGAATCGGTGCAATAATGTAAAAACCGGCCAAGTCACTCACGAGAAAGTATAATCTCGAAAATAAACCTTTTTTATAATTCCGCGCGGTATTTATACTTTGAAAATACCGGCACACTCCAAAAAGAGGATGGCACGCAAAAAAATGCAGCGCCATTGGATAGATCAAAATTTTCCTTAATACAGGTTACACTTTTTCTATTCTCTGAGCTAAAACATAGCTGAAAGAAAACGAACTCCCCACTCAAGAAACACTTCTAACCTCCTCCTTTTTTATTTTGTAGTTTCTAGGTTTATTAAATAATATTTTGCGTAGAAGTTTTAAAAGTCTAGAAAATCTAACCTTTAAAAGATTTTATAATTTTATAATTTAAAATTTTTTATAATTTAAAATTTTTTAATTTTAAAATCTTTTAAATTTTTTAATTTAAAAATTTTCTTTTGCCCATCTGCACGCGCGTTCTTTTTTCTTAGTAGATAAGCTAACGAGTTCGACGAATTCGTCAGCCCTCAGTTCGTTCGAGTGTCATCCTTCGAGATTTCAACTTCATAAATCCGAAGTAGTCTATTACCTCTCATTTCAATGTGATTATTAGTTACATTTGAGAAGAAAACAGGAACAATGACGAGTCAAAAAGCTGTTCCCGATACCGAGAAGCGCGATATTCCGGAGCCGAGCAATGTTCCCGATTCCGAGAGGCGCAAGTACAGAATATCTATATACGATATTCCGAAGGGAAATTGTAAGGAATGAAACGATAAGTTCCATATGATGCTCTCGACAACATATGGACTCAACATCTCTCACACGAAAAGGATACACGTTGGATTGCAAACAACAAACGAAGGAGTTTTCGTGTCAATGGTTAAATTAACCGGTAATTATGCAGAAGGAATTTATTTCACTGATTCCTGACAACAATTCCTAAACAACATAGGGCTTATCGATGAGTATTTAAACGCTACAATAAATCGAGACCGGAACCTATCATTGTCAAAAATGTTGCGATCAATTTTACCTCCTCTTATGGGTCGCGGTCCATATTACTGACGTATAAAGAAAATGAAGAGACCGCTATGAAAAATATCGAAATTCAATATCGAAGAACGACTATGGATTCGCAGTCACCGACGAAGAGACGTAAAACCTTTGCTGTCGCAATTGTGATGCAGAAGAGTACTTTTCACGGATTGGAAAATATTGTGAAATGCGTCGATAGAACTTAAAACCTTTACAAAGCGTGACCGATAATGTTAACAAATGCACGCAATATCTTATAAAAGAAATAGAATTAAACCTTCCGAAAAGTTACATAGATAGTGTGTTGTAGCTCGGATTGTACAAGATTGTAATTAGGGAAAGTCGGGTTCGCCGAGCCTTAGGAGTTAGAACTCCGAGCAGGATCGTAGGTGGAAGATTCTTTTGATTAAATATTATTACTCACTTTCGTTAAGTAGCTGATTTATTACGATACGGCTTCTTGATAATGATTCATGTGAATGTTGCTATTACTGATAACGACTGACCGTGACGAAATATAACTGTCTTGTTACGTATTGTGACTGTCCGCTCTCGATGATTTAGCGACCGTTTTTATAGTATTTTAGTAGTGTCGTTTTATAATTCTAAATCAGACCATATATGGTCAAAACGGCACGCTTTCGCAAATTCCTCGTTCGCGCTCCGCTTTGGAATTTGTGGACTTGCTTTTGCATGCTTGCATTTCCGACCGGCGTTTTCGTAGCATCGGCTATTCCGAGATTCGAGAATGATCATGAGGATAAGATATAATATGGCAAAAATAATATAAGAAGTAATTCGGGCTACATCCCTCCCTCGCCGGGAAAAAAAAACGGAGTTTTTCGCATTACAATTCTTCAACATACATTTACATAAAATTTTAAAATCGTGAAATCGTAAAATCGTTTCGTTTCTTCTGCGCAGTTCGCTATTTTTATTTACATTTTTTGTTTTCTTTTTTCTTATGATTACACTTATTATTCCTATTATAATTATAATTATTAATAATCCGCTGAAACTAACAAAATAGGTAAAATGTACGTTTTGGAATACGTTCGGCTCCTCATCTAGTTGCTTATTTAATTCGTTTATTTTTGTGCTTAATTTTGTTAATTCTAACGGGTCTTTTAGTATCGGTCGCAGTTTTATTTTTTCTGTGAGCTGTTTTGCACCTTTGATGTTTTTTGATATTAACGTTAGATTGTATTCCGGTAAATGTGCTCGTACGTAACGGATCGCTATCTATCATCGCGTGACTATTGTTATTTTCGGCGTCGTTAGTTTACAATCGCCGTTTAATTTTACTTTACCTATACCATTTATCTCTAGTTTTCTTACTTCCGACTTATCATATTGAATTTCTATTTTTTGGTTTACTTGTGCGAAATATAGTCACGCTTGTGGTTCCGTTAGCGTTAGCCATAAGATTTCAGAAATTATACGTCCTTGTTCACAATTCTGGAGCTGTTCGGGTGCGTTTATATAAATTTGCACTTCGCATGACGCGTCCGTACCTATGATGATAGATGGGAAAATTTTGTTCGCATATGTAAGTTTGATCGTTTTGTATGCACGTGTTTAGTTCACGCTCTTCTAATAATATATAATAATGGTTTTCTTTATCTATTGGATATTATTAAGGCGTGATTTACCTGTATAAATGAAAAGATATTCGCGTGTTCGCGTATTGGAATCGGTTTTATTAATTTGAATGTCGGGAAAGAGATTACTGGAAATCGGAAGATCGTGTAGATATCTGTTTTATCGTAATATGCATTTATAGCATTTATATATTTCTGGGTAGTGCGCCAGTTTTATTTTATTGAATATTCTCAGGGCGCTTCCTTGGAACCCTATTTTGATAAGTCTTTTTTATTTGTATTTTTATTTAGTTTTAGTTTTCCGCGAATGCTTTCATTCGATTTGCATGCACGGTTATCGTACGGCGGCCCATTTTTATCTTGTAATTTATTTCGGACAGTTTTTCTATAATTATGTACAGTCCGATTCATTGCGCTTCTAATTTCTTTGAGCGTCCTCGTCTAACTGTCTCGTCGTACAGTAGAACGTGGTCGCCTATTTGAAAATTTTTTATTCTCGTGTTTCGGTACTGTTTCGTAGTACTGTTTCGATTTTATCTTTTCTTGCTTTACACATTCTCTCGTTACTTGTTTCATTGCACGGATCTTCTCTCGTAATTCTTGTACGTAATTGTCATACGAATAACTTATCTTCGGTGGTTTGGTTAGGGCTGTCGGTAGTTCCGCTCAGTGCCCGTAAATTAATTCAAATGGTGTGAATCCCGTCGCCGTGTATGGCGTTGTATTATACGCAAACATTGCGTAGGGTAGCCATTCGTCCCAATCTGTTTGGCTCTCATTTATGTAATGTCGAAGATATTCTGCCAAAGTTTTGTGTGATCGTTCTAATGCTCTATTACTTTTGGGATGATAGGCTGTTGTTTGAATCTTCTCGATCTTCAACAACTTGCATGTATTTTTAAATATTTCACTCATGAAATTCGTGTCTTGATCAGTTAAAATCCTTTCGAGAATCCCGTGTTCGGCAACTATTTTGGTGACAAAGACTTTTGTTATTTGCTTCTTGATTCTCTATCGGAATCGCTTTATTAAATTTCGTTAAATTATCTTGAAAAGTTAAGATATATTTGTTTCCGGCGTTCGTAATGGTCCCACTATATCAAGCGCATATTTTTCGGTTTTTTCGGCGTGTCGATAATTGATAGTTTGGTTTTTTGGTTTAGTTTATTTTTCTGACAGAGGTTGCATTTGTTAATATAATCCTCCACGTAGCGCGTTATACGCGCCAATTATGTAATAATTTAATTCGGTTCAGAGTTCGTGAGACTCTTGGATGCCCCTCTGTCGGCGCATCATAATATTCATAAAGTATTTGTTGCTTTTCTTCTGCATATTCTCGTTTTATCTCTTCCTCTGTTTCGTCGTCATCGTTTTTCTCTTCGTGTGCGACGGTGTTTAACTGTGAGTCAAGAGTGATTGGATTTCTATTTAGTGCATCCGCGTTTGTATTTCCTTTGCCTGCCTTGTGAATAATTTCGTAATCATATTCTTCTAGCTTGAGTTTCTACCGTATCAATCTAGATCCAGGGTCTGTAACGCTGAATAGCTAAACTAATGGTCGATGATCGGTGATTATTTTAAAAATTTCGTTCCGTATAAATACGGAATAGTATGGGGAGTTAAATACTTCCGACGGAAGTATTTAACTCCCCATATTATCGCTAGAAGCTCTTTCTCAGTCGTATTATAATTTCGTTCTGCTTTATTTAATATTCTGCTGGCATAGACTATTGATCGATCTTGACCTATTCGCCCTTGTGATAATATTGCTCCAATGGCGTAATCGAATGCGTTGGTAGTCACTAAAAATTCTTTAGTAAAATCTGGGTAATTTAATATTGACGCCGTAATTAATTTTTTTTTAGTGTCTGGAAAGCGTATTGTTGCTCAATACTCCAATTAAATTTTTCCTCCTTTTTTGTTAGTTTTGTTAGAGATTTGGCAATTTTCGAAAAATCTTAAATGAATTTTCGATAGTATCCGGTCAGTCCTAAAAATAATTGTATATCTTTCACCTTTTTTGGTGTCGGAAATTTCTCTACCGCTTGCAATTTATGGGGATCAGATTGTATCCCATTTTCCGTAATAATATGTCCTAGATAAGTAACTTCTTTTCTGAGAAATTCGCATTTATCCGGCTGCAACTTGAGATGGTCTTTCAATCGTTGCATTACTTCATTCGTTTATTGTGTTCATTCAATGTTGCACCGTATATTATTATCAAGATAAACTGAACATCTGAGTCCTTGAATTCCGGTTAACACCGAGTTCATTAGTCGTTGGAATGTCGCGGGCGCGTTTTTAAGTCCGAACGGCATTCTATTAAATTCATAGTGTCCATATGGTGTAAAAAAAGCCATTTTATTTTTATGTTCTTCCTTCATTTGGAATTTGATGGTATCCGGATGCGAGATTTAACGTTGAAAAATACTTTGCATTTCTCAGCTAATCTAGGATGTCTGTTATATTTGGAAAAGAATCTCCGATTGTTAGATCGTTTAATTTTCGAAAATCCACTACGATGTGTAGTTTTTGTTTCCCAGATGCATCCACTTTTTTGGGTACTAATGGCGCATTCCATTAATTCGTACTGTGTATTATTCTGTCATCTAACATCTTTCCAATCTGCCGATTTACTAAGAGCAAAAGAAAACGAAGACGCAGAATGACAATTCTTCGTTTTCTTTTGCTCTTATCGTAGTATTTACTTGTCCTCATGTTTCTTTCTCTTGTCTCGGTCGTCTTACTTAATTTCTCTTTAATCCATTGGATTTGATCAGCATTCTTTTTTATCGTGTCCCGCCTTTTTACAATTTACGCAATATTTTTCCATCGCGTTACGCCGATGGGTTTTTTGGCTCTGGGTAAAGAAAATCGGTTCGAATATCTATTAGTTCGACAATCTCGTCCGACATGTCCGATTTTTCCGCATCTTTGGCATTGCGATATTTTATTTTCGCGGGCGGATGTGCGTACTGTATTCGCTTTTGCTCGCCTAAAATTTTCCATTGGTCCTTTAAATTTCTCTTCCGCGCTCGCGTCAGCGATGGCGTCTTGCAGCGTTGTATAATATTGTGATCGTATCAATAATTTTATGTCGTCTAATAATCCGAGCTGAAAATTGCATAGAGCCTGCTGCTGTATGGTTTTCAAGATCGCTCGTTTACTTTCTATTGTGTTATTTCGACCTTCTGTCATGTTCGTATAGCTCCATAGCTAGTTTGTCCGTATGCAATCCAAACGCTCTTGCCGATTCTCCGGATCTTTGTTTCAACGTATTGAACTCTAGTTGCAAATGTGTAGTACTTTTCTTGCTAAGATAGCAAACTTTTAGCTCTCTTTTTAACTGAGCATATATTTCGAGTTTGAAAATCAGTCATAGCTTTGTCTTTTAGTTTAATGCACAGTATTGCTTCCAGTAGCGTTCCTTCTTCCATCGGATTCGTATTTTTCATAGCGTATGATGCAGTACTTAAGAATTCCGGCAACTTATGAGAGATTCCATCGAATTCCGGAATCATATCGCGAGCTTCTTTTAATCGTAGATATCCTGCTACGGTCTTGGATCGGTTTCGTATGTCTTCGAGTGTTCGTCCGTAAGTTATGTCTAATGGCTCGCCACGGAGTTGTTCATTAGGTACTTGTGCGAATCGGTTTTGGTCGAAAACCGTAATTTCTAGTCGACCTATTCGTTCTTGTAGCGCGCGAATTCCTTCTAGCAACACGTCTAATATTGATTCATTTTTCGGTTTTGATTGCTCTACCCTTCTGCGTGAGGGGCCTGCCGAAGCTTTGAGACGTTCTATTTTCGTATCTATTTCTGTGCGGGTTACCTCCGGTTCCCTAGTTTCTTCGCTACGAGGTATACGTAATTGTCGTTCTGCCATGTTTTTATGCTCGAGATTGTGCGGAGCCGTGTAATATTCTTCCGGATCGAAAATGCTATCGTAAGATGTTAGCGAGAACTGTCTTCGTTGTGAATTTTGACTCTCGCCTCCTTCAGTTCTGGGATGCCGTCTGTTTTTGTCCATTGATTCCGGCTATTAAGCTCTCGTCAACGTCATTGAACGGAAATACTCGCTCGATAAGTATGTGTGGATGGAGCACCAGCTCAGATGAGCTCTCATCCGAATGTCGCATTTCTAAATTTCGACGCACGCTATCGCGGATATCGCGTACGATACTTCTTGGACTACACGTACCGAGGGTGACAGGCTCGCCGTGTAACTACAATATATTTCTAAGAGGTCAGTTTCTATTTATTTCGCTGTCCGACATTATTGCTATCGTTTGCTTACAATTTTTACTGCGATACGATTTTTTTACTTACAATATATCGCTGCTAGCTTCATGTTGCTTCATTGTCGCGTGTTGTTGTCGGTGTCTTCTTCGATGTCGCTGATATGCGCTCGCTGGCTGCTCTACCGGGTGTCCTTATCAACTAGTATCGATGTATGATGTTTGGGCGATCTTAGCTCGCTGCTCTGTTGCCGCTGATATCTGTAAGGTTGTCCTAGATCGGCACTCAGCTATCTTTTTCGTACTCTTTCGATTGTAGGCTTGTTATTTTCTGACGGAGCCTTTTTCGTCTGCCTGTTTTTCACAAATCTTGTAATTTGAGAAAGTTTCTTTTCTGCCTGCAGCTTTGGGGCTAGTACTGCAGGTCTTATGAAAGTTGCCAGAAAAGTTTTTTTTTCTTTCTGCCCGTTTTGTTTGCTAGGATTTACTCTTGATTTCTGCTCGGTTAGCGATTATTCTTTCAGATTGTATGAATCGTGGGGATAATGTCGACAATTTCACCGCTGCCACCAAAATGTTATAGCCCGGATTGAATAATTACAAGATTGTAATTAGGGAAAGTCGGGTTCGCTTTAGGAATTAGAACTCCGAGCAGGATCGTAGATGGAAGGTTCTTCTGGTCAAATATTATTATTCACTTTCATTAAGTAGCTGATTTATTGGTACAGCTTCTTAACAATGGTTCGTGTGAATGTCGCTATTACTGACAACGACATGACATTGGCCGTGATGAAGTACAACTGTCTTGTTACGTATTGTGACTGCCCGTTCTCAGTGATTTAGCGACCGTTTTTATAGTATTCTAGTAGTGTCGTCTTATAATTCTAAATCATATATATGGTTAAAACGGCGCGCTCTCGCAAATTCCTCGTTCGCGCTTCGCTTTGGAATTTGTGGACTTGCTTTTGCATGCTTGCATTTCCGGCCGGCGTTTCCATAGCATCGACTATTCCGAGATTCGAGAATCGTGAGGATAAAATATAATATGGCAAAAATAATATAAAAAGTAACTCGGGCTACAACAGGTGATATTATAAAACTCAGTTTAAAAGGAAATTATCACAAAATCGCGCGCAAAATACGTATGCAAATAAACGATTTAACATTTCTGGATATGTATTTCGATATAATATTTGTGGAATTAACTTCTCTCAGATTTAATGAAATTCTTCGTATTATTTTCTCAAATCGTAATTTATAGCTTTTATTTATAAATTGGTATAATATGTACAACGATATAATAATAAACTTAATGATTTTGTAACTTAAATTCCAGTCTTTGTCTCTTATTTTCTTTTCTCCAACCTAAAATTAATGCGCTACGTCCTTCGAGCTAGAAATCTAAAAAAATTTTCAGACATTGCGTTTGTTATAGAATAAGAGTTTCATATAACTCCGAGTTCATTAGAAAAACGTCTAGTGCGAACCTGTTCGTTCCTGTTTTCCTATTTCGCATTCCATTTTCGTCAGGTCAAGTATATTCCCTTCAGACGCACACCCTCCCTTCTTATTCGAGGGCTCGAGTTTGATGCAATCTCTCCTGTCATGCTCCAGGAGGATTATTTGTATATTTGCCAATGGCGTTGGAGGGTGTCGCCGTTGCAATCCGACCTGTATTCATCGAGAAAATAAGACCATCATCTCTCTGGAGTATCGGTCGTGGGGATTCGAAAGAATACATGTATTAGGTGTACAAAAAAGTTCTGAGCTTTAGATTTCATACAACCGAAATAACAATTTAAATTTTATGTCTTCTTGCCCTTTTGCGGTTTTAAAGCGTTGACATTTGGCCTTCTAAAATGCCATACGGTTTGGCGTTTGATGCATATAATCTCAAAAATCAGTAGTGTTCACGATGGCAATAACAAAAGAACATATTCGATTTTCCATCCACTTCGCGTTTCATCTGAAGAAAAATGCTACTGAAGCCACTGCAATGATTTGTGCTGCATATGGAGAGAACGCTGTAAGTCATATTACATGTAAAAGATAATATAAAAAATTTCGCCAAGGAGATTTCAGTCTTGAAGATGAACCGCGTGCTGGACGCCCTCAAAAGATTGAAACGAATGAATTGCACTGCTGGATATAAACTCTGCGCAAACTGAAAAGGAGCTTGCAGAACAGCTTGGCGTTACGCAGCAAACCATATCCGTACGTTTACATACGGTGGGAAAGGTTCAGAAGGAAGGCAGATGGGTTCCGCATGAATTGTCCGAAGACAACAAAAATCGTCGGCATGACACTGTACTCACTTTGCTTTCAAAGTTCCGGAAAAAAGATTTTCTGCACAAAATCATTACAGGCGATGAAAAGTGGATTCTTTATGATAACCCTA
The DNA here is from genome assembly GCF_055798465.1 of Pogonomyrmex barbatus. Classification (NCBI taxonomy): domain Eukaryota; kingdom Metazoa; phylum Arthropoda; class Insecta; order Hymenoptera; family Formicidae; genus Pogonomyrmex; species Pogonomyrmex barbatus. Next base: position 408,550 of record NW_028297125.1, read on the forward strand.
AATATAGAAAATCATGGGTTGGTCAACCTTCAACATCGACACCAAAGTCCATCCACGCTAAGAAAGTTTTGTTCTGTATCTGGTGGGATTGGAAAAGTGTATTGTATTATGAATTGTTACAACCGGGTGAAATTATCACGGCAGACCGCTACCAACAACAATTGACCAATTTGAGCAATGCATTAGAAGAAAAGAGACCATTTACTGGCCGAAGACGTCGTAAAGTGATCTTGCTTCATGACAATGCTCGACCACATGTTGCGAAAGCGACTCAGGACCATATCTTTGCGTTAGGCTGGGAACTTTTCCCGCACGCGGCGTATACGAAAATGCATTGATGATTTTATCGCTTCGAAGCCGGTGAGCTTCTATCATCAAAGAATTCGCAAGCTACTCGAAAGATGGGAAAAGGTTGTTGATGTAAACGGGGAATATTTCACTGATTAATATTTTTTTGTTTGTTTTTGAATAAAGATTGAATTTTACAAAAAAAAGCTCAGAACTTTTTTGTACACCTAATATATATATATATATATATATATATATATATATATTGTAATATACGTATATATATGTGTATCATTTTATTGTTGACGTGTTATTTTAAACATGTTATTTGCGATAAATATCATCACATGCCTCGGTAGTCGAAAGGATAAGATGCCTGCCCGGTAAGTAGGAGATCCAGGTTCGCTTCCTGGTTGAGGTGGTATTTTTTCGCAAAATAATTACGAGTTTTGACGGTTCGTGGTCGGGCCTCGCCGTGACGCACACCCTCCCTTCTTTTTTTTAATCTTTCTTGTCGCAGATATCACTTTATCGAATTCAGAGCGGTCTCGAAACAAATTTTTAAGTTTCGCTAGCTATTAGACATCAAGAAACCTTTTGTCGTAAGAAAAACTTGATTTACATCCCATATATACAAAGTAACAAATTTCTACCTTCGGGACGTTCTGCGTATCGTACCGCAAAAATCTTTTTCCATTAGCGCGGGGACAAGCATATCCCTTCATCATCCTTCTTATCGTTGGCGCCATTTTGTCGGACCCACGAGCGGTCCGAAACAAATTTTAATAATTTCGTTAGCTATTAGATCTGGAAAAACCTTTCATCTTAAGAAAAAAACGTGATTTGTATCTCATATATACAGAGAATCAGTTTCCTTCTTTCGATCTAAGTTGTGTATCATAAAATTCGCATTCCGTTCTCGTCAGGACAAGCATATTCTCTTCAGATGTTCGTCGTCCTTCTTATCGCTAGCACTATTTTGTCGGATCTCACGAACGGTCCTGGAATAAATTTTAATAGTTTCGTTTGCTATTAGATCTAGAAAAATCTTTCGTCTTAAGAAAAACGTAATTTGTATATATGTGTAACGTCCGAAGAGCCGCCATTTATATTTTTTTTCCTCTTCCACGCATGTAATATCACCTTAATATAATTCATCGCCAGCGACCGAGAACGGCCATTAGCTCTCCTGCCGTTCCGCCTAACATGGCGCACCCCGCCATTATTATGCTACATAGATGTAATATTATTCTAACCGTCTTCTTCAATAATTATAAATATTAACATTTAATAACATATGTATTCGATTATCCTAACCACTTTCCTTACTAACTATAAACAACAATATTTGATATAATACACGAAATACTTTATAATTATACTTTAAAAATATTTAAATTATAATAATAAATATAATGTTTCTTAAACATACCTAAATATAATACCTGCATTAATAATAAGATCATGTTAATGATAACGATATTAATTTAATTAATTGTAAGATTATTACTACAATAAAGCTCGCATTACTGTTACGCGCATCATCTCCAGTCAGCCACGCACTGATTGGCCGATCAACGACCGCCATAGATATGCACATCTAGCCTAGCTCTATAATCTATGCCGCCGCCAACGCCACGTGCGTTGGCGTACCCACGCTACCGTCATGTTGCGCAACAGCGCCGCCGCAAGCACGCGCTACAACGCGTTCACTCATACATACTCCTCTACTCTTGTGCGCGTCGTCGAACAGTTGACATCGCAAGCGTCTTGCTCCGATCTCTAGTACGTAATTCAAGTTCTAGTTGCGTAGTTATTCAATTTCTAATTCGTATTCCATTCTATTTCTAGTTCATATTCCGCTATAATTTCTAGTTCTAAATAAGCGATTTTGATTGTTTATCTCGTATTAGTGAGTAAAGCTTCGTGAGTGTAATCTTTAGTTAATTGTTTAAATATATTAATATTAAATTCAAATCGCCACGTGTTCGTTCTTTCACACGCTCCATCACCGCTTTTATCCGCATTAGAATAAAGCTTCGCGCGTGCAACTTTTAATTAATCTCCTGAATATAATAATATAAAATTCGAATCACCATGTGTTTGCTTTTTCATACGGTTCATCACCGCGTCTACTAACAGAAGTGTTCACGAGGGCACGAAGCAATTAGGTGTTAATAGCAAGTCCAATATTGACTAATCGATTAATTCATAATTAAAGCAAGAATTCCGATCGTTTCTGGGGGCAAGGTGTTGTGCGTCATCCGCACTTACCACTGTTACGTCAAGATCGCGGAGGCCCCTCCGATAAGCTCAGCGGCAAATTATTGAAAACGCTCCCGAGGAATTTCAGCAAATTACGCGGCTGACCTTGCGATTAAACCGACGTCGAGTAATTATTTGACCGTGAGCGAATCAGTGAAACGGAAAAATTGGTTAGCCGGCGCGATAAAATGCCGTTGGGAGCGGGATTCGTCTCGTCAAGGTAATATCGTCCGCAGATGTTTTCTATGGTGTTACCTAATTCCCTGAGTACTTCCAGAGATACGATAAAAACCTCGGTACATTCGGGGCAAAGCTCGATGTCGCAGACTATTACGAGACTGGTACGGCAGCTATCACAATGATCCCGGACGGAAGTGTACCCAAACTGGAACGCGTGGGGCAGTTCCAGATGATATGTAAGCATCCCTTCTGGTATTTCTTCCTTGTATCGAAAGCACAGATATTCGACACTGTTAGGGAACGATTCGGCGGTAGTGTCGTCTACGCGTCGATATCCAAATGTGGTAAGGCAATGCACCGTACTCATACGATATTTGTATACGGCAGCTGGGTGAGTGCGAGAGTCTCGTGGCTCGAGGAAACAAGGCGGGCACATTACGTCAAATAACGTGTGTTAACATTACGCGGCGAATATTCAACGTTAAATAATATTTCGAAACTAGAATATTTCTATACGCAACGGTAAAGCGGCTTAAAACCCTGCATGCCTTAAGGGAAAGTACCAAGGGAGGCAAAAAAAAAGGGTCGATCGTAAAACCTTTCCGGTCGAGTGATGTGACTATGCGGCGGTCGCTCGACGCGAACAAAGCGAATGATGTAACCGAAAGAATCCGGAGCACGACGAGTATACTTATATTCGTTTACATCTAATTTTCTTATACGTATACTCTTTCACCGGTGTAAACGTATGCCTGGTGGGAAAATGCGAAAGCAACCGGAAATAAAACTCAATGCATAATTCTCACTTACCTTTTGGTGTTTGCTCTACGCAGATACTCTTCGAGGGAGATATGTGGTCGAAAACTGCTTCCTTGGTAAGCTGCTACGGGCACGGATGGGGCTGGCAGGGCGCTCCAGAGGCGATCATGCACGAGGAGTTCGTACTCGCCGTCGTAAGTCATTCCTTCGCCGATGATTGCATTGTGGTCGTAAATCGCGGCCACGTGGAGGTCGTATTCGAGTCGCCGAAGTGCGTTGTTACGACCCGCGCGATTTTTCCGTGCCTTAGGCATTCGACAGAGGCTTTAGGCGTATATTATATTTAATGAAAAGGTTAGGGTTAGGATATTACATTCGGCTGCGAGCCAATTACGCATTGGTTCGGCGTCGCGTTGGAATGCAGGAGCTACCGCGTGCTCGAAGTCCGATGTTTCCTTCGTGGTAAGTGCGGATGACGCACAACACCTTGCCCCCAGAAACGATCGGAATTCTTGCTTTAGCCGTTAATTATTCGATAAAAGAAGACTTGAGTTATTATGAACGCCCGTTGCCTCTTTAGCCTCGCGAACACATCCGTTATTATCGGAATCTCGGAGACAAGGGATGAGATAATGAAGGACACGTGGCATTAAGTAAAAATCGATATATTTAGATATTCACTGAATTTACTTACACTCACGAACAAGATGGTACGGAATACTAATAATATATATGTTAAATTAGAAATTGAAATAGCTAGGATTTGGAACTAAATTTAGAGATTGAAATACACTTAAACTTGAACGAGACAAGGATTTAGGAACGATGCTCGCACGGTGTTCACTGATCGATGACGCGCACAAGAGTGAACGAGTATGGCCGCGCATTGTAACGCGTGCCTGCGGCGGCGCTGTTGCACAACATGGCGGCAGCGTGGGTACGCCAACGCACATGGCGTTGGCGGCGGCATAGACCATAGAGCTAGGCTAGATGTACATATCTATAGCGGTCGTTGGTCAGCCAATCAGCGCGTGGCTGACCGGAGATGATGCGCGTAAAAGATGGATATCCAGCTCCTTTTTACTATCCGGTTTGATAGCCGAATTATTAGTATCCGGATATCGGATCGAAATTTGATATTTAAAATTGGTGCCATTAGTGCGGGATTCGAGACGCAGAGTCCTCTAGGAATAAAGCTAATCATTTTTTATCAGATTGGCTCTCTTTTGTACAATCTTTTTAAAGGTTTTAAAGGTTTAAAGGTGTATTTTCAATAATGCTGAAGTGCATTAGTGAAAAGTTTTCTAACTTAACCTACGAGAAGATATTAATAGCAAAGTAATTAGAGAAAATTATTGATAAATTCATCTTCTACATGGTGTAGACCTGAAGAATATATCGTTCATTTTATTGTTGCATTCAATTATAAAATATAATGGCACAAGGAAAATCTAATGTATGGAAATTTTTAAAAATATGTAATAATGATGAAAAAAAAAATAGAAGGCGATTCACAAGTGAACAATAGTTCGCAAAAAAAAATTATGAGAGATAAAACGCCTAAATTATTCTCTACAAAACCTTTCTGGAATCACTTGAAAAGTAAACATCCATTGACAATAGAAAATGTAAGATATTGAGTTAGGCAGATGTTGAATAGACACGCGTATATATATATCAGCACGGTTATTATATTACAATATTCTATATTGGTTTTCGAATGTCTCAATAGCGGATTGCCTCTATCTCGTTTTCTTTCCATCCTGTAGGAGGCGCCTCCCAATGTTTCGTTCCTAACTAAGACTCGTAACACTCTCTCCCTCGTTATTATTTAAAAGTTCAGCAGCTCAGGTCGTCTTCTAATTCTCTGTGAACGACGTGGCGCAGTCTTCGGAGTTAGGTCTGCAGCTTCCCTAGGTAAGGTAGGTTCCATAGGTTCCTGTTGCTCTTCAGGAATAGGAGTGATAGCCCTTCTTGTGACCGGACTTTGTCCAGGTAGTGTGTCTCTCGCCACTTCTGGGCTAAGTTGCACAGTTTCTTTTGTTTCAGGTTGATTTTGTGTCGGTATGGCTTCTTGCAGATGTCTCGGACTAAGGTGGTGCGTATTAGGTATATAGACATTGTCACTCATGCATGTGGACTTTATAATTTGGTCAACATGCCTTTGGTGTATCCTTCCGTTTACTTCCACTTCATACTGCAGTTTCCCTCTTCTGTTAATGATTTCTCCGAATTTCCATTTATTACTGTCATACATTCTAATCTGTACTCTATCTCCTCTGTTAAATTCTTTTCTTACTAGCAGATCATCATTCTTGCCTTCTTTTTGTTTTTCTTCTCCTCTTCTTACTAAGTCATTCCTTGTTCTATATAGTCTCTTGAACATCATCTCTCCAGGACTCAAACTCGTCGCACTATTTGGTGTTTTCCTGTACATCATCAGGAATTTATGAAGTTTGTCTGGTAGCAATCCTTCTTCATTAGCCATTGCTTTGAGTTTATTTTTGAAAGTTTGTACATATCTTTCTGCTTGCCCATTTGTGGATGGATGAAAAGGTGCAGTGAACTTTGCTTGAATCCCATTTTTCTTAAAAAATCTTAGCATTTCTTCTGATCTGAACTGTCTACCATTGTCTGAAACTTGGGTGATGGGTAGCCCGAAAGTGACATATAACTTTTTGAGTATGTTTATCGTTGATGTAGCTGTGATGGATGTAGTTGGTATGACTTCTAGCCACTTTGTGTAAGCATCTATAACCACCAGGAAATATTGATTCATGAATGGTTCGGCATAGTCTATGTGAATTCGACTCCATGGCTCTTTAGGATATTCCCAGCAGTGTATTGGTACTTTTACAAGATTTTTCTGCATTAAACAACACATCTTGCATTGTTTTACCATATGTTCAATATCTAAGTCAATATTTTTCCACCATACATAGCTCCTAGCTAATGCTTTCATCTTTACAATACCTGTATGCAGTTCCTCTAAGATTTGAGGTTGTAATTTCTTAGGTATTACAATTCTTGTACCATAAAAAATGCAATTGTTTTGCAATGAAAATTCATGTAGTCTCTTTGGGTCCATTTTGCCTGATTGAATGTCCAGGTACAGTTTTTGTAAGTCCGGGTCTTTTCTAGTCGCTTCTGTAATTTCTTGTAATGTTATGGGCATTTCAGAGATTTGGTTTAAATAGAATGCATCATCATCTGTTAGGTTTTCCTTTGTTGTTTCTGTAGAATTTATTTGTCTTGAGAAGTAGTCTGCATTTGCATGATCTGTAGTCTTCCTGAGTTTAATATCATAGTTAAACCCTGCTAAGAAATTTGCATAATGTACCAGTCTAATAGTTGTGGTTGCAGGTGTAGCCTTTTCAGGATGAAGTATTCTGACTAATAGTTGGTTGTCAATAATCAATGTGATTTTTCTTCCATAGCAGAATTGAAAAAACTTTTTTAGTCCCCATATTAACGCTGCTGCTTCTTTGTCCAGTTGGCTGTAACCTTTCTCGGCTTTAGATAGGAATCTTGATGCGAATGTTATGGGTCGTTCCGTCTTGTCTGGTATTATGTGTGATAACACTGCTCCGAATTCGGTAGGTGATGCATCTGTAGCCAGGGTCACTGGTAAATTTCCATGAAATGGTGTCAGAACTTTTTTCCACACATTTCTTCCTTTAATTCTTGAAAAATCTTCTCACATTCTTTTGACCAGACAAATTTTGTATCTTTCTGTAACAGATTATAAAGTGAACTTAGTTTTGATGCCAGATTTGGAATAAACTGCTGATAATAATTTATCATCCCCAAAAAGGTACGTAGAGATGATACATCAATAGGACGTGGGCTATTTTTGATATCGTTAATTTTATCTTGAGTAGGATGTAATCCATTTTCATTTATTTTATGTCCCAGATAAGTTACTGACCTTTGGAAAAATTGACATTTCTTCCTATTTAGATGTAGTCCACATTTTTGTAATTTCTGGAAAACTGTTCTAATTCTTTGCAACAGCTGGATGTATGTTTTTCCTTGTAAGGTAATGTCATCAAAAAAACATGCTGTACCTTCTATTCCTTGTAGAGTTTGATCTATGTAACGTTGCCAAACATTTGGTGCTATTTTTACACCAAACATTAATCTTTTTACTTTATAGGTGCCCTTGCATGTGCTTATGACCTGCATTTCTGCTGTATCATCATTGGTCATCATGTGTAAGTATGCTTGATTTATATTCAGTATGCAGAAGTATTTTCCACCACTTAATTTTGAAAATATTTCTTCAATTCTTGGAATAGGGTAGTTATCATTTTCGAGATTTTTGTTTATAGTTGCCCTATAGTCTGCACCTATAAGCGCACCTTTCCATTCTGCTTTATTACAGGAACTACCACCGGTGTGCCCCACTGCGAGTAAATAACTTTTTCTAATATTCCTGCATCCTCCAATCTGTCTATCTCTGCTTCCACTTGATCTTTGAGTGCGAACGGTACTGGACGTGCTTTCAAAAATACAGGTACTACTCCTTCTTTCAATTTAAATGCAGCTTGATAGTCTTTAATTTTTCCAATCTTTCCTGAAAATAATTCTTTATATTCTTCTATTAGGTTTCGTAATTTTTCTTGAAATTCTTTTTCAGTTATGTCCTTATCATTTTTATATATTGCATTCACTTCAAATTGTAAATTTAATTTTCTTAATCATTCTCTTCCTACCACTGGATTTACTTTTTTTTTTATCACAAATATTCTTCCTTGAACTTGCTTATCTTTGCATATAATTTTTATGTTGCCGGTCCCGATGGGTTGTATGACTTCACCTGTGTAAGTTCTCAATTTTACTGACGTATTTGTAAATTTCAGGCCTTGGAAATTCTTGTTGAAATATTCAGCCGAGCATGTTGTAACTGCTGCACCGGTATCCAATTCTAAAGTATGTAATTTTCCATTTAAGTTTAATGTTATTTTGAATTTATCATTTTGTGTCATATTTTCCAATGGTATTTTATGTATCTCATATATCTCTTTATCGCTATCATGTGATGATGAATCTTCTTCAACTTCTAGTTGTTTTTGCTCCTTAAAACACACAGATTGTAGATGTCCTTTAGTCTTGCATTTCTTGCAAAACAGTTTATTTTTGAGTCTGCACTGACTCGCTGTATGATTATTTTTACCACAACGGAAACACTGTATTTCTTTTTGCTTTGTATCATTTTCTTTATTTGTGTATATATTTTTCCTGGATTTGTTTACTGATATTTTATTTATGTTAGGTTGTACTTCTTGTCCCATCTCTTTAGTTTCTGATTTAGACGTCTCTATGGCTATGGCAATTTTCATAATGTCATCAAACTTGGTATTTAGTGATTCCTGTAGCAGCCTCTCTTTTATCTCTGCATTACGCAGTCCTCGAATAAATTGGACTCTGAGGTGAGTTTCAAATGTTGTTTGTTTGCAATTATTGCAAACAAAGTTGCATTTTTCGCCTATTTCTTTTAACCCGGCTACATAGTTGCGATGCTTTCGTATTCTTGTTGCGTTCTAAGGCAAAACTTATGCTGTTGTGCTACTTCCCCAGGCCTCAGGTGCTATGTGGCTCCTCAGTATTTTCACTAATTCATCATACGATTTCGACTCAGGTGTATTTGGTGCCGTTAAGTTTTTCAACATTTGGTAATGTTTCGGTCTGATACAGTTCAAAAAAATTTGTAATTTTGTGGTTTCGTTTGTAACACCCTTTAGGGTTATGTAATTTTGCAATCTTTGCAAATAGCTGATAAATGATTCATTTACCTCGTCGTACGGCTGTAAGTTGATGCCGCTGATACTTTTCGTACCTTCATTTAGCAGTGCTTTTTGTAGATTTGCCTGTTGCAATTGCATGCCGCGCATTGTCTCCATCATCTGCGCCAGTACTTGCAATAGTTGTGCCTCCATTGTATTTCGTGACAGGGAAAACGGAAGGTTGTGAAGTGGGTTATCGTCACAGGAATTTGAGCTCCTGGATTGAAGGAAAAAGGTTGGTGGACACACTTGGGAGTACGTAATTTTTCCTTTTAAGGTTATGCTCGATGCACGTGTACCTATCACGCGTGTTACTTTTGCGCAGATTCACTTTTTTCACTTATCCTATCCTCGTTGCCAAGCTGTAAGATATTGAGTTAGGCAGATGTTGAATAGACACGCGTATATATATATATATATATATATATATATATATATATATATATTAGCACGGTTATTATATTACAATATTCTATATTGGTTTTCGAATGTCTCAATAGCGGATTGCCTCTATCTCGTTTTCTTTCCATCCTGTAGGAGGCGCCTCCCAATGTTTCGTTCCTAACTAAGACTCGTAACAGAAAACATGGATGGAAATATAAATAACAAACAAAGCTGAATGTGATCTACCAAGCTCTCCATCATCAATCTCAAAATCAAAATCTCATCAGCCTACTTTACAATCTTTAATTAAGAAAAAAGAAATGTGGTTTTTAGATGATCCAAAAACCATGAACATAATCAAAAATATCTGTGAGTATTTTTTATTTTTTTTATATATATTTTTATATATATTTAAGAGAAACGCTATATATTTTATAATATTATGAATAAATATTAAATAATTAAATATTTATGCTAATTTGTCAGTAATGTCATCGTCAAGTTATGTCTAATATTGTTCCTAATGAACAAACGTTCGTATTATAATAATAAATTAGTTATAAAGTTTAAAATTCTCAACTGTTTATTTTCGTTATATTTAGACGAAATGATGACTCTTGATGCTGAACCATTCGCATTAGTTGAGCGAAAAGGCTTTCAAAGGTTAATAAAATATTTGGCACCGCAGTATCCTCTTGTAGAACATATTTTTCTGAAAAAATTATGCCACATCTGTATGAAAATTTGAAAACATGTTAAAGAAAAATTAATTACAGCGATAAACATATCGTTCTCCATCGATATTTGGACTAATCTAACAAACAACGAGTCATTTATAAGCCTGACAGCTCATTTCATACGAAGTGATGATATGCAAAGAGAAATACTTGTACTCAGTGCGAAACACTTTCCTGATAGTCATATTGGTTTCAATACTCTCGGTCAGATATTAAATGATGTGATGGAAGAATGACATATAAGTTCTAGCCAAATTCATAAAAGGATAATGATCGCCCACGTTTCGCAGTTCCAGAAAGCATGATTAATAGCATATTCGTACTTACCACGATGATAAAGCGTTGTGGATTTGATAAAACATTTCGGAATACACGAAACATATTGATTTCCTATGCGAAAACGAATTCACGATTATATTGAAAATTACTTGACGTGTTTGGTCGCAAACTCGTCAACGCATCGATTTGAAGGGCAATCATAAACCGATGATGCGTCGACTGTACCTTATACAACGTTGCATCTCGATCATTTCGAGCCTTTCGAAATTTTCAATGATGGTTATAAGTATATTTTAGTTTTGATTGATTCATTTTCGCGTTTCACATGGCTTTTTCCAACTAAATCTACAAATTCTAGAGAAGTTAGACCATTTACGAAATTTGTTCAATATCTTCAATATCTGGGTTATCCGTCAGAAATCATTACTGATCACGGTACAGCATTTACGTCAGAGAAATTTTTACATTTTTGCAAAACTTAAATATTAAATTGCGACAAGTAGCAGTGGCTTCACCATGGGCGAATGGTATTGTAGAACACGTAAATCATTTCATCAAAAATTCATTAGCAAAAATTATAGATTCCCCGGAGGATTGGAAGATAAAATTAAAAACACATTCAACACATCATAAATAGTACGCATAATTCGGCATTAAAATCTTCACCGTCGAGAGTATTCAGTTTCGAAAAAAGAGGGCAAGACGACCAACAAATAAAGTCGTTAGTAACCGAATTAGCAAAAACACCTATTTCTTTTGATGAACAAAGAGAAGTCATGAGGAATTTGGCTTCGAAAACAAATGAAAAATTGTGGGAATATAACTGTGTTATTACGATAATCGATATAAGAAACAGTCGAAATATCGAGAAGGTGATTATGTCCTCGTGCGAATCACGCAAAACAAGCCTGACGAACGTAAGAAACTCAAACCGAATTACAAGGACCGAATTACAAACCGTATATGATCGCGAAAATTCTAAATCACAATCGTTATATCATGAAGGACATTCCGGGATTCAATATAACACAATGTGCCTATAACATGATAAACTGAAATTTTGGGTCAACCTAGTGGAATCCTAGGAATATAATTAGTATTATTTTAGTTAAAATTAGAAGTTACATGGTTGCTTTTCTTTTTTTCTATTCTATGCCATCATCGAGAAATTAAAAACAAATCTTAGTTTAAGAGGTATTATGATTAATTAAATATTTTAGATTACCTTATTAATCATTAAGCGTTGTGATAGGTTAAGTACTAGAATTTAAATGCGTTAGATGTAAGCTAGTTATGTAAAAAAAAAGCAATTAATATTCTTAAGAAATCTATTGTGTTTGAAACATTTATATTTGATTTTATCCTGATTATTAATATTTGGTTTATATTTTCATGTTTAGTTTATATTTTGCTTACTTCCATTTTGTTATATATATATATATATATAGTTCAATTATGTTGTAATTTTCTGTTATTTAAGAAGGAAGAACGTTTTATATATATATATATATATATATATATATATATATATATATATATATATATATATAGTACATTCGAGGCGAATGTAACATCAGAATGGCCGAGCTGTAAGAATTTTTAGACCACTCGTTACGTTGCTCCAATTGTGGTCACTTCGGCAACTAGCGGCGCTCATCACACATCACGTGAATATCACGATGAGACAGCGCATGCGTATTGTTCAGAAATTTGGAGAATCGGTCCGAAGCATGCCGATATTGCGCCGATTCGACACTCGATATCTCGCTTCATTAGTTATCGATTGAATAAGTAATTCGTTCCGATCTTTTGTAATAATCGAATCTCGTAATCCGACACATTAGTTTCCAGTGCCATTTTCGGTAATGCGGAAGCACATTCGGTGTTCAATATTAATCATTGATTCAGATTTTGTGCGTGCATTTCGTTTCTTGCACGTGCGTAATTTTCGAGTATTGTTTTTGTTTAAATAAAATGATTTTATTTTTAAATACAAGTTTTAATTGTGCCATCCAAGATAAACTCCTCATCCAAGTTAAAGCTCTCAGAAATAATAAAGAAAAACTCTTCAAACCAGAGGTGGGCAGTATTTGAAATACATATTTAAATACATTTTGTATTTTGTATTTAAATCCTTTTTTTGAGTATATTTTGTATTTTGTATTTAAATACTTTTTTTAGAATATTTTGTATTTTGAATTTTATTTGTAAATATATTTAAATTTTGTAAAATGATCAACCAAACAACATCGTGTCTACTGTCTTTACAGTAGCTGAATTCGTCGAAATTATTAGTGTCGCTAGTTGCCGAAGTGATCGCAATCGGAGCAACGTAACGGATGGCCTATACAAATTCTTACAGCTCGGCCATACTGACGTTACATTCACCTCGAATGTATTATATATATATTTGCGCAAACTATATATATATATATATATATATATATATATATATATATATAAAACGTTCTTCCTTCTTAAATAACAAAAAAATTACAACATAATTGAGCAATATATATATATTAGGTGTATAAAAAAGTTCTGAGCTTTAGATTTCATACAACCGAAATAACAATTTAAATTTTATATATCTTCCCGCTCTTTTGCGATTTTAAAGCGTTGACATTTGGCCTTCTAAAATGCCATACGGTTTGGCGTTTGATGCACATAACTTCAAAAATCAGTAGTGTTCACGATGGCAATAACAAAAGAGCATATTCGATTTTCCATCCACTGCGCGTTTCATCTGAAGAAAAATGCTGCTGAAGCCACTGCAATGATTTGTGCTGCATATGGAGAGAACGCTGTAAGTCTACATACTACATGTAAAAGACGGTATCAAAAATTTCGCCAAGGAGATTTCAGTCTTAAAGATGAACCGCGTGCTGGACGCCCTCAAAAGATTGAAACGGACGAATTGCAAGCATTGCTGGATATAGACTCTGCGCAAACTGAAAAGGAGCTTGCAGAATAGCTTGGCGTTACGCAGCAAACCATTTCCGTACGTTTACATACGATGGGAAAGGAAGGCAGATGGGTTCCGCATGAATTGTCCGAAGACAACAAAAATCGTCGGCGTGACACTGTACTCACTTTGCTTTCAAAGTTCCGGAAAAAAGATTTTCTGCACAAAATCATTACAGGCGATGAAAAGTGGATTCTTTATGATAACTCTAAACGTAGAAAATCATGGATTAACTTTGGTCAACCTTCGACATCGACGCCAAAGCCCAATATCCACGCCAAGAAGGTTTTGCTCTGTATCTGGTGGAATGGGAAAGGTGTGTTGTATTACGAGTTGTTACAACCGGGTGAAACTATCACGGCAGACCGCTACCAACAACAATTAACCAATTTGAGCGATGCATTAGAAGAAAAGAGGCCATTTACTGGCCAAGAACGCCGTAAAGTGATCTTGCTTCATGACAATGCTCGATCATATGTTGCGAAAGCGACTCAGGACCATATCTTTGCGTTAGGCTGGGAACTTCTCCCGCACGCGGCGTATAGCCCAGACATGGCGCCTTCCGATTACTATCTATTCCGGTCGCTGCAGCATCATTTTTTTTTCTGATACACATTTCGTGAGATTTGAAGAGATACGAAAATGCATTGATGACTTTATCGCTTCGAAGCCAGTGAGTTTCTATCGTCAAGGAATTCGCAAGCTACCCGAAAGATGGTAAAAGACAATTGTTGATGCAAACGGGGAATATTTCGCTGATTATTATTTTTTTGTTTGTTTTTGAATAAAAATTGAATTTTACAAAAAAAAGCTCAGAACATTTTTGTACACCTAATATCTATACATACATCTTCGCAATAATTATTATTAGTTCTTTTTTGCTTGTTCTTTATAAAATTGACTATATATTAATATATAAACATATATAAATATTGATATTAATATAAATAGATGTTAATATAGATGTTAATGTATATATATATATATATATATTGAATATATATATATTGAAACATTTTATTTAGTTTTTGTATATTTTTGTTCGTATATTTAATAAGAAATAAAATACGTATTGACTGTAAATTGTGTAATTATTGGATAAAAATATTAAACAAATCTTAATTAAATATTATAAATCATTCTTTATTGTAAACCTTTATTTTTACAATAAAACAAACTAAAGACTAGACATAAACTAAAGTAGTAAATAAACTAAAAAACCTTTTTTAAGAATATTCTTAAAAAGTAATATTAAAGAAACATAATATTTTTGAAACATATTTTGAAACATATAATGTTCAAATATTAAAAAAAACAAACAAATTTTTTAAACATAAATTCAGAACATACATTCTACTTTCATTCATCTCTGAACTAAAAAAATAATAACAAAAATATTTTTTAACGAAATAAATGTATAAAATAAAATTCAAAACATTCTTTAAATCATAAAATAATTAAAAAAAATCTTTATCTTTAACGAAATAAATGCTTAAAATTAAACATTAATATAACATTTTTGGTTAGCTTTTTTAATAATAAAAGAAAAAATATTTTCTATTTATTTTGTAAATCTAAATTTATTATTATAACGGTTCATCCTCGCCGGACGTGTTGTGCGAGTTCGGATGCGCGGACGTGCTCATCGGTTGCCGGATTCGGTAATTAATAAAATTATTTAACTCGGATGTTTTGTTAAAAGAGTGTATATTTATTTGAATTAATCCAGGTGGATACATAGCGGTGTTGATTCGCCGTGAGATTCTCGATGCGGGCGAAGTATGCGCGGTGCGCGCGACACGTGTGTCGGGGCAAGAGATTGGCTCGCATCGGGGCCTACTGGTCGCGTAGGCACGTGATCGAGCGTGATTCGGCGATAGCGCTCGCAGTGCGTGCCGCAGTATTTTCGCGCGGTCGATGTGCGTTTGAATGTCAGGAGGGAGAATGCTTGCTCTGGCTCGTAAATTTTGCACGAGAGATAAGTATGCTTGTTGGGGACTGAGAATATTCCGTCCCGTATGCTCGTGTATAAGCGGGATTGATGAGACCGAGAATGCTCTATCTCAGAGTGGAAGATAGAAGGAATAAGTGACAAGTATGCTTATCGGAGACTAAGAATGTTCCGATCCGGTTTGCTCGTATCGTTAGTAAGAAAGCGTTGAGACTGAGAATGCTCTGTTTCGAGGGAAACGAGAGTCAAGTATGCTTGACGAGGACTAAGAATACTTTGTCCCGATTTTTTCATCTTTGTGAATAGATGATACCTGGTGTCGAGTATGCTCGGTGGAGATCAGGAATGCCTGGTTTATTGGTATCGGTCGGAGATGTGAACAGGTCGTAGAATCGAATCGGTCTGGTCTGTCTTATCGTGGATCGATCGGATTTATATATTCGGCCGCGTCTGCTATTTTGCGCTAACAAAATAACAGCAGTGTTGATTCGCCTAGCTCGCTTGTTGGCAGGTGTTATGTGCTGTTCGCCGTGAAGTATGTGCGGTGTACTCGGAGTTCGCGGCGCGTGCATCGAAGCGAGAGATTGATTCGTGTCGGGGCCTATTGGTCGCGTAAGCGCGTGATTGGTTAAACGGTGGTTCGTCGATAGCGCTGCAGTGCTCGCAGTGCGTGCGGCGTTATTCAGTATTTCCGCGCGGTTAATGTGCGTTCAAATGCCAGGAGTGAGAATGCTCGCTCCTGTTCGTGGATTTTACACGAGAGACAAGTATGCTTGTCGGAGACCGAGAATACTCCGTCCCGTGTGCTCGTATTGTTAGCAAGAAAGCGCTGAGACTGAGAATGCTCTGTCTCGGAAAAAGCGAGAGCCAAGTATACTTGACGGGACTGAGAATGCTCTGTCGATTTTCTCATTTTTGCAGATGGATGATACCTGGTGTAAAAATCGTCGAATATGCACGGCGGAGATCAGGAATGCCTGGTCTCGGTTTTCGGTATCGGTCAGAGAATGGAATAGAGGATGAATCGGAGGATCGGATTGGATAGATTATTTTATTCTAGATCGGCCGGGTTTGTATACCCGGCCGCATTTGTTATTTTGTGTTAACAAAATAATGCGGGTCGTCGACAGTGTTTGACACTCACGTGGCGAATGCGTGTTCGATTGCGCGCGCAATGATCGGTGCGTTCAGTATCTCAGGCGCGCGCATCGGTCGGTGTGTTTAATAGCGGGCGCGAAGCCCGGTCGCACTTACTGACTAGAACGATGCGCGCGAGGCGTATCGTTACATTATTAATATATTACTTTAACTGTATTAATTATCTTTTCTTTGTATTTTTATTAGTTCCTGTAACAGTTTATTCTTTTCCTCGCGTAATTTATTTGTGATTAGTAATTGCTTTTCGTATGATTTTCTCATTTTTTTGTATTCATTTGTAACGGGGCACATCCCTCCGCTCCGTTCCTCCTCCGATTTTCCCCCGACCGATCATCCGTCGGGGATCGCCGAACAATAGGCGGAGTGTGGCAGTGGCCGCAAGAGGCATTTATGCCTCTTTTTTTTAAGTATTACGATACGCGATACTCCGAAGCGTCGGAGAATACCATGAAAATATGTTTGTTTTCGTGGTATTTTCTCACACCGCGCCACGCGTCGCGCCACCAAGCGCTAGCGCAGCCCGCGCCGCACCACGCACCGTACCACCGAGCGTAAATGCGTTCCGCGCCCCATCAACGCCGCGCCACGCAAGCGAGCGAGCATCCTGCACCGCGCCACGACCGCGTCTACAAGCGCGTGACCACCCCCGCACCGCATCGTTACCTTCCCACCGAATTCCTTCCCTACTCTTAAACATCCCCCGCTCCTATTCCTTATAATCCCCAAAAAACCAATTATACTCGATCCTTTTTTTCCGCTCCTGGGAAGAGAGATGCTAACCCCAAGATCGACCAATCCGACCGAAAATACCGAGGTCGATCTCGGGTATAAAAAAGCATCGCTCTCCACAGGAAATCACTTCTCGTTGACTCCTGTTCCTCGCTCGTTTTCCAAGAGCACGTCTCAAGGAAGCGAGCATTCGAAATCGGTAGAAAGCCTGAGTTTTGGGGCCCTCCCCAACGCGCCAAGTTCGCTTGGCCTGGCCGAAAGCCGTAGCTCCAAATTTTTCACGGCAAGCCGAGAGCTGCTGGAGTCTCCCCAGCGTGTCGAGTTCGCTCGATCCGACTCCGCCGTTCCCGAGATTTCTTCACCGGGTATCGGGGTTCTCCCACCGTTCCTCTCCGAGCACCGGGGTACGCCTTGGTCGGCCGAGTACACTCGGCACCGACGCCTCTTTCTCCGCACACAGCTGGGCCCCTCCCCGGCTGGCCGAGTTCACTCGGCACTCACTAAGACAGACGAGGGGTACACCCTCGAGCCCTCTCGGCAGGGAAACGGAACGGGCCCACCCGTTCTCCGATCTAAACGATCCGACAACCTCGCGAATATCTCACCCTCGTGACAACGCCCGCAACACGCGTGCACGTTTTAAATCACCGCTGATTTAAAGGTCCGCGACGAACACGTGCGACACCGCCGCCGCCGCGCGCGCCCCGCGCCACCAAACTTCGCACAGCGACCAGTATCGCGCCGACCGCCAGAGCGATACCTCATTTGTATCCAAACAATATCCGCGCGCCGATCGCCATCTCGCCCGTCCACGATCACGGTCATTCGCGATCGGTGCATTCCATCGCACCATTGTTATTTGAATAAATCATTGTTATTTCTTATAATTATCGCCTAACAACTAGATAACCAAATTTCTGTCTCCAACGTCCTCGCTTCCTCCTCCTGATAACCGACTGACCGCTCTCCGCGCGGGAAAGCGAGACCGTTTTACATTTATTATTTCTTTTTGCATCTCACATTTAGTCTTATTTTCTTTATGTATATCATTTGTTAATTTTTCTAAATTTCGTTGACATGTGTCCAAAACTTGTGCTTATTTTCTTTATATAGCTTTTGCTTTTGAATATCTATATTATAAATTATAGAATCATTATTTTTTATTGATAAAAAATTCAAGTTGAGAAAATAGATCTAGTCATTCGGAATATCTCCGTTATATTTTAAGTAATATAATATTAATTATAAATCACAAATTGTTGATTTATTGTAATCATTTTGAATTAGTATCAAAGAACGTATAATAAGAATTCTTGCAAAATATAGTAAAATATAGTAAAAATATTAATCGATAATGTTTACATTTGATAAAAAAGATTTATAAAATATATAAAAAATTTATTTTTATTACATTAATCAATAAATAACTGTATATTTAAAATGAATTATGACTTTGTTTTTAATTAAGCATAATTTATTTCTAGATATATGGTTATTCATTCATTATTGAAGCAAAAAAGAAATTTGATATATTTACAATTCTATTCCATTAATTTCAAATTTTATTTTATCAAAAAATATCTTTCTTGTAATGTATTTTGTAATGTATTTTGCAAAAATTTTCATTATATATTCTTGCTTGTGTTATCAATTAAGATGACCGTAATAAACCAATATTAGTGAAATACAAATGATTTTATATTTTATCTATTTAATTAATTTTTCAAGCTTTGCTATATCTTATTGTAAAATAAATGAATATAACAAATAAATATAGTATTTTATTTAAAATGTTTATAACTTTTAATATATATATATATATATATATATAAATTTCACAAGGAAATTGTCATTATATTATATTTTCAAAAATATTCTATAGATTAAATATGCAATGTTTCTTTATATTAATAAATATAACGAAAGTATTTTATCATTGTAGAAAACTTATGTTTTAACGTAATTTTATAATTTTTTATAATTTTTTATTTATCTTTCTGTTACCGTTAGTATTACTGATTGCAATTTCATTATAAGTTGGTTCATTATATATTGTTTGATGTAATGTTGTTAATTCATTATATGTTTGATCTGATATTGTTGATTCATTACATATTACCTGCTGTGATATTGTTGGTTCATTATGCTGTCTGATACGAAATTTCTTCATTACATATTGCTTGATGCGACATTATCGGTTGGTTGATTACATGTTGCTTAGCTTTAATTTGTATACTTGTATTTATACTATTATAATTATTTTCATTATTTTCATTATATATATAGATCTACAATATATTTAAAATAAATGATTAAAACAATTTTATTATATAAGAAACGGTTTCTAATAATTAAGACTTTTTTTACTTAAAATCTAATATAAAACTTACAAAGATATTGACCTACTATCATTTTTTAAAATTATGCCTTTATTTTCTGATAACAATAAGGGTTCAATGTTGTTTTCCGCCTAATAGTTCTGCTAATTCTCTATAATTAAATTAAACATGTTTTATAATAAATATTAATTTTTTTATACATTTTAAAATTTATTGATATACTTATTCATAAGGACAACTTAATCTATTTCTTCTACTTTTTTTATTATGGGTTATTATATTTTTATAAGATCGTTTCAATGATTTATATTTGTTTTCTACTTGTATTGCAGAAACATTATAGCTTTGCATTTTCATTTTTTCTGAAATTTTTGCAGAATCATTTTGTTTTAATTTTTCTTTGTACAAATAGATCTATATTTTCTTTATACAAAGATAGAAATAATTTTGTACTCGTATCTGTCCAACAAAATGCTTCTCTATATATTTCTTCTTTTCTATTCATATCCTCATTATTTAATTCATTTGCATTACTAGGAATATCATGTCATGTTATTAATATGTTTTTATTATCAATAGTACATACTGTCAAAATTAAAATCGATTTCTTTGTATATGTGAAATTCTAATCCTGCTGCAAATGCATACAACAATATATTAATTTTTATATTTTGTTTATACACAGATGTTGATACACAGATTTAAATCTACAGAGGCTGATATTCATAATAGTAAATAATTTTGAATTCTTCGTTAAATAATATATAAATACTAAATTTAGAGGGGCAATCTTAATATTTTCAGAGATACATGTAACGTATCTATTTTCATTTATCAGAATGTTTCCTGCGCCGTCTTTTTTGATAAATGCTATTTCTACATTATCGTTTGCCATTGCTGGAAATGGAATGCCAGACGGAATAATGTGCGAAAGTCCGATTTATCAAATAAATGACACCTTGATATATAATGACACTTCTGTACACGTCGGTGTCCGTCGGTCGAATCTCCTGTTCGTTATTCCGTATTAGCTTTCTTCCCTACTTTTCTCCTTCGAGATTATTCTTAAATAATAAATATCTTAATTCTTACAAATAAATATAGTTTCGAAGGAGAATCTGTTTGCTATTATTGTTTGTCTCTTGTCTATTGTCTCGATTGTTAAATGTTTCGAATTATGTTTTTCAACTTGCAGGAATTGTCAACCTTTCGGTATTACAAAGACAAGAAAATAATAATCATGGAATACAGTAAGTATAAATTTAAAAACAAATATGTAATATTTATATATAATATTATTAATTATATATAATTATAATTATGCATTAGCGTCCGATTTTCTAATCTACAAATTTTCTACAAATTTAATATTTAATGAATACTTTTTTTTTTATTTTCTAAATAGTAATGCCGATAATTTTAACTTGCATATCTCAAGTACTATATATTAAAATATATAAACAATATCAATCAGATATTGAATTTATACTCTAAGAAAGTTTCTACTTTCATATTTATTG